>NC_080385.1:11049786-11366348 GCF_014773155.1 Arachis stenosperma
CATAAAAAACCAACAAACAAAGCACATTTTTTAGAAAAACACTCAGTCAGTCTCATGAAAGGCAAAAACGCAAGAAACATTAGAAAAAGAAAAACACCAACCTTGAGGAAGGTTTGAATTGGAGAGGGACACGTCTAGCAGTAAAACATGGACGATCCTCTTCGAAGAATTCTTCCAAAAATGATGAGATTTCAGAAAGCTTGAGAAAAGAAGCCACAGAGTAAAATGAGTGAAGAAAAGAACCTCTTTTTCTTTTCTCACAATGATAGCAAATGAAAAGGATTTTCCCAGAAACGGAGAAAAGGAGAAGAAGAAAGGTCACGGTGCTTTTATAAGAAATAAAGGGTAACGGGCCTAATAACTTCCCTTTAAAGCGTGCGCACAATTCAAGAAACTGCCGCGCCAACTTAACCCCTTATTTAAAGGGAGGCAATGTTCAAATTTTCAAACACGTCGAGTGCCCAACTTCTGGGAAGAATGGGACACCCGACGTCTAAGTAGAAGCTACGAAATGTTTGAGCCCGACTTACAAAAAGCCTAGAACTTAAGCAGGAGCACTGTTCTTTCCTAGCCCAATTAGCAAAGGCAGGCCCAATAAAACAAAAAGGTCAATCAATAAAGATGGCCTCCACGAACATACCTGACCTCCTTAAAGAGGTCGGACGCCGACAAAAGGGGGCCAGCCCTACATGCCCAAAAGCAAGTAACTGCCTCCCAAAATGTTGCCTACAATTTCTATCTTCACTAAAAAAATAGATCCCAACAAACTCCCAAGATAAAGGGAACGATTATCCATCAGAAAAGATAAAACTACTCCAACAAAGATAGTTATCAACTCTATTATAAATATACTGACACTCCTTAAATATAATTTACGTTCTAATCTACTAAAAATATGCTTAAATCCCTTGCTAACTTAAGCATCAGAGTTCTTGTAGGTACCACCTCCAACCTTCTCACGAGGAACTCAGACAGGCGGCACCTCGGCATCGACAAGTCGGACGCTGCCACTCAAAAGGACCTATACCTCATATTCAGGCCCAAACCAACGTTTAAGGTAACCCTCGAAACAATATATAATAGAAAAATTTTAAGTGTATCTAGAACATCAATATTTCAGCAATTTTAACAATTAATTTTAATTAATATATATTATATATATTTTTTATAACTGAAATCAATTATTAAAACAATTGAAATACATATATTTCAAATACACTAAAAATTCTTTCTATATAATAATAATACTATTAGTTTTTTATAAAAAATTAAAACATTTAGGCTCCCATAAATCTATCACTGTATATATGTCATATTTCAATATCTTGTGTTGTTCTATTTACAGTAAGCGCTAAGCAAATTCTCAACAAGTATCCACAAAATGAATTTTCAAATCAACTTGTGTTTGATATAGGTGAAATAGCCTAATTCATTACCTGTACTGGGAGGCTCTTTTTTTTTCTTTGGCTCTTGTACTGGGAGGCTCATTTTGTCTATATAAGAAGAGAAATGGGTTCTGCCTATCAACCCATCTCATTGGCGCAGGAGCTGGTTTCGACCGGTCCATTTTGTAGGCCCCGGGTGAGACATGGCCCATTTTGCGGGCTTCGGCAGCAAAATGGTCCAATTTGCATCTGTCACTTCAACAACATCTTTTTTGTGGGCGTCTTGCATGAGTTGAAAGTGAATTTGGGCCAACTTTTCGGTCTTGTGTATTTACTATTTAGAGAATTAATCATGTTTTTAAAATCTACTCTACTTAATATATTAAAACTGGGTTTTTTTTCCCAACTACTAAAGGTGACATATCGATCTTTCATGTCTCGGTTTTTCTTTCAAAATGAATAAATTTTTTTCTATTCTAAATTATTTTATTGTAATTATATTATAATTAATACTAAATGAATAATATATAATTATACTAATTTAGCAACATATTTTCATTATAATTATATCAAATTAATATTTAATGTACTATTAAACTACTTATCAATTATCAATTAAAAATACTTTAAATAATTTTAATGATAATAATAATATCAATAATAGTAATAATAATAATAAAAAATCTTTGTTACCCGATTCACGTATATCAAATAATTTTTCTAAATTATTTTATAAAAAATATTTTTAATATAATTATTTTGTATTTAATATTTAATTAATAATATATAATTATACTAATTTAGAAACATATCTTCATTATAATTGTATCAAATCAAAATTTAATGCACTATTAAACTACTTATCAATTATCAATTAAAAATACTTTTATTCATTTTAATGATAATAATAATATCAATAATAGTAATACTAATAATAAAAAATCTTTGTTACCCGTGATATGATGAAATTAATATATAATTATACTAATTTAGGAACATATATTCATTATAATTGTATCAAATCAATATTTAATGCATTGTTAAAAAATTACCTTAATAATAGGTAATTTACATATTTATTTTTGTTTTACTAAAGTTTATATACAGTGTTTTCCTGTAGTACATGAATCTAAATTTGAGAGTCAATTCATAATTTTATATTTAGTGTTTTTTTTACTACTTTATAGAATAAGAATGTATTCTTCGTTTTTTTATTGAAGTTGATCCTTTTAAGGTACAATTTATAATTTTTTATAATATTTTTCATATACTCATTCTATTATATTATTCTTTTGATAATTTTTTATTTGTTGTTACTCTAAGTTATTCTTATTGTCTAATGTTCCAGTTCGATTGTCTTTTGCCACAATAATTTACAATGCATCATATCCATGAAATACCTCATCGAGTTGTCTTCACTGATTCGGGTTCCAACTACATGGATGTAAGCGTTCAAAGAAGAGGCAATAGTCTCTATTTTACCGAAGGATGGTTGGATCTACTCACCTATTATGACCAACCCAATGGAATGTGGTTAAAGTTAGATTTCTTAGGAGGAGCTCGATTTTTTATTGAGGAATTGCATCCACGGAACTTTATAGGGCAAGTTCAAGTTCCATCCCCTCCATGCTTTTTACGTCTGCCCGAAAATCTTCGAAGTGGAGCACATAATGAAATTGAATTCCCTTAGTTTCAGTTCAGTTTTATTTGCTAAATTCGTGACAAATTCAGATATGCAATTTCAACGATTGGTAATATATTTAAATTTTCTTAGTTTAAGCTGTTCATTATTAGAATAATTTTTTAACATATTTTTATTTTTTTCAGAAATTACCAGCTTTCTTTTGCATGCATGCAATTCCATTGAGGGGAATAAGAGTTAGTTTGGTTTCTCGGTGTGGCAATTCTATACCTTACTGCATTGCATGGATAGCGGATGATGAAACTTATCTAACAAGAGGATGGTCTGATTTTGCATGAATTCTAAATATTGAAACTTACGATATTATTTCAGTTGGTTGTCGTTACAAGAATGATTCTATACTATACGTGACTAAGGACTAGAATAGGTTCAATATTATTTAGGTAATTTGGTTTTACTATTAGTATTTGATTAAATTATAATTATAGAATTTTAAATTATTGCTTCAATTTATATATTACGATTATTTTTTGTGGATGTGCTATTTTTAAATAATTTAATAAAATGAAGTAGTGTCAGATATTATTAAGTTTATTTTTATCCTTTATTTCTTTATTTGTATTTTCATTATATTTGACAAAAAATGAACCTACACATATATTAAATCGTTGACCTAAAGACAATTTATTTGCCAATAAAAACATATTTTATTTATAATTGGAATAAAATATTTATTTGCAAATAATCGATGGATAAAATTGAAATTACACCCGTGTCATATAATTATAATTGATTAATTGGTATAAAATAAAATTATACCCGTGCTATGAGTAATAATCTAAATAATTATATCTTAACAAAATATAATTTGAAATAATTTATAAACAATTATCTTAACAAAAATAATTATTTAATATTTGATTTAAAAATTAATGCAAAAAATAATTATTAATAATAATATTATTAACTGGGTAAATAATATAATTTCAAATTATTATTTGATATATAAATAATATATGGAAATCTATTAAGTAAATGAATGATTTTGCACCTTAATAATTTGACAATTATTACTCAATTAACCAGTTAATTGAATTAGTAATAACAATTTTCAATTTCAAATTTTGTATATTAAGTAGTTATTAAAAATTGGGTAATAACGATTTACACGGAAAAATCATTGATAAATTCAATTAACCATATAGAAGATAATATACTAACAGTTTTAGTATATTATTTATGGCAAGCGAAATTATTTCCTCATATTTTCTATTAAAATTGAAATTAGTAATAGTTTAAAAAAATATTTATTAATAAAATTACTAATAGTCACATTTTTATACACAGGATATATGTTTTTTATATATTATTTAAAAAATATAATGAAACATGAATAATGAATGAGTATGTTATTTATTCGACTAGCTAATTAATGCAAAATCGAGTATCCTTTTTTATTCGATTGAGGTCATATTCTGTTTGGTGAAAGTTTCAATCACCTTAATTAAATTCTATCTTTGTGCCTTAACTTATACAGGTAGTAATATGTTACATATTATTTGGTATATCTAAGTAGTTATTTTCCATAGTGGAGATGTAAAAAATCATATTAAGGTTTATTGTCAAATAATTAGTGGATGAATAATAGTAGATTATATCATTTTGGGAAAGTATTTTTATTATAATTATATCAAATCAATATTTAATTATGATAAAATATCTTAATTATAATTATATCATAGAATTATAATAATTATGATATTTATGTTATATATTTTAATCATTTATGTACATAAATAAAATAGAAATCAATCAAATCAAATTATCACGGTAAATAATATGTTGTATATTATTACAGGAAATAATCCGTAGATAAAATTAAAATTACACCCATGTCATATAATTATAATTAATTAATTAGTATAAAATGAAATTATACCCGTATCATGAGTAATAATCTTGTTACGGTGGGTAACCGGAGATGGATTGAGCGGATGGCGTTGACTGGCCCAAACGTGTGAAGGAGGAAGTTTCCGTCTGAGTGTGCAGCTCGGGAGACTCCGTCCGACTTATGTTCACAAGTGAATGGGGGGTGGTACCTGCAAAGACACTCCGATGCCTAAGTTAGCAAGGGTGTGAGCAGGTCTAGAGAGTATTGGGCTTAGAGATACCTGAGGAGTGTCAGTGTACTTATAGTGGTGAGCCAATAACCACCGTTGGAGTAGTGCCGTATCTTTAGGATGTTAACCGTCCCATTATCTTAGGGAGGTTAAGATATGGCTTTATGAAGCGGTTAGAGAGATTTTAGGGGCGGTTACTCATTTGAATGAGTGCTTATCTGCCAGCTAATCTCATGTCCGACTTCTTCAGAGCAAGTCGTGGTGAACACCGACTTCTTATGTGAAGGTCGGTGCTTAGCAAGGCTTAATCTATTGGATTAGGCCTTTTAGTTGGACCTGGGCCCTTAACATTGGGCCAGGGTATGAACAAATCTAAATAATTATCTCTTAACAAAATATAATTTGAAATAATTTATAAACAATTACCTTAACAAAAATAATTACTTAATAATTGATTTAAAAATCAATGCAAAAAATAATTTTTAATAATAGTATTATTACCTGGGTAAATAATATAATTTCAAATTATTACTTGAAATATAAATAATATATGAAAATCTATTGAGTAAATTAATGATTTTGCACTTTAATAATTTGACAATTATTACTCAATTAACCAGTTAATTGAATTAGTAATAACAATTTTCAATTTCAAATTTTGTATATTAAGTCATTATTAAAAGCTGGGTAATAACGATTTACACGGGAAAATCATTGATAAATTCAATTAATCATAAAGAAGATAATATACTAACAGTTTTAGTATATTATTTATGGCAATGAAAATTATTTTCTCAAATTAAATTTTATATAATTATAGTAAGTCTCTATAATTAAAGTAATATAAAATTGCTTCATATATAACAATAATATTATACATATTTATATATCTCTTCTTTTATCTCTTTTTTAAAACATTAACATATAATTAATGTAGAAAATATATAATATTAAACTGTTTTGTTATGCATATATATAAATTTATATAATAACCCGTATAATTTATATCTATGGCATAATATATATGTCAAAAAAAGATTCCATAATTTTTAAAAATCACTGTTTTGTTATATAAAATTGAAATTAAAATTAAATAATTTTTATTTATATAATTTTTTTCTATTAGTATCCAGTATCTTCATTAAAAATTTATATTGTTTGTAATTAGTATATATATATATATATTTTTTGGTGACTAATTAGTATATATATATATATATATATATATATATATAAATAAGTCGTATAATTTTATTCTCTTGACAAACAATTTTATAATTACGGTAATCATATAATTTTATATACAAATATTGATACGGTGTTGTTTCATGTATATATTTTGCAGGTATCAAAGGATAGCATTAAATTGTTATTTAGTAAATTTAAATTATTTATTATTTATTACAAAACTTTTTGCATTATGATTCTTTATTAATTTATTTTTCATTTTGAGCTGATTTTGATATTTTCTTACTTTACAGTAAATTAACATATAAAACTTTGTTGGTAGATTTAAGTATTACTAGATTATTTATAGTCATATTGAGTATATATACCTGATTTATTAAAAAAAATAAATTAAATAACTAATTTATAGTTAATACAATTAACACTATATTAAAAAAGAAAAACAATACATACAAATTAATTTTTTATTAATTAAATTATTATAATTAAAATAAAATTTAACATAACGACTTAAAATTATAATTTTAATACGGATTAAACTTGTTTATTTGAATAAAAAGCACTTCTAATTCCATGTTTGGAAAGTGGTTACGTACTTACGTAGGTTTGGCGAACAGGGACCTGACTCAACTTAGTCTCAAACCTTATCTGATTTTTTTATTTTATTTATTTATTCTTTTGCTAAAAACAAGTAGCTAAAAGCCTAAAAATCATATATATCAAATTCGGTTCGACCGAAAATCTGATCACCTGATTAGACCGAGCCACCTTGCAGACTGTTCAAGTGAACTCGGTTCGACACATATGGTAGGGGTGCACAGACCCGGCCCGGCCCGGTCCCGAACACTTTAGGGACTAATTTGGTGTGATTTCATCGGGTCTAGGGTCGGGTACGGGTCTCAAAAATAGACCCGGTCATTATTTCGGGTCGGGTCCGGGCCATGGCTCGGGCCACCCGAAGTCGGCCCGGTGGCCCGGTCATCACACACAATTAATATTTTGTGTTATTAGTGATAGATCATGACTATTCTTAAGTGGAATTTAAGTATTGTAAACCTTAATATTTTGTGTTATTAGTCATTATAAGACTATAAATTAATGTTTTATGTTTAGAATGTATAAGACTTTAGACTAATACATAAGATTGTGTTATTTGTATTGATTTAAATATTTAGTATTATTAGACAATATTAGTATTGATTGTGGTTATGCTTTAATTTTGAACAAGGGTTGGTTCTTGTTATATTTTTCTAAGTGAATTTTACCATGTTAACTAATGGTTGGAGTCTTGTAAATTTAAATTTTTTTACATACTAGCTTACAAGAAGGTATCAACGTAATGTAATGTTAACGGCCCGGTTTTCACCCGATTTTCACCCGGTATAATTATGGCCCGAAAGTATCTTGGTTTCATCGGGTCTAGGGCCGGATTCGGGTCTAATAAATAGATCTGGTGAATATTTTGGGTCGGGTCTGGGTCACATCAAACCCGGCTTCACCCGGCCCATGTGCACCCCTAACGTATGGGTATAATAAACCGGTGATCCGGACGGTTTAAATTACCGGATCCGGGTCACTCTCTACAGTCTTTTTCCTTCTCCTCACCGTTATCCTCTTCTCTCCACCTCTTTCTCCTTACCGTCGCACTCACTGACGTCTCCGAGACTACGCCGGTCCGACTCTCCGGTCTCGCTCGCTCACTCACTGTGTCGCACTCAAGGTCGTCGTCGCGCGCTGTGTCGTCGCTGCGATCTCACTGTGTCGCCGTCGCCCTCCCTGCCATCGTCTTTGCCGGCGTCAGAAGAAAAGGGAACCAGTCAACCAGCGTCTGCGGTCGTCGTCATCTTCAGTTGGTCAGCTTCTTCCCTGTTCTTTCTTTTTTCAATTTCATTGAATCATTGCTGTAAATCATCAGGGCTGGTGGTTTGATATTATCAGGGCTGAATTCACTGATTTATTGTTACTGGTGGTTGAATTTGTTGCTCTGTTGCTGTTGCTGTTGCTGAAATAATAACTTCCTCAAATTTTTTGTTGCTGTATACCTGTATTGACTGATTTCATTTTTACATAGGTGCTATTGATTTGGTATAATTGGTTGAATTTAATTTTTAATTAGGGTTTTTTTGCTAGGATTTTAAAGATGCCTTCATCACAAACACCATGGGAAACACCACTTATCATTTTACAATGTATTATTAATATGATGGTAAAGACATGTATTTTAACTTTTGATTTTAATTTATTTTTTTATAATTTTATATTTTTATTTAATTAAGACGGGTCAATCGGGTGAATTGTCCGGTCGGTTCTGATAATTATGATAAAAACTACGGGTGTTCAAATTTAAAATGATCTAAATTAATCTGTTCATCAAATTCAATCCAAATAAAAAACAATTAAAATCACGCTAATTTGGATTTGATTGGATTCTATTTTTTACAAACTGCATGGATCAGATCGGATTTCTAATCTATTTAAAACTGATTCAATCCAATTCAATCCACACAATGCGCTATAATATTATTATTTTATTATTATATTTATATTTTTACTTATAATATATTCAATTTGTAATATATTTTTATATTATTCATATATTATTATTATTTAATAAATATTTTATGTTAAAAATGAGATTTATTTTATATTAATTAACCTATAATTTTATTCGATCCTTGTATTATTATTGGTTTTTTAAGATATTGTTAAGACTTATTATATTATTATTAGTTATTAAAAATTTGATGTTAGAGATTTGTTATATGTATTTAATTTTTTTTAATTTATAAAACCGTAAATCCAATTCAATCCAAACCGATTGAAATTGGATTAGATTGGATTGGATTTTCTTTAAAAAATTATCTAATCCAAACTGCACTACAAATAAAATTAATGTTTAGATCAAATGAGACCATAAGTCTCAACCAATCCAAACCGCAACTCAAACACCCTTACCAAAAACTGTGGTTTATCCTTTCTTCATTTGCCATTCTATATCCATCGTTGTCACTGTGTTTTCTCTAATCTCTACCTTCCCCACAAATGCACGCAACACCATCATATATATCTTTTTTTGAAACTCTGATATTGCATCACCTAAGCTTTTAATCCACAATTTCTGAGTTACCATCAACATACATAATTTAGGACAAACTTATCGTCTTTTTTAATTTTCTCCTTTTTTATATTTTTTTTTGCTAGTGTTAGGTAGCTTGTCAGAGCAAGTTTCTCTCGCAAAAAAAAAAAAAAATAGAGATGTCAAGAAGCTGTGTGCAAAGAATTGGAAGATGGATCCCTTGGGTTTCCAAGAGAGGTTTTTCTAGTTCACCTTCTTCTTCATGCATCCAAAAGAGCGGTTATGAGCAAGGTCTCAAATCGTTGAACCTTTATTCTGCAATTAACCAAGCTCTCCACATTGCTTTGGACACTGATCCACGGTATGTGTCATCATTGTTATTGTTACTATTGTTGTTTTTATTGTTATGATTGACTTTTTAGAGAAAGTACATGGAACTAACTTTTAGGTAGTCAGCATTATTCAATTCGAGTGTTTAGGTTTATAATTTAAGATTTAGGGTCAAAAGGATTATAATTTAGGGTGTAGAATTTAAGATAAACAAATTAATTTAAAAAAAAGTTGGCTGATGTTGGCTGAAAATAGTTAGTTATGTAGCATTACTCAAAAATGTCCTTCGATATTTTGCAATTTTTTTTTTTATGTGTATAATGTGCATTGAGTTGGGAGAGAGGGGAGTGGGAAGTAATAACATTGTGTTGTATTAACTGAAATCATATTGAGAATTGTTCCATTATATTGGAGAAGTGATTATTAGGTACTAATAGGCTAATCATATTGAATAGTTGAGATAACAAATAGTATTAGAAATTCTATGTTTCAACTCTCTTGTATAATAATACATTTATACATTATTTTGGGAATGAAATTTACTTATCTTAGTGTGTATTCAATGATGCTTAAGTTTTCCATAGAGAGAACTTTTTTATCAAGAACGTAGAAACTTTGTCCGCAACAACTTTGATTATAAGCTTTCTACGCTAATGTAAAGTGGTAGAGCGATAGTAAACAATCAAAACCAAGAAAAAGTAAGAGAGAATGAAGATGGTTTTTGAGCTTCAATTATTTAGACATTGGCTCTTACCTTTAGGTTTGACTAACTAAATCTAACCATTGCTAATATGAAGCTTTGTATTGTACTATCCTAGTATACATACATAAAGAACAAGTATTATTATTAACAAGAGAAGGATAATACTAATTATGGAGCATAATATATCCCTCATTATAAAGGATTAGGATATACAAGAATACACAAGCAGCAGCATAGAAATGGAGCGAATTTCTCCAATCTCAATGCATCTTTGGGAAAAGATACTCTTCTAAACATTTTATACTCCTTAAAGATGTGAGTGTTATGCTCTATCCAAATACCCTTACTAGTAGCAGAAATCACAAATTGCCATAAATTTTTTATTTTCTTCCTTCTCCCGAAACTGTTTAAACAAGAACTGATTTAAGTCTCTATGTTGTACCCAACACCCATCAAAGATGCTAAACAATGCATTCCATGAAAATGTAGCCTCTGGACAGTTTAAAAGCAAATATGATACTGATTAAGAATTCAATCCACTCATATCGCACATGTCTAGGAAATAACATGTGGCTTCCGACAGGCAATTGTTTTAAAAAAAATCATATGATTTTATTTCTTCTAGGATTAATTTGATCCCATTGTTGAATGAAATTGATATAAGTGTATGTATTTCTTGTACACCTTTAACTTCCTGTTTACATATTCTTAACTCTCACTGTGTGAAACGAAATTATTTTTTCGTATAGAATCAATATTATGTTCAACCTCATCTTCTCTTGCATTTGATTTCAGTTCTTATGTTTTCGGAGAAGATGTGAGTTTTGGTGGGGTCTTTCGTTGTACAACAGGATTAGCAGACAAATTTGGGAAGAAAAGGGTTTTCAATACTCCTTTATGTGAACAAGTATTTCTTTACTTCTTTGTTGCCTTTCCGTTTTCTCTCTTCTTGTTCTATTCCCATTCTCCCTCTAAATTTTTATGATTGGTTATGATTCTAAAATCTCACTAGACAGTTCTAGGAAGATGTGTTCAATTGAAGATCCAAAAATGATTCAGTGAACTTCTTTACTTCTTTCTTGCTACGTATGTTTCTAATTATTTGTAATTAGTATTCCTTTAGCATTGATTTAAAACAATTGTGCTGAAATGCTATTCATAGGGTATCGTTGGCTTTGGCATTGGTCTAGCAGCAATGGTGAGTCTCAGAGCTTAAAATGGTTTTACTTCCTAGTTTTTAACCAACGAATTTAGTTTTCCTTCTCCTTCTCTTTTTTGATGTAACAATTGTTTAAACTCCTTTTATATTTTACATGGCAGGGCAATCGAGCCATAGCAGAAATTCAGTTTGCAGATTACATTTTTCCTGCTTTTGATCAGGCATTCTCCCCTCTCACGGCTAGTTTTAGTCAAAGCTACATTCGATAGGTAGTTGATCAATTTTTGTTTCCAGATTGTCAACGAAGCTGCTAAATTCAGATACCGAAGTGGGAATCAATTTAATTGTGGTGGTAAATTTCTTTTCCTGCTTTAACGTTGGAAGTTCTGGCTTATTTTTATTTTCACCTGTTGCATGAAAATCGTTTTACTCACTCCTATAGGTTTAACGATTAGAGCCCCTTATGGAGCTGTGGGCCATGGTGGGCATTACCACTCTCAATCCCCTGAGGGTTTTTTCTGTCATGTTCCTGGTATCAAAGTACGGTGCTTTCATACATTCATTTTTTGCTGATTAAACTTTTCTTCATTTTTGTTTAAAGGCCCTCTTCATGTGTAAGATGATCATCGGTTTAGACCAAGTGATAGTGAACATGCATGCCTAAATCTAGTCATCAAATTAAGACAGCTAAAAATAATGGAATTAATAGAAAGCACCTGCATCTTACCTCCCAGATGAAGCGTGGCAGGATATCTCAAATTTTTTTGAAGTACCATTAATTTATTCAATGATATGCTTGGTGTTGTTTAGGCCTTGAGCATAAAACTGATTTCATTCAGGAGCATCTTAACCCCTGTGGTTGATAATATAAATCAGAGATGGTTTAAAATCCATTGACCAGTCACGAATGGTAATATGATTTATACTTGTTCCTTGTTTATGACATGTATTCTTACATCTTTGAAGCAAGGTTACAATGGAATTTCTGCTACCATCAATATGAAACCCGTAAAATCCATTATCACCGATTTTGAACCTAAGTTACATACCTATTGCATGCAGTTTACTTCCAAGAGTATACACAGATTTCATATAATTAATGATCTTATTGTAGAATACTGTTGTTTTATGGTTGGTATTTTTACAAAATGTCTCGAGTGTTTCTTTTAAAGGTGGTCATCCCTCGAAGTCCCCGAGAAGCAAAAGGGTTATTGCTGTCTTGCATTCGAGATCCAAATCCTATCGTATTTTTTGAACCGAAGGTTGTGTTTTATCATGAGAATTATGTCTTCAGCTTCTTTATGGCATTTGACTTGTGAAAATTAAATCATTTGAATCTTGGTTTCAGTGGCTATATCGTTTGGCTGTCGAAGAAGTACCAGAGGATGATTACATGTTGCCACTATCCGAGGCAGAGGTACAACACAAGTCGCATTAAATTCATGAAATGAAGTTAGAAGTTTGTCATAACAACAGAATGATAATTCTGTGAAACATTTAGTCTGATAAATTTTTTTAACATATACTCAGGTGGTTCGGCAGGGAAGTGATATTACACTTGTTGGATGGGGAGCTCAATTATCTGTAATGGAACAAGCCTGTCTAGATGCTGAAAAAGTAAGTTGCATTGGCGCAAAAATAGGTTACAACATACATTCTGCATCACACAATAATTCTCCATGGTTTACAGTATGTTGGGCAAGTTGTTGTTGAAGAATTATATTTGGTTTTTGGAATCAATCTTTTTTTTCCAGAAAGGGAAAACAAATTGAATTTGGGGTTGGGATATTTTATCATACGCTTGGTTGAGTTACATGTGGAAGGAAACATTTTTTTTTTTAGAATTCTAATGTCAGAGGGAAGCTGATTCTGTTTCCATGATTGACAAAAGAAATAACAGAGACTAGAATTGGAAACCGCGGTCAAATAGTACAGACATGAAACTAATATATCACATCTATTTTATGTCAAAAATGCTATGTTCACACCAAAAATCAGTTACCAAATTAGCCATTATGTATTTGTGTATAAATACAGGTGTAGTTTAACTAGTGTATTTTGTATTTTAATATATATTCTATAAAAATAGTTCAAATAGTTCATTTAGTGGCTGATTTTTTGTCTAGACCTAGTATGGTTGATTTTATATGTGCTAGTATATCAATTGGCAGTACTTTTTTTATTTATTATGTGTAATAGTAATAAAAATGGAATTACCCAATATGACAAGTTGTTTATAACTTAATTAAGAAGCTTACAGATGCAGAACAATATGCCATGCAAGTGCTACATAACTTATTTAGTTTTAAATAAAGAATATTGTTGGTATTTAATTCATATATAATAGGAAAAAATAGGCAACAAAATGATAAGCACATCTTTTCATGTCGTGTCAATGTACATATGTCTAAGTGAAACTGTAGTTGAGCAGTATGTCAATTTGGGTTGTTGGTATTTAATTTTCATATATAAAACTATTTAGAGCATCCCATTTGTAGATTCTTCTTTTTATTTTCCAGTGGAAAATTTGGTAGTTGAAACTCTCTTAAATTACTTACCGTTGGGGAAAAAATAATCATAATATGAGAAAAATACTGAAAATCACAATTTGCTTGTCTATCATAAAATATAATCATAATATGAGAAAAATACTGAAAATCACAATTTGCTTGTCTATGATAAAATATTACTTGTTTCTTAAAATTTTCAAGTAATTGTGACATTTTACAGGAAGGAATTTCTTGTGAACTGATAGATCTAAAGACATTAATACCTTGGGATAAGGAGACAGTGGAGACCTCAGTTAACAAGACAGGAAGGCTACTTGTGAGTAAATTAATTTCAACGGTCAAAAAACGGGTGTATCCGGATTTATAAACGTGTCCAAATACATTGATTAATTATATTTAGATGCATTGATTTATAACTTTATCAAAAAAAGTCAAAATGACCATCAATGTGGAATGGAGGGAGTGTCTTACATGATGCTTTCAATGGGATGTATAGATTAGTCATGAAGCTCCGGTAACCGGAGGTTTTGGTGCTGAAATCTCGGCTTCTATTGTTGAACGCTGCTTCTCGAGGGTATGCTTCAGCCAAATTATTGTTGTAGAGTATATGAAATTGCATTCATACTTAACCATATTCAACAGTATCGGTACGAATTTCTAACCGTCTCTTTCGTTATTTGTGGTATAGTTAGAAGCCCCTGTAGCGAGAATCTGCGGTCTAGACACCCCTTTTCCTTTGGTGTTTGAGCCCTTCTACATGCCAACCAAGAATAAGGTAACTTGTCTGTTCGCCTTAATTTTCTTTACAATCATAATAGGTGTACACAAAAAATCAGTTATCAATATATAATACATATTGAAATATAAAATACAAATTAAAAATGAGTTAAACAAATATGTATTTATATACAAATACATGAGGACTGATTTAATAGTTGATTTTTGGTGTACACATAATATTTTTATTTTCCTTATAGGGTAAATTACACTAAGCATCCTTGAGATTCCGTAACAAGTTCTGCCACTTATTTTATGCAGATATTGGATGCTATTAAATCAACCGTTGGCTACTGAAGAGCTTAATCACAATCTTTCAACCATCTATGTGATTTTGAATTCACATGATCATCATAATGATCATGTTTGGGACGAGATGGATTAGTATAATGCATTGCAGACCATGGAATCTGCAGATTAAATTAATCATGCCTTCTCCAAATGTAAAACATTTTTAAAAAATAATAATAATAAAGGAGAGAATGAATGAAACTTGAAAATAACCATACATTCGCATATTAGGCCCATCCTTGTAATTCTATATATAATAGGAATATGTCACATGAAATATCTAAATGAGAATGTAAGAATGAGTTGATAGTCAAAATCGTCCCTGAAAGATACTTCGATCTCTATATCAGTTTTCGAAAGATAAAGTTAATCAAAATCGTTACCGAAAGATGACGGACATGACCATGTTCGTCTTTCTGTCATCTCCTTTACTGAGCTGGCAAACGTTGGATGACGTGTTTTGTTAATTGCCTGGGTGGACGACGCCTACGTGTACGCTGGGGTTGTTGACAAGGTAAGTACGTTAAAACAATTCAAATCAGTCCCTTGGATGATGAACCCTAATCCTAAATTCGTTGATAAATAAGTCGCGGTCAAGAATTATATGGCCCCATAGTTGGGTAGAACTTGGAATTGTTGGGTCGTCGGGAGGATGGAGACGGAAAATGGAGGTCGTAGTGGTGGTGTGTTTTTTCGGTCGCACGACAGTAACGGTTCCAGTGCTTCAATGCGAATGAGGAGGAAGACTCATGAGGAATAATGTTTCTGCGGGTTGAAGGCTGTGATAAAAAAAATCTGGGGCAGCAGAGAACCCAGATAGATTATTCTATGCATTTCCAAGATACCGGGTGAGTGGTGTTGAAAAAGTTGAAGGTTTTTCATCTTGTTCTGTGTTATTGGATGTTTTTCATTGTTTTTGTCTCTGATTTATCAATTTGCAGAAGGGCAGTCACTGTAATTACTTTAAGTGAGTTGATGATAATGACTATCAAGCAGTGGTTGAAGGTGGTGTAAAGGAAGATTCTAGAACTGAATTGCAGGTTAAAAGTGATTATGATGAATGGAGGGTGAAGGTGGCATGAAAATTAGGTAGTTTGGAAGCTGAAGTTAGATCTTTGAAATTGCTAATAATTTTTATATTTGTGATAGTTGTAATTAATGTGATCCTTTGTTGTTTGATATGTACTTCCAAGTAAACACAATTCTGTTGAAATGTAATGTTGTATCGAGTTGGATGGATTGAATGAGAATAGATGTTTGATTAGTGCTATTTAAGATTAACTCCAAACTCTCAATTACTGCATTCTAGAATATTGCAAATTAATCAATATCACTGTTGCTATAAGATTAAGCCATAAACAGGATAAGTAATCAAAGTAAGTAGTCATAACATTGTGCTGCCATTCAAGACTAATTGTCTCATTGTCTGAAAGATAAGTACCACAACAAATTCATAAGGTATCCAATCCTAAAAATGAAGGCTACACCAAAAGAAAATGACAGATACAACTTTCAGATTACACATAACCACAATGTTTAATATGGTACTTCATTTGTCCTATACAAAAAAACTAAAGCAGCCCTATACATTGCTTTCTAATCAATGTTGTTTATCATTCTTCCTTGAGTGCTTGAAGTTTGGAGTAGGCAAAAAAGTCATAAAGTTGGCCAACTTCTTAGCAATTGCAGAACTTGTCCCTTTGATGGTCTCAACCGAGATAGTCACTGGTGCAGTTGTAGTAGGTTTATGGGAGGATCTAGCTCTTACTTTCACTTTAATCACCTGTAATTTAGGTGGCCTAGCTACAACTTCATCCTACATAAGCCAATACCAAAAGCAATTGTTAGTTTATAAAATAAAGGTGATATTTTTCTTACGCTTGAGCAGTCATTATACAACCTGTTGTGTAGCTTGGGTTGGTGGAATGCTTTCAGATTGGCTGATGTCAATCTCTGTAGGGAGTGGGATGGGTGCTAGAAGTGAAGGCAATGGTGCTATTACTTCTGGAACATTATCGTGTTCTATAGGGACAGCATTCACTTCAGGATCAGCTGCATCTGCAGCAGGAGCAATAACTGCCAGTTGCAGCTGCATCTGCCTAGCATTTTTCTCAGCATCCAAGGCTTTCTTCTTTGCACAGTCTCTTTTGTTGTGGCCAACCTCACCACAGTACGTGCATTTGATTGGGTTGTACTTTCTTTTCATCTATGTCTTTAACCCAGTTGGCTATTCATCCTTCTTTCTTCTTCTTTTTTTTGTCGGTCTTCCAGGTTTTGGTTTAAATGGGGTGGGACTGGAGCAGGATGTGGCGTTTTTTCTCATAGATCCTGTCCTTTTACCGGATTGACATTGAAACAGTAAGTCCTCCTATATGCTTCCATCTTCAACCAATCATGACAATACTCTTCAGTCCTTTTGTCATTCTTATCTTATATGACTGATATTGCATGCATACACAGCATACCTTTTCAAACAAATTAAATTGTTAATTAAAATGTGTAACATGACTGAATATAACTTATCTAAGTGTTGAAATTGTTACTTGTGAGTTGCCAAAACTTATAAGTGCATGTGCGCTTTTCCAGGTCAACAACCATATTGGTTGGCCAGCCATGCACTTCGTACAACTCTTCTTTTTCATCACCATACCACTGAGGAGCCCAATGACTAGACAAGGATGTCATTGCTTCAAGTCTACTTTGCTGAACAAGGGGCAGAATTCCTTGATAGTTCTATAACTTCTTCCTATTGTCAATCATGCTCTTTATGATGATCCTTCTCACTTCCTCAATTAAGGTCAGGATGGGCTTGCTCCTTTCGTGCTTGGTTTTGGCATTAAACGATTCACATGCGTTGTTGCATATGTTATCCACCTTCGGAACCTCACTGAAATGCGCCTTAGTCCATGCATCTTTCGGCCACTTGTCAAGATACTCCCAAGCTTTCTTATTTATCAACTTAACTCTGTTCATATTTCTATTAAACTCATTTGTTGTCCTCGACCTTGCACATTCCCACACCAAATATTTTAACTCACAGCTTGACCACTGCTTTGAGAAATTGTGCCACAAATGCCACACGCAGAATCGATGATGGACCCTTGGAAACACCTCCTAAATAGCAGGGATTAAACCCTGCAGAGAAGACAACACACAAAAAGATACTTAATCAAGTTAGTCCCTTAAATAATTTCATTAAATTAAAACAGTCCCTCAAACACTTTTCATTAAATTAAATCGATACTTAGAACGTATTATCGTATATCAATATCATCCTTACCTTCTGCATATCCGAGATGAAGCACCATTTGTTATCCCTGTAGTCTCCCAAATCCTTGTGCATTAGCTCCAGGAACCACTGCCAATTATCTTTATTTTTCACATTGACAATAGCATAAGCAATTACAAAGATGTGATTGTTAGCATCTTATCCACATGCTGTGAGGATTTGACCCCATGCAATGTCTTCAGAAACGCTCCATCCAATCCTATCAAAGGTCTACAACCTGCCTTAAACCCCCTCTTACAATCATCAAGACAGACATAGAATCGTTCAAACAGGGGTGGACTCTCGGACATGGGGATGACACCAACTTGTATTGTGGATCCGGGGTTGCTAGTCAGTAGTTCATTAGCATAGTCCCACAACAACCCATACTATGCTATTTCATCACCCTCTACAACTTTTCTAGCAGCTTTCAAGGCTTTAGTAATACATGTGCTATTCAAATACATATTACACTTTCTTACAAACCAGTCATAAATCTCTCGGTGCTTCATAGTGGAATGTTTCCTAAGTTTAGGTACTAATTTACTAAGTGTCCATGTTTGGGTGGCAGCTCTATTCTTCTTCCTTCTTGGACAGGTGTGACTATCAACTAGAGTTTTAATTTGCCAAGATCCGTTTTGTTTGTTACATGCACAATATACAACCCATGGACAATCTTCAGTCTAACAAACAGCTCTAACTCTAACTTTATCATTCTTTACGAATGAAATATTTCTACCCCACTAAATTGTGTAATCCCTTGTGGCTTGCATAAATTCATCCTTTGACTAAAATATCATACTAACCTCAAATTTCAAAAGCCCAAACTTAGTTTTCTCATTAAATTGAGAGTATACCGTTGGTGATTCTTCATCAGAGTCCAACTGTTTACCAGAATCTTCTGAATGCCATGAGTCAGCATCTGAGTCACCTTCAAGGTCATCATCATCCTCATTTAAATCTGCCAAGAAAAAGTTCAACACATAAGCTAACCTAATCAGTTGCCAAATAAATTAATTAACCAATAACCCTAAGGAAGTAAACATACCAGAGTCAGAGCTTTGTTCATCTTCAGAACCCTAGCTCTTTTCATTGTCGTACTTCTTTTCATAGTTCTCTTTCTGTTTCTTGTTGTCGTTCAACCTCCCGCTCGAGCTGCTCCAATCGGCCGTGATGTCCATGTATCAACCCTAATATTTTCGTCGGATGTGGAGGTCCTTTATCCTCGGGTGGGTGGACTTCTGAGTTAATCTGTCACGAATGGGGGTTTGCTGACGTTCTTTCCCCGTGGGGGGGGGGGGGGGGGAGGGGGAGGGACAATTGTTCTTTCCTGTGGTGGAGGCAATGTAAGTGTTAGGTCGTCGTTGTGAGGCTCTGGTTCCAACTCGAATGCCGTATGGCCGTCTTCAAATTGACTGTCCGTCATATGTAGGTGTAAACTTCCAGGTCTCCGACAACAGCACCAATATTCCGAGGGGTTACCTAAAACTGGGTTGTATTTGGGTCTGACATGAGGTTCAGACTCCTTCTCAGGCAGTATCCGACTTGTGCTGGTGTCGAAGTGCCGTCGTTCGAGTTCTCGTGAGGAGATAGGAGTGGTATCTACAAGAGACTCACATGCTTAAGTTAAAAAAGAATTTAGGCAGGTTTTTAGGAGATTGGGTTCTAAGTATACCAGAGAGTGTCAATGTATTTATAGTAGAGTATATAATCACATTTTAGAGTAGTTTCACTTTTATTGGTGGCTAACTGTTCCCTTTTTCTAAGGAGTTTGTTGAGATCTTCCTTCTAAATAAGTGGGATATATCTTGGGGGAGTAGTTACTGATTCGAATAAGTATGGTTGAACTGTCTTTGTGGCGGTCGATCTCTATGAGGTTAAGTAGTAGTGGAGGAGGCCACCTTAATTAGGTGGACTTTTATTCTTTTTAGGTCTGATTTTATAATTTTAGGTTGGAGTATGAACAATACCTATATATAAAAAATATAATTGAGATATAATACATAAAAATATAATTTCTTATATTATTAAATAAATTAAGAAATATAATATTTTATTTAAATAAAAAAGTTTGATAAATTTTTTTGAATAAACAAAATAAAAATCAATTAAAAGAATGTTCGTAATAATTACTATATCATTTTTAAGTAGACTGAATTTAATCTGTCAAACTTTCAGCAATTGATAATTAAAGTTTAAAAATTTTTTAGGGATAAAATTGCGGTATAAAATTTTAATTGCCCTGTTAGATAGTTGTTAGAAACTCTAGTATAACTCCCTAACATGAGTTAAATTGAATAAATTAAAATTTCAATTATTAAATTAAGGTTTGAGTCAAATTTTAGAGATCAATTTAATCTTTAACTCAAATAGAATATAGCAAAAAGTGTCTAATAGTAATCTTAGCAGCAAGACAAATTATTCAGTAATTTAATTAGAAACATATAGTTTTTTTTATAGCTCTTAAACTTATAAATCAAGAACTTATTCGTTACGAATATAAATTAATAAATTGTTAAACCCTAACAATTATTTAAACGGACGAAAGAGTTTTTTTAATTTCCTTCCAGGAAACAAAATGGGCCTTTAGACGCAGAGGCGAAGAATCTGAGCCCAACAAAATGAAAAGCTAGAAGGAAAAGAAGAAACCCCAGTACCGACGACGAAGACAAGAAGTGAAGCAGCATCAGTGAGAACAGAGGAAGCAAGCAGAAAGGAAAGAAGAATGGGAAGAAAGAAGGGGTACGTGGAGTTCGATGAGTCGCCGCCGGACGACTTCGACCCGGAGAATCCGTACAAGGATCCGGTGGCTTTCTTGGAGATGAGGGAGCACATTGTCAGAGAGAAGTGGATCCAGATCGAGAAGGCTAAGATCATCAGGGAGAAGCTGCGATGGTGCTACCGCATCGAAGGCGTTAACCACCTTCAGAAATGCCGCCACCTCGTTCAGCAGTACCTTGATTCCACCCGCGGCATTGGTTGGGGCAAGGACGGTCGCCACCCTTCTCTCCACGGTACCCTTTCCCTTCCCCCTTCTACCTTTCTCTTTGTTTAGGTCATTGATTATAGGGTCCTGAATTAAAAATTACGTTAAGACTTGCTCGTTATTAGTGATTTCTCATTATCAATATGCACGGGGTTTTGCCAATTATTGAATGCGATGAACGTAATTTGGGTTTGGGGTATTGGAATTCGTGCAAGAGAAACTTGCTTTGAGGAATAGGATATTTGACACTCATGGAAGATAATTTGGGCTTCTCTTGTTTAATAAACAAGGGGTTTTATGAATAGTTAAGTGGTGCGTGTGTAATATATGCCTAGTTGTGCCTTTTTGTTGCTCACTTTTGAGCTTGTGTCTCTTGATTATTTCATTTCTCATGCTTGTTTGATTTCTATATTCGAATTCGGTCCTCTTTTTATTGTTGTTTGTAAAGGTTTCATTTTCATGATGGAGGAAAGACCGGATAGTAAGGGACTGGATTAATTCCAATATTCTTTGGTTAATGGATAACCAATCCAATTTTATCTGATTCTGCTTATCTGCTGAAATAAATTTGGAAAAGAAAAGGCACTTAACAAATATTTTTTTCATGGTCAATGGAATAGAGTTATCAAGTAGGTGTATGCGATTTATCTCAAGTTGTGATTGTTTGTAGCTGATGGATGAAATGGTATGTTTTGGGTATTTTGTATCCCATATTTGATGGATGGTACATAGTATTATATTCTGATAAATATGGAAATGAAAAAGAAATGAATACGCTTATTTTCAACTAACATAATGTAGAAGAATCAAATTAAAACTCACCCTATAATGTTATAGCTGGAAAGATCTGGAACAATATGCTTTGTGGTTAATCCTTTCAGTTACAATTAATTGTCTTCTACTCTTCCCTTTGGTGCTTTTTGTGATGATTCCTTTTGCTTTGTTTTATTTTCTGAACTAGGTCCAAAACCTGAGGCTGTTGAGTCTGAATGACTAGACTGTCCTGTGGATAAATAAAAGGTAATTTCAAACTTCATTTCTGTTTCTCTTATTTACTTTTCTATATATGTAAAAATATTATTAGGCAAATCATAGAGAAGGAAATAATTGTTCCAATGACGGAAAATGCCAATGCTGAGTAGAAATCCCTTTATGTTGTTACTAGTCAGTTATGTTTCCGACTTTTAAAGAATTTGATTTGCTTATTTGAAGTTTGGGATGCTCAGTAACAGCTTGTGATTGAGCACATCCCAAACTTTGGTTGAGAGAGTAACTACACATCATTTACGATTTGATGTGCACAAGAATATAAAGATCAACTTTCATAAGGGGCTATGGTTTGATTGTTGTCATCATAGACCTCTCAATTTAGATTCTCTAATTTCTAAAATTTATTTAAGAGAAATTTGATACAGGTGACTGGTGTGACAGTAGTAAGGTGGATTTCTGTTGAGTTAAGTTGTGAGAAATTATATATTTATAGCTTAAAATGAATTGGTGTTGATAGTAAGGAAAACATTATATTGAGCATCCACTAAGTTTGGATTTTTGCCCCACTGCAATTTCATAAACTTGATAATGACAAATAATTGGTGTTATTTGGTATATTTGGTGGGGAACGTTTGATTGCTTAATTTGATAGGTTTTTATAATTAGAAAGAAGTATAAGCACACGTTATTTTGTTCTTTCACATATTTTTCAATGTGGTTGAGAAGTCAGAAAGTTGAAACTTCTGCATAATGAAGCCTCTTTGACCAAATAAAGGATCTTAAACATAGTTCTTTTGGAATTTGTTGCCTTAATTGTATTTATTTCAAAAGGCACTAGCAATATTTGCATGTCCTTTAACTATAGGTTATGAACTCAGATATCATTGTAGTCTCATTTCCAAAGAATCTATCATTTATAACATGATTTTGCGGATGTGAACAAAAACTGATTTTTGGTTCTTTTGCAGGGAGATTGATTACGAAACTGATCATATTGCTGAAATCAAATACAAGGAGAAGTGCCTATGTTGGAGTTCTTGTGTTCTTTTTTCCTTACAACTCTATTTTGGCCTGGCTTGGGCTATTTTCCCTTGGCTTTAGTAGGCTCTTTGCTTCTTAGCATGCAAAAATGTAAACAAATTTGGTACATCAGATTATAAAATAAATTTCTCTAGTTTCTTCTTGTGTGATCTCAGGGTGCATTAATAATAATACGATTTCTGTGTGTTCTATGTATGGTATGGTCCATTCCTAATACTCAACAAAGACTTCAATGTGACTTTTTACTCCTTAGTTTTTCCCTTGAGTTGTTTCATGCGTATATTGAACACCATGACATTTCTCTTCTGCAATGATGCTAATGGTGGTGCTGTTGCATGTGAATTCAAAATGTAAAGGAAACTGTTTCTAAGAGGTATATAACCAATTATGCACTTTGAATTGAAATCAATGAAAGACTGAATTAAGCCGTTACTCTGAAATTTTGTTATCGACTATTGAGCCAAGTAGAGGAAATAACATTAAAGAAAGATAAATAATTTCTAGATTCCAAGGAGGTTAAGTTAATGTGAGCCTCGTTCAACATTACCATTGTATACATATCATAAATAACATTAGAAACGATTGTGAAGGAACTTCTCTTAAATCTGTTCTCACATTAATCATTAAAACTAAATATTACTTTATTTGTTTCTAATAATTTCAATGGCAACATCATTAAGATTGACAGTATCAATGCTGTAAAGAATATAAATAAATTCAACAATACAGCAGCAGCAAATGTTTATTTTCCTCTTGAAATAATACAAGGTTGAGTGAGTGAAGAAGCTAAACAATAAGATCATGTCTCTTTCTGAAAGATCTCTTCTCTTGGGTAAGCAAAAGGATGATGTTCTCTTTTCCCTTAATTGGCATAACTCGAAAACCTGAAAACATGCATGATCAAGAAGAAAGTAAGTAGGACTTGTTTGATATAAAGAATGGAAGAGACAAACCTGTGAAACATGCTGCTTTGAAAATATTCTACGAAAGAAAACATGATCTGCAACTGCAAAGGAGAAAAGGTAACAAAAGAAAAGAAGTGAAAATTGGAGCTCCCTTCAATCCAATGGATGAGCTAAGCAGGCGGATTGAGTTGCTCTCATGTCATGCATCTGGCGAAACTTAACATCTTAAAATAAGAACATTAAGGGTAGCCGAATGCATGAGATGACAGCTCTTTGCCTCTCCTTGGCCCTTCGTATTGGATTGAAAGGAGCTCCTTCTTCTTAACCGCATTCACTACTAGACGTTTGCTCCTCCTTCTTGATCTTTGAATAGTGGAGCATATCTATATATATATGAAGAGCAAAATGGCCATTCCTTGCTTCTTAAACAATAAACAAATACTCCTATGGATAAAAGGTTCTACTTGGATTCTCGACATTGGTGCACGCTTCACACTGTTCACTTTTTGCAGCAGAAACTTTGTTCCTTCACGATGCAACAAAAATAACAATACAAGTAAAGTAACAATTAGATCTTTGATCCTTCAAAATGTTGACCTTAGACTAAGGCACAGTTTTGATAAATAATTTAATTAAGTTATTTTTGAAAAAATAGCTTAAACAATAAATGTTTATATTAAAAATAACTTATAAATAAGTTATTTTGTGTTTAGTTTTTTAGTTCTAAAAGTACTTATTTTAAAAGAAAAGTGATAAAAAAATTTTATTATGAAAAAAGTCATTTTTTTTAACTTCTCCTTAAACATTAAAATAATTTTTTAAAAAGTTACAATTTTGTTTTGAAAATTGTACCCAGTTCAAATAATATATATATAGGGGGTTACAATGTTTAGAGATAGAGCAAGTACCCAAAGGATTCCCACGAGACGACTGATCCAAAAAGATAAAGAGAGTTGAACAAAACTTTTTCTTTTGCCTCTTTGAACTTGGCAATACAAAATGACAAGCAAACAGTTAAGCAAACATGCTATACCATTTCTCTATTTGACATATATTTATAACTTTGCTTAAATTTGATAGATGAAGGACAAAAAGAGCTTCATGCATTCGAACAAGAAAACTTCAATGTCCAAAATTGGTTGTACCTGTTGGACAAGAAAACTCGTTTTGATATAATCCTAAAGTCATGCCTCTTGTGACATGACGATATGTAGTTGAGTTCCAATGAATAGGCTCAGCAGCCTTTGAATTCTTGTATTTGTCCATCACCATTAATATCGGATTCCCTTTCAGATCAATGTTGTCGCCTTCTTGTTTTTTTCCTACTACTTTGCTTCATATTTCAGTTACATCCTATGATTTACTACCATTCAAGAGAGCCGGTGAAATATGTGATGGATAATCCACATTGATTGTACCAATTAAATAACAACAAATATATTAGGAGCAGGAGCTTCGCATCAAAATTTATTATTTTTTTTAGTCTAATAATTTAATAATATATTTTATTTTATATTTTTAAAAGGTATTCTACTGTATAGATTAGAGTAGTATAGAAAGAGAAAATATTTTTTTAATTATTTTTTATTATTTTATTATTATTCAAAATGTGGGTCCTATTTTTATTAATCTCTCTTTCATTCTATTAAAGAAAAAATCTGTAAACTTATATCTTTACCATATAATTTACCTACTTTTAAATATTGATGATTAATTGATGGTCAAAAATAATAAATTATGATGACCTTCTAGTATTTCTTAACAAATTTAATCAAATGTTTTTTGTTTAGTGAAAATTTACGTGTAATTTATCTTTATGTGAAGTTGATATTTAAAAATCATTAAATAATTTAATCATTTAACAATTTTAAATATCAACTTTATATGAAAACAGTTATATATGAATCTTCACTTTTTTTTAGCTATTTTTGTTAGATTTATTAGATTCAACGCTGATGATGAAATATAATCGTGATCTAATTAGATGATATTATATTAGACTATCAATAAAATATATATGATTGGTTTCTACCATAATATATTTAGCTGTTATGAATATAAATTGTGTGCATAAAATATGAGAAATTAGTTTTAGGAAAATAATGTGAACGATATATTTATACCTTTGTAATTGATTTAGTTTTCTTAGTTAGATGAGAACATGAGATTATATCAACATATATGGTTGCTTTAGATTATATTTAGTTGTGATATATCAATACAAGTTGTGCGAATGCAACATAGTAAATATTTTATGAAATGTGAATGATGTGTTATATATTTTTACATGATTTTTAACAAACCCTCTTGTAAATAAGATGTTAGTTATTTTTTATGATATATTTAATAGTTATTAAAAAAATTAAATTAAATCATTATAATTAACATTATAGGTTTCCTTAACTTAAGTTTAAAAAATCAAATCATTCAACTATAATAAAATTATTTTTGCAAATTATAAGAGTTTTTAATTAAAACACACCCAATTTTATAATTAACCAATATCATCACATTACTTGCATCAGTGACTTGTAAATCTTCGTCAATTCTATAGTTATGTCTTGATTCAAGGCTTAGACTTCAAAGTCTATTTCCTTAATCATTTTAACTTTAAAATTTATATTTGTTATGGTTCTTGGTTTGTCTTTTGAGAGAATAACCAACTTGGGTTTCTTTATGGTTGATATTTTTATTCAAAACAACGTTGCACACATGATGCAACAAAACCACGTTGAACACGTTTCCATGATTTTTTTTCCCGTTCATTTTGGTTTTTCTTTTCAATTTTTTTAACCTTTCTTTTCAACATTTTTTTTGTTTAGCTAGAACATATTCAGAAATTGGATGGTTCATGGTTCAAAAAATTGGAAAAAATTGAAAATTGGTCTTCTTTAAAAACTCTTATAATTTTAATATAGGACATAAATAAAAAATTTATAATTAATAGATATACAATATATAAAATTAATTTTTTTAATATTTTTAAATATATATATATATAAAAGTTATAATTTATTGATATAGAATTATAGATTATGTTCTTATTATTTGGACCAGTTTGTGAGCTCAAGCCAGCTCATAAGCTTTCGTTGAGCTAAGCTTAAACTTACGAAATATGCTTAATTATTAATGAGTCAAGTCGTGAGTTAAGCTTAATTTTTGTGAAGCGAATTTGAGTTTGGTCTAACTCGACTCACTTCTACCCTACTATCTACTACTCTAATGATAGATGTCTTTCTAATGATAGATGTCTCTGGAGTAAAGTTTCCTAGGATAATTCCTCAATGGTGTGTTTTTGGTTTTTTGGGCTTTTAGTCCCTTTGTATACTAAAAAAAATTATTTGTCATCATATTATCTTAACAAAACTAATTCTAACTCAATAGTTGTATAAACTAAATATATTTAATATATGATCTTAGATAGAGATAGCAACATATATCCTATTTCATGGATATCCAACTTAACCCAACTCAGTCAGGTATGGTTGTCAACTCGACTTGTTGTGGGTAGAATTGAGTGCGGATCAGGTAGGAGTGTGGGTTGAGTCTTAACTCTACTCAAGCAACCCGCACCCTATATATATATATATATATATATATATATATAATGTTATATAAAAATATGTACTAAGTGAATGTTGAACCAATGACTTCTACTTTGATGTAAAAAGATTAATTACTGAGCCAAGGTTAGCATTTGGTAATTTAATGCTTTTGTTTATATAAAAGCTAATTGTATTCATTCATACATAAATACCCAATTATAACGCAACCCTAATCTCTTTACTCATATCACCCCTATCCAACGGCTAGCCCTAATCTCTCCTCTCAATCTCTTTGCGTCTCTCCGCTGAAAATTTGTGCTCCCTTCTTCGGCTACTCCCCTCGTCGGTGCTCCATGCTCGTGCTCGCATTCAGTACCGTGGTCGCCGTGCTTGCGTGCTCCATTCAGCGTCGTGTTCTGTGGTCACTATGCTCGCATGCTCTATTTAGTGCCATGCTCGACATGCTCCGTCGTCGCCATGGTTTGAAACTGTCACAGAAGCTGCCCTCCCCCCTTTAGTTGAAGTACTCGGCACTACTTTGAATCAATTCAAAGGGTAAGCCAAATTCACTTCCAAATGTCCATCAAGCCTTTGAAACTAGTTCAAATAATCGCTAAAGTCTTCGTTCCTACTGAATTATGTTGTGTTGCTTATTGTTATTGCTTGAGTTTCTTTTTGTATTTTTCCTTGATTATTTACGGATACATGAAATTCTGTTCTGTTATGATTGTGATTATTATTATTGCTTATGCTGATTAGGTGATTTTTATCTGCACAAAGTGTATTTGAACGTGTTACGTTAATATTTGATGCAACTAATAGCTTTTTAGTGTTTGGTTTGATTTGCATTGATATATGTTTATTATGAGGAAATTCACTTCCAAATGAAAAGTACTAACATGGATGTGATGGCAAAAGATGTGATTACAAAAGAACAAAAGTAAGAACCCCCGGTGAAAGTAATAACTAATTTTGTCCCAAATAAATCTACTTCGATTGAAAATAGCAACAAATCTAGTTTGAAGAGTGTTTATTGGTAACACTTTAGTCGATATCAAGAGGAAAAAGAATGAAAGGCAAAATGCAACCATTGCAAATCTGTTCTTGGAGTAAATCCAAGAAATGAGCTACAAATTTGAAGAATCATGTGCTCCATTACTGTAAGCAAACTAAATTATCAATTTAAGCAATCAACAATTGCTGACTCGTTGTCTAAACATGCAAGGAATGGTGCAAATACTTTGATATTTGATTCATCTTACACAAGGAAGTGTATTGTCAAGGCCATTTGTATCCACGAGTACCCTTTATCATTTGTGGAACATATTGGAGTGAAGAAAGTATATATATCAATGCAACCAATCTTTAAGGTTCCTAGTGAAACACAATTAAGAAGGACATTCTTGAAATGTGTAAGGTGGATAAGCTAGACATGTCTAAGATAATGGACAAAAATGATAGTCGAGTAGTAATTACTACCAACATGTGGACTTCCAACCAAGAAAAAGGATACATAGTTGTTACGGTACACTGCATTGATAGTTCATGGATTTTGCAAATATGCATATTGTGGTAATGCTCTAAAATATATTTCTAATAATTGATATGACTTTTAATATTTGTAACGATAATAATTAATATATTTTTTAACAATTTTAAGTTTTACTTGTGTTCTTGCCCATCATATGACTGAAGCGCTCTCTAATGCATTAATGAAAATTTTGTTGGGTGAAACATAGATAGAAAATTGTCAATTATTACATTAGATAATTATTCTATTAATGATGAGTTGTTGGAGAGTTTAGATTTAAAATAGAGTATATACCCATTTTGGTCCTCAAAGAATTTCAGACTGGACACTTTAGTCCCTAACTAAAATTAATTACTCGATTGGTCCTTAACAATTAATTCCGTCAGTCACTTAGGTCCTTTACTCCGTTAACTCTAACGAAGGACAAAATAGTCCCTGACAACTCTAACAGGGGACAAAATGATTCCTGACAACTCTAACAAGGGACAAAATGATCCTGGACCCCTTTATTCGAAAACGACACTGTTCTTCCCTAATTTTTATCATATCTCGCATAACCCTAACATTCATACTCTCGTTCTTCACCTTCATAGTCTTCTTTTCCATTTTTTCCTTCCTCCTCTTTAGCTCCAAGATTAAGCCATAGTGTAATTGTCACACGTGTCGCACCTACCTCAATATGTCATGGACCACACACTTCCTAAATCTTTGTGACTGGTACATCCACCTCCTCTGCACTTCACCCTCCAAAAGCATCCACTTCCACGTCTTCGATAAAATCACCTCCAACCACGACACGTCCACGACATTCTCAAGACCAAGTTCCACAACTACTCCAAGGGCATGTATTTCTCCACTCTCTGGCAAGCAATATAGATTGTTGGACATTAGGACATCATGAGAAGATTCTCCTTCGACATCATATGCAAATTCTCATTTGAAATAGACACCGAGTGCTTCATTCCTTATTTTCCAAAGTCCAAGTTGGCAAACAGTTTCAACCTCGCATCCAAGCTATCAGTATAACGAGCAATGTCGCCATTGCCGCTCATTTGGAAACTGAAGCGATTATTGAACATTGGTTCGGAGAAGAAGCTGAAGGAAGCGATCGGAGTAGTGGACAATGTGGTCATAGAGATGATAGGGTGGAGGAAGGAAATAGCAACGATGACAACGAGTCTTAACAAATCAAACTTACTGTCTAGATTCATTGGATCTATTGAAGACGATAACTAATTGAGAGACATAGGCATTATTTTCCTGAGTATGAATTGGTTGAGAACAAGTTGATGATTTTTTTCTTGTGAACATTAAATTTATAGAGTGTGTATTGTGTAATTTGAAGTTACAGTGTTAAACTGCTAGTGTTATGCGAGATATGATGAAAATTGGGAGAGAACAGTGTTGTTTCCGAATATAGGAGATCAGGGACCATTTTGTCTCCCGTTAGAGTTGTCAGGGATTATTTTGTCCTCCATTAGAGTTAATGGAGTAAAGGACCTAAGTGACTGACGGAATTAATTATTAGGGACCAATCGAGTAATTAATTTTAGTTGGGGACTAAAGTGTCCAGTCTGAAATTCTTTGAGGACCAAAATAGGTATATACTCTTTAAAATATTTGTTGTTAGGGGATTCCATGTTACATATACATTATTGTACTCATATCTTGAACTTAATTGTGAAAAATGGTTTAAATTTGGTTAAAGAAAGTGTGAAAAAATTTGTGGTAGTGTGGTGTATTGGATTTCAACTCGTAAAAGACATGAAACCTTTGAAAGTTGGTGTAGTAAGTCAAATATTCCATTTATGAAAAAATTAATTTTTGATTGTCCAACTAGATGGAACTCCACTTATGTGATGTGTGCATAGTTGTATAGAAATATATTTCCTCGATTAAGACAAAAAAATCCTAATTATAAAAGTTTGCCAAGTAATGAGGAACGAAAACTTGAGCAAAAAAATTTGTGATAAATTAAAATTATTTTATAATATAATGCAAACAATTATTTTAACAAATTATGTGATATAAATGTTTCCTTGAAAAAATGGTCTGCTTCTTTGATTCCACTAATTAGTAATATAATGTGTAGTATGAGGATAAATTTTGAAAAGTATTGGGAAGAAATTTATGGCATGATGGGTATTGCTGTCATTCTAAATCTTAGGTATAAACTTGCTAGTCTTGAGTATAAATTTTTAATGTTGTATCAAAATCAAGATGAATGCTCAAGTAATATTGAAAGGATCAAATAGATATGCTATAACTTGCTTCATGAGTACTAACAGAATGCATTTAATTCAAGTAATATCTTTGAGAATTCTACACAAGGGCTACAGATGAATGCAAAGCAAGATGATTATGCTGCTTATCAGTTGTATATCAAACAAAAGAGGAGGAAAATGGATTTATTTGTGCAAACTGAATTTGATCATTATATAGAGGAATATGTTCATCATTTGAGTGTCGAATCTGATATTTTAGCTTGGTGAAAAGTGAATGGGGATATGTTTCCAACCCTTCAAAGAATTGCGAGAGATATATTTGTCACCCCTGTGACTACTGTTGCTTCTAAATCTTCTTTTAGCACAAGTGGTCGGGTAATTGCTCCTCATCGTGGTAGTCTTCATGAAGATACCGTGGAAGCTCTTATGTGTAATCAAAACTGGTTATGACTATTATATCGTCAAAGAGATTATTTATGGTTCAACTTTTGCATTTATTTACGTTAATACTAAATTTATATATAGATTGATTAATAAATAAATTTATTATATTTTATTTTTAGGTAAAAAATCTGATTATCAAACTGCAAATGATGATGATGATAATGATGAAATTATAGACTAGTGATGGTGTTGTTGCAGCAAATGAAATGTTCATAGATTTATAATGATTTTATTTGTGTTTGTGTAATTAATTTAAGTAAAGATTTTTTTTGTAGAATTGAATATTTGATGGTTATGTTATTTGTAGGATGATTGTATTGTTTATGTTGAATTTTTAATTTGCATGCTCATTAGATTATATAATAATATTACATCTTTTTGCTAACTTGTGGGTAGGATCTGGTATCTGCAGGTTGAGAACAGATAGGGATAGGATTGACATGTTCTCAACTCGCGAGTAGGATTAGAATTGAGTCCAAATCACACCCTATCCTACTCATTGCCACGCCTAACTTAGATCAGCTCGTAATGATAATGCATGATGAGATTGTGGGGTGGATAAGAGATGTTGTTGGTGTTTTTATATCAAGAGAGATCATTTTTTCCTTTTATGCATTAATGGTAATATCAATGTGTGATTACTGATTAATAAGGAAAACATATGAATATAAGTATCATTAATCAAGATTTTGAGAATCGGATTGAATCGACTAGTTTAACCAGGTTACTTGGGAGCTGATTATCAGACTGGTTTAATTCAAATAAAAAATTGGTTGATAACGAATTAGTCAAAAAAAATGGTTAAAGAATTGGTTAACCAATTTAAAATAATAAAATACAAAAAATTACTTCTTGTAAAAAAGTATATATTTTATTAGAGTAAATAATTATTTTTTATCATAAAATATTTAGAAGCTGACAAAACCAATCACAAAAAAATTAAATTAATGTGATACCCATAAAATATTAGTTTCGCTTGACAAAAATATTTTATTGTTAATTTTTTTATTTACTCTATTAAAACATCACTTTAAATTCCTAAATCACTTGTCTATTATCATCAACCTCTTAAAACCCTATTTTTTTAACCAAAACCTAACCTTATGCTGGCAAATCTCATATGCAACCTCCGTCACCGCCTTACCATTGTCAGTGTTGTAACCACTGTCATCTGCTGCCTCTTCTTCCCTCCCTTCTTGCACTCTTGCACATCCAGATCTTTTTCATCTTCTAGATTTGCTCTGCCTTAGTTTGTCTTACTCGCGTCGTTCCATCACCTTTGTCTTCTCCGCGCTCCTAGGTTGCATATCTTCTAGAAGATTCTCATCCTCAATTGAAATTGCACTGTTCACACATCTCACAAACAACATCAACGTTTCACTACACTCATCAATAGCTTAAAGAAAGAGAAGAGCACAATGCAAGTGGTAAGAATATTCTTTTTTATTATTATTATTATTCTGCATTCCTAGATTCATTTTTTTCTCTCTTTACTTTTTATTTTTCGTTGAAGCCTCCAACTCTCGATGTCGTTGACGTGCACTCGGTGAACTCACGTTCGTCAAATTCACACGGAATTTGAGCTCTCCAGAAATTTAAGCAAACATTGAAGTACTTCTCCAATCTTACTAATCTCCTTGTTATTTCCATTGTTTTAGTTACTAAAAGAGGCAGAGATACTGGAGTTAAAAGCCTTCCAACCTTTCAGTGACAAAATTGTTAAGACATAGTTGCATTTGATGAATCCATGGATGGTAACTGCCGATGATTCAAATTGAGTCTCCGATGAATGTGGCCCTTAATTTCTACTATTGTTGTTGCCCAAACTTGATTAAAATATTGATAAATTGATGATTATTATTAGCGTAGAATTTTATTTGATTTTACTTTAAAAAAAAGTAACAAAAAGGTGAAAAGAAATGGTGGTAGTGATGGTGATGATAGTGGTGGTGATTATTAGCAAATTCTCAAAGAGAAAGATCATAATTATGGTGTTAAAGGTGGTGATAGAAGAAGGTGAAGAGATAGTAGTTTAATTTTCTGAGTTTTAAAGATTGATGATGATTGTAGGGGTAATTTAGGTATTTAATATGTTTTTTAACAGAGTCAACAAAGGATTAATGATTGGATACTTTTGTCAAACAGAACTAATCTTTTATGGATATAGTTTCAATTTAGTTTTTCTGTTGTTAGTTTTGTCGGCACCCAAATTTTTATGGACGAAAATGTTATTTATTCTATTTTACTATATCCAATTCAACTTCAGTTAAACTTCTAACTTTATCCCACCACAAGAAAATCGTTGAGTACTGTTGGATTTACTGGCGCCAATAATTCGTTTACCATCGAATTTATTGTCAGAATGCATGTGACAGTATAAACGGTGCGGAAAAATATTGACCGGTGGATTATTTCGTCCGACACTAATTACCGGTAGATTTTGCAATTAATACGACAAAAATAAGCGGTTGGTTACCGTTGGATATTTTTCGACGGCATTTTCGGGGCCATATTATATTTTGTGGCGCCCATTTACCATCAGGTTATTCGGTCGGTGAATCCAACGGTATGTAATTTTATTTTTTGCACAATTAGTTCACAATTAATAGTCAAATTAAATTATTTTTACAAAATTAGTGCAGAAATTCTAAATACTAAATATCAACTAATGATTTTATTAAATATCAAGGGTTTGAATGCAATAAAAAATTAAAGAAATAAAATACAATGAAATAGATATCAAATAAATTAAATTCCTAAACCCTACGGATCCTGATAATCATCGTCACGTCTTTTTCTTGCTGAGATGGCGGACTAGGTGTTGATGTCGGTCTCAATAACTTTTGATCCGAAGCTCTGATCACCGCACTGTTTCTGGCCACATATTCGCAGTGACGAGCTCTACAAATCTGAGTATGTTATAAGGTAAGGAAACTACATTTTCAGTTTCTATTTCCACCTTTCGAATTCAAAATTTGTATAGTTTGAGTGTTGAGATTTTTGGTTAATTTAATGTTTTAGGATCAAATTGACTTGTGGAGTTAGTGGGCTTTTGTGTAATTGGAGTAAATACAAGGTAAGGATCATCAACCCTAGTCAATCTCTTGCTTATATGTATTTGGGTATTAAATTATTATATTTGAATGTGGAAATGTGGATTAGGTAGTAAATATATGTAAATTGGAGCTTGATTGTAAATATTAGAGACTTCGTGGAACCTTGGGTGGCATTGCTTTGGAGATTTTGGATCTTTGGGGCTGAGTTTTGTGACCTTCAGTGGTGTCTTTAGGTTATACGTGGAGACCAGCCAAGATATGGTTTTAATTTCTCGTATTTAATATATAATATCTTGTAAAAACTTAGGCTAGATGACCATAAGATAGGTTAGAATGATATAGTTTGTAAATGCTTAGTATTTTTTATGATAGTTGTGGATATAGATTGAGTATTTGGTGGTGATTATTGTTTATGATGGAACTAGAATGCCAATTGATGATTGAATGATGATGGACAAGTTGATAATGATGAATATGCATAGATGATGGATTGTTGATGATCTTGTTGGTTAATTGAGGAATCTAGGTGTGAGATTATGTAATATTGAGGTATGAATATTTATGGTGGGTTGAGAATTTTATGTATTGATGATGATATGCAATAACATTGAGTATTAATGATTGTAATAAGTATGAATGCAAAATGTTGTGAATGAACTTATTCAAAATGAAATGTGATTGGATGTAGGAGAGTGTGGGGCTGTGTGGTTGTGAAATAGTATGTGTTAGTGCAGGATATGGCTGTGTGAATATGATTAATGAGTTATGTTTTGTGAAAATAGAGGTTTGGAAGATTTTGTGAAAAACTTATTTTAGACTGAACTTTGGCGAGTCATAACTAGACTTCCATACCCCCAAATTGTTTTAAAAATTGGGTCCATGAAGTTTACGCCGTTCGAAGAACGGACAAAAAATATTTTAAAACAAAAAAGTTATGTGTGTCAAAAGTTCAGAGTGCGAAATTGAAATTCTGCAGCATTCAGTATTTTTGCTTTCTGCATAGCTTGCGTACGCGATCATTGCACGTGACGCGACCAAACTCTTCGGGTCAGGTATCTTACGTACGTGAGCAGTGGTTTTGAGGGGTTGCGTACGCGACCATCTGCACGTGACGCGACCAACCCTTTCGGGTTGGATGTCTTGCGTACGCAAGCAGAGTGCTTGCGTACGCAAGCATGATAAAATGAGCCCTTGCATACGCGAGCAAGATGCTACGTACGCGACAACCCTGTTTTTAGCAAATGAACTTTTGTGTTTTAAAACTTAATTTGATGTTTCAAAACCTAATTTTGAACCTTTATTTTTACTCTTTTAGCCCCTAAACCTTAGCTGTATGCTTAGTGACAAGGTGAAGTTAGGAAGGAAAGTAACTTGGGGGTGAAGTAAGGTTGAAAAATGATGATTTAAATATGAAAAATGCAGAGAATAGAAGTATATATAATGCCATGGCTATAAGGAATGATTGTAAAGGGATTATGATAATGAATTTTGAGAATAAATGGACATAATGATGATATTAATGTGTTGGATGCGGGGAAGGCAGTAGGGCGCTAATCCTTTGATCTTTTTCCCCCGCATTCTTTGTGATTTGTTTTGTGGGATATGAGGAAAGTGGCAGGCTCTAATCCCCTGACATATTTCTTCACATTCTTTCTCTCTCTGTCTGTAAGTTGGTAGGACACTAATCCCTTGACCGGTATGGCATGGCCTCACTAGGGGAAGGTGGTAGGGCACTAATCTCCCGATTTATTTTCCCCTAGTGTATGCCTCCAGGAGAAGGTGGTAGGGCACTAATCCCCTGATTTTATGCCTCCTGGAGATACGCAGTTGAGAGACAGTATCCGAGTTAGCTACCGGGCGTGTCGGTTCTGGCAGTTAACCGGCGCGTAAGCTCACAGCCAGTAGAAAAGGCATGCATCATATCCATTTGTATGTTTTGTTTGAGTGTGCATTGTTCTAGCTTGCTTAATTGCTTATTCATGTTAATTGCTAATTGTCTACTTGTTATATATGTTATTTTTGTATGTGCTTGACTTGTCTGTTTTGCTTGTCTGTGTACTGGAGTTGGAGGATTGGAGGAAAGGTGGAGGATTTGAGGGTTATAGTACGATTTGGGTTAAGTTTAGAACCATAAAGGACCACCCTGTTTATGGTTTCAGTTTTAAAGCTTTAAGTTTTATAATTTGAGTGTCGGCGTTCTAGGATTGTCTCTGACATTCCCAGGACCTTACATCTTATGTACGTGGCACTTTTACTATACTGAGAACCCCCGGTTCTCATCCCATACGATATTTGTGTTTTTTAGATGCAGGTCGAGAGGCACCTCGCTAGGCGTTTGGAGTTCTGTAGTGAAGTGGATTTTGGAGCTCTATTTTGATAGTTTATATATGATCATATGTATAGAACTCTCCTGATAACTTGTTTTATTTTGCACCTCTTAAAGGTTTATGGAGAACCAGGATTTATTATACATGTATTTCAGGTTTTGGGGTTAAGTATATATGTATGTAAATACTTTCCGGCCAGCCTTAACTTCGTAAGCTGAGTTAGGAGCTTGTTATTTTGTACTATTGACCCTCCGTTCTTACCTTCTGTATATTTATGCTTATGAACTCTATCTTTCTTCGTAGCAAGTTACGTTGTTTCTGAACGTTGCGCTTTTAAATTTTGCGATTTTATTTTACCTATCTTTCAAGGTTCCTCGTATATTATATTCTTTCAATTTATTATAAGTATATATTTTATTTTAGAGGTTGTAGCACCTCGCCACCTCTATTTTACATCCTAGGTGTAAAGCTCTGTATGGTAGGGTGTTACAAGAAGTCCCTCGGGTATTAGTGGAAACCCTCTCTCTACCATGACCACGAGACCGACTCGTGACACTTCTGCTACCTGTCATCATGTCTACAAAGAGAATACCAATTAACATTAATCAGCATATATACAACACAAATCCTTCAACATTTATATTATTTCAAAAAAAATTTGACATAGCTTCCCCTAAAATTGGACATATATCCACATTTGCAGTTCTCACAAATCCAACCAACCATATGTAACGTTAAATCGTTAATCATTATACATTTATTTGAAAATATAGGGAATTAAGTTAAATTTTGCCAAGATTTAAAAAATGAGTGTTAATTATTGCGTTAAAATAAATTATTTCTTCAATAACTATACATATGGATTAAAATAATCCTACAAATAATGCACTTACATTGACATAGTAAATCAATACGACCTAATACTTTAAATCTAACCTATCTTAATAATTTAAATTCTCTAGCTAAAACTAAAAATTAAATCTAACTCGAGGATAATACTAATTATCAACTAAAACACAAATTAAACATAGAAACATATAATCGAGCACTTGGCCTGCAAAAGTATCAAACAACAATAAATAACACAACCAAATATTCTTTCAACATCAATTTACACAAATCAGCAGCGCATTGCAGAAATTCATAAGAAAATCAATCGATCCAGTGCAAACAAATTCAAATTCAAATTCAAGAAACATAACAACATGTTGAACTATATATAAACTAAGAGCAATTCTAATCAGAAAAATCATAATCCTAGTCTAAATCATCTAACTAACAGGAAATAATGATAACCAATTCTACTTACTAACTAGAAATTAACATATAACTAAATTCTAAATTAACTTAAACAGAGAAAAGAGTGATTATGGAACCTGAGTTTCGAACAGAGGAAGAAGAATTTAGGAGAGGGAGATGCAGTGGCAGCGACAGTCGCTGCTGGTGGAGCGCCGTAGCGGTGCTGGACGGTGAGACGAACAGAAAGGGGGAGAAGAAGTCGCGGCTAACGTTGGGTTGCGAATGAGAGAGAATAAAAGAAGGGCTGGTTTCGATGAGGGGGAGAGGAGGCTGCAGAGGCGTTGTCGGCGGCAAGGAGAGGAGAGGGTTAGAGAGAGTATGGGAGAAGAGAGGTTAGAGAGAGAGGAAAATTCGAAATAAAGGGGGAGATGGTTCGCACTTCAAATTTTATAAGGCTTGTTATCGTCGAATTTACTAGCATTGCGAATCACCAAAATGTAGCATTCTACTAATTGAGTTTACGAGCGGCAAAATCCGCCGGTAAATCCCACGCTACATTTCGCGTTTATTTTTTCTATTTTTCATTCAATTATACCGACAAATTTACTGTTGAAAATGAAAATCTGCCGGTAATGATTTGACCTAACGAATTTGATACCTGAATCATCAATAAATCCGTCGATAAAGCCAATACTAATGTATGATACTAAATCCGACGATAGATTCAACAGTATTCATCGTTTTTTTTTAGTGTCAGATTTAATGATTAATTAGTTCAATTTTCAGATTTTGTGAACCTTGACATTAATCAGCTAATGGCACGCATAGATGGTAACGTAATATTAATTGGCACCCTAATTATACATTTTCTCGACTCAAATGTTTTACACTTTCATCGATATAATGCCCCAAAAATAAAATCATGGCGATATAAATACTAGCCCCGACATTGGTATGTGATGTAGAAGCCGGAAAAAGAAAAGAAAAAGAAAAAAGATATAACATGCTTTCAGAGTTTCAGTATACACCACACATGGAGAATGGAGAAGTTTCTGTCATCAGAAAGCAAAGGTAACAAATTATCAAAGCTAATTACATTTTAAACGACGACACTAAAATACAAGTAACATAATGTATAGGACCCATCAACACATCAAACGTGGTGTTGCTCGTAGCCACATATACATCTATACTACATACCAAAGTTGTTAATTTCTGAATTTCAAATAATATATAAATTTTAATTTTGATGTACCGTCAATATAAAATAATTTTAATTTATCCATATATTTAATTATGTAATGTTGTATTGATAAAAATAACTAATTTTTATATTAACTGTAAAAATATATAATTATCTAAAAAAATAAATATAATTGCATAACTGTGTAAAATATTTTAGATTGTCGATCATTAACATTAAATTCTTTTTGTTCGAATTATTGGGATTAATTAGGTTGGAGTGAAAATTAGTATTACAATGAGCCTACTCATTTGGATGGGTGAGATTATAACAGAGGTCCTATTATATTGTAATATGTCCGTATTAGCGATTTATCCTTTTGGTTCATATGAAAAATTTCCGCGTGGTTTTATGATGCCAAATATAAGTAATATTTGTTTCATCATATTTTTCATATAGAAAAATTTTGCATCTCTAAATATAGTTTTAAGAGAAATATTAGATAAACAATTTTTTTTTTAAATTTAACCAAATTTTCTTTATTTTTATACGTATTTTCTTATTTCTTTAATTAATTTTATTATGTCAATAAATTATCAGACAAATTTAGTTAAACATAATTACTAAAATTATTCAGATACTTAGCATCACCGATAATTTAATTATTTGATTTATTTCTAACTTTGAACCATTCATAATTTCATATAGGGAAATAGGGTGGTTCCCCTATATATAGGGAAATTTGAACCGAAACATAAACGACAAAATTGAGAGGACCCACCAATCAAAACAACATAAAGTTTACTTACATAAGTTTGTTGCGCTCTGCAATTTTCATTATTGAAAGCATGTTAGCAATGGATTTGCGTTGCAGAGAAGCGAACTAGGTTTAAGTTTTTTGAACACTTTATTTTTTTATTTGGCAACGTTTTTATCTTTTAAATATAAAAATATTTTTTTTAATTCACATTTATAAAAAATTAAAAATTTTAATTTTTTTTTATCTTTTTATGTTGGACTAAAATTTATATTTTATGTATCAATTATGTCTTTTATTATTCATATATTTATTATTTTTTTATAATATTTTTTTAATAATCTCTTATATATATTATTATTTTTTATAAAATTTCTATTTTTTATATGAATTTTTTTTATTGTTATTGTTATTTTTTTTGTATAGAATATTTTTTTACTTTATATTATGATTCTATTAATCTTATTAAAGTATTAAAGAATATTAAGAGTACTAAAAAAATATTAAAATTTATTTAAATATTTAAAATAAAATTATAAGATAATATAAAATAATTATTTAAATTCATGTTCTTTTCTATAATTTTTTATCTAAAAGTAATTTTGAATAATGTAATCCAAATAATATTTAGTTTATTATCATCTATTTTGAATAAAAATTACCAAACATAAACGAAGTTAATACTAACTCACTCTTGATAAAATCAATTTTATATAAATTTTTATTTTCAAACGGTAATCCAAACACACATATAATCTTTGCTATTTCTTATAGTGTGTTAATTCTGGAATTACCAAGTAAAAAGTAAGAAACTCTTGATCGATGTTGGAAATTCTCCACCGTGATTTCACGTAAAGCTTAATATATTTTAACCCAGACCATGAATAACCTTTCTTTTTAGTAAACTGGATTATTAAATAAACCCTAAAATAAGCTATATGTGTATGCAACTATGCATGTGAGTTATATGGTGAAGAATTTTCTTTTTTTCAGAATGGCTCTAACTACAATAATACCTAAACTCTAAGTTTTAATTTTATCTTTAAATTCCCCCTAGCATCCTTGATATTATATGCATGCCTTCATTGTTTCACCCTCCGATCCCATGCAATTCAGTTCCCAGACATTTCTTAGAAATTAAAATTGAGATTCTTGAATTATTAGTTCATTAGTTCAAAATTGTGATGCATTTATACATACACCAGATTTTCTTCTAAGTTTTCCCCTTTTTATTATATTCCTGTGCATATAGAAATCATAACCTAAATTCCATCAGAGATAATGTAACTATGATGCCTTGAGAATAAACACATGATATATATCAATTATCAAGCATTATATATTGTTATTTCATTCATACATTTTTTTTTACTTATATATATATTATCCTCATAAAAATAATATTGTTCTATTAATATGTTAATGTATTTTAGCGAAAAAAATCTAGTACATATATCAAGTTTAATCACCCAATATTCTAATGAGCATAAATTAACGCACAAAATAAAGTCATTTATATGTCATAGTATATCTAGTTTTAGAAATAGCAAAACTAAAGATAATTTTAGTTATTGTCTTTCAAGCATTAATGTTAAGTTTTTTTTTCTTTAATTTCTTAAAATATTTTATTAACAAAACATGTGTATTATAACTTTTGATATTTATTAGTATTTTAACTATAACTTAATTAAATTAGAAAACATTGCTAGGTATGACTAGCTCCCCTCCTCCTCTTTAGGGTGTTCATTGATTGAATTCAATCTGCATATCTGCGGTATTTATCTGAATTCAATACAAAAATTACAGATATAGATCCGATCTGCAAGATTATTAGATCGGATTGGATCCGATTCGCATATTAATAGGATTAGATTGTAAATTTTATGTAGGTATCCGTATATTCGATAAGTATATCTGCAAATCTGCAAAAATATATAAGTAAATAAATAAATTTTCTTTTTATATTTTATTTCAACTAATGATTGTTATATATGTTGTATTATTTTAATTTTATTATTTAAAAAAATATGTCTAATATTATTATAAGAGTAGATATATTTAAAATAGTAGAAAAAAGGGATTGTATTGATATTTTTTTAATAAAAATAAACTTTTAAAAATATTTTTGTGTTTTGCAAATATATTCGATATTTAATCCGCAAATATACAAATCGGATCGTGTCCAAACTTAAAAATTAAACTGCAAATATTATATCTGATTTAATCATTTTAATACAAATTGAATTAAAATTTTGGTTATTTCCAATCTTTTATGTTCACTCCTATCTCTCTCCTTCTCTTCTCTAAAAAAGAAATAGAAAGCATTCTTTTGATGGTCTCGCTGTCACCACTCCAACTCTCCTAATATATTTTCATTTTCTTTCTCACTTTTTTTTTTATCTTTCTTCTTTCTATTTTTTTCTCTTTCTCTAATCTCTAATCTTTCTCCTCTTCTTCTCCTTTCTTGGTCACTTCTTCTCTTTTTTGTTTTTGTTTTTCTTTTTTTTTCCCTCTCTTAATGTCTATGGCCTAGTTTTATAATTGGATTTCAGTTTTTAATAATCCAATCCTTTTATGGTGTTTATCTTTTTCTTGTGGTGTTTTTAATTTTTTATAGTAGTTTAATTTATAGTATGTTCGAGCAGACTTCTCTAAATATGGAAGAGAACGAAAGACGCTTTGAGAAAAAAAAAATTATTCCTGAAAATATTTTTAAATTTAGAAAATATATAAATCTATTAAAAAAAGCTACAAAGAATTATTCTACAGAATTATAACACATTTATGTAGATTTAACAATAAAAGAAATTTTATTTTATTTTTAATTTCACTTATTAATAAAATGTCTTCTCTTAATTGGTAGTTTAATATAAAGATGTTTATCTTCTTTTTTTTTAATTTAGAACTACTATTTTTTATACTATTTATAAGTGTTGTTTGGCTATATATATTTATAAATGAAAATGTTTGTTCTATCAAAATAAAAATTTACAACTTAATTTTTTTCAAATATTTAATACCTATGCATCCAAAAATTATATTCTAAATCTCTAATTGAATCCTTTTAAAAATATTATATTTGTGCGTTTGATTTTAATTTAAACATCATTGTATATTTTTATATTAGATTCCTGCCTCTTTAATTTTCAGCTCTGTGACCGATTTCATACACTATATATGGCTATGTTTGTTTGAAGGAAAAATAGAAAAAAAGAAAAAAATAATTATTTTTTATTATTTAATTGAAAAGAGAAATTAGAAAAAAAATAAAAAAAATTAGTAGGAGTTACCAATTTTTTTCTTTAATATTAAAAAGAAAAAAAATTATTTTTTCTCTACTTTTAATATTATTCTTTCAATTTTTTTAATATATTTTATAATATAAGAATAAAATTACTTTTTTATAACATTTTTTTTTATTTTTCTTTCATTCAAACACATCTAAAAAAATAAAAATTTATTCAATTTGTTTTTTTATTTTCTTTCTCTTTATTTTTTTCTTTCCAACCAAACATAATCTATATTAACATATATTTTCTACTTTAAAATAAAAAATGAATTCACAGTTTATCCAACGTTTAGTGGGTGTATATATATATATATATGCTCCCTCGGTATACAAAACAAAAGAAAGATATAAAACACTTCTTCTGCCCCTAAATTTAACGTGATTAACAAATTAAAGTCCTCAAACTATTCATAAATCATAATGGCTACCATTAGTACTAGACCTGCATGAGAAATTAAAAAGAAAAAAAATACCCCAAGCAAGAGAAATAATTTAGCCTGACCCTAGAATAACCAAATTCAAATTAAAGTATGACTACTCAGATAAATATGTATTTATATAAAAATAATAGTTAATAAAAATCATTAAATAATTTAAAATATTTGTTAATATTTTTATTTTGAAAAAATTTAGAAGACCAGCATTTTTTTTTTAAATTTGGCCAATACTTAACAGAAAAAGAATAATAAGTAATCTCACATCATTGAATGAAATCTCACACACTATTAAAAATTTTAATGATAATTATTTAATAATTACAAATCATAAAACTTATTGGCTCTACTCCTTAATTATTATGTTTAAGTAGTAGTAATGGCTCCTTCAACAAAGGATGATGATGATGAAGATGTCCTCTTCACAAAACGACCCTTCATTCTTGGTCTCTTCTCAGCATTGAGCTTCCTCACTTCATACCTTATCTTCTTTGCAAACAAACGCGTTCTTCTCTTTTCTCGGTACCTTGATACTCTTGCTTCTCTCCCCCCATCATCAACTCCCCCTATTTGATGCCATCTCATGTTTCTTACTTCCTCCCCATCACACCATGCAACATTATTATCCACGCCACCACTTGAACCCTGAAAATTTCACAAAATCAACAATGATATATAGTTACATATACTATTGTCATGCTTCATGAATTCAAAACCTTAGTCATCATGTATAGAGTTATTTCTTAATATCAAAATATGTAATTTGATGACCGACAAAAAATCATTTATTCCAAAAATTTGAGCGATGAGAAGTTAAAGCACGAATTATTGTAAATAAGTATATGTGATGGTGTCTACTTCTGTAAAGACATCTTCACATGAAAATAATATTCTAAAGTATTAAATAATTCAATTAAACATATTCGATCAAACATATTAAATTATACACGGTTCACAATATTATTTTGTCACGAAAATAACTAACATATATGATATCTAATTATGAATTTATTTATTCAAAAAATTTAAATTATTACATACCTAATCACTACTAATTACTAATGCAACTATATACATAAGTTATTAGCGAGTTGAAGAAATGAATTACCATGTAATGGGGCCAACAATCATCAAAGTTGAAGTTAGGTGGATTTCCTGTAGTCCATGGAGATCCTTGACTTGCCCAAGCAGAAATAACCTCTTCATAATTTAGCCTCAAAAACTTCTCTTTCTTTATTATTTCCACTTTATTATTATTTTCCTCCTCTTCTTGATCATGTTCTACTACTGCCATCATCATTGATTGATCTGACGTGTCAATATTCCAATCAAGAATGGACTCCAGATTACAATCATCATCATCATTAGTAACTTGTAATTCATCCTTAACCTTAATCATGGTTGAATCATCCTCAATATGGAGCAAGTTTTCTACATCAGCAAGATCAGAGAAATTCTCCAATCCAAACGTGCACGGTACTTCACCTTCTCCTTCTTCTTCACCATCATCATTCTTCATCTTCTTCATCTTCTTCTTTTTCTTCTTCATTATTTCATTATTGTGCACACTACAAAGCACAGAATCATCATCAAAAGGGTGAAACACCGGCACGCGGCACAGAATCTGCTCCTCACTCTCATAAATATCTTCGCTTCCAAGATCTGGCACAACAGGATCCAGAAACACGGAACCCTGGTAGTTATTGAAAACCGCTTCTTCTTCTTTCTCAGCATCTTGTTGCTGCTGCATCAAGAAAGTGCTCTTGTTGTGATGACGCGGGGTTCTTGCCTTGCGCGTGAAGCCACTATGCCATGCAGTTGTTGTTATCTTGGCGGAGGAAGATGAAGTTTGGAGCCTAACCCTTTCATGGCGGCTGGCTAACTGGTTGGCCGAGTGAACCAAGTTATCGCAGCCATGGCAGAGGAAAGCATCATCTGCCGCACAGAACCACCTTGCTCTTACTCTTAGGCAGCTATCACACGCTCTTGCTGTTTTTGCTCCCAATGCACCACTACTTGAACCTTTCATTTTTTTCAAGTACTAATTCTTCGCCGATCCAAATTTCATTATTACTTCGCACACTATTCTAATAAGCAAGTTTTTCTTTCTTCTTTTAAAAGAAAGAGTTCAACACCACACTAACGAAGCTTATTACAACAATGAAATAAAAAAACATTCAATAGGGAAGTAGCATTCTTAGGCATACTAGTATACTACTTCTTGGGAGAATTGAGTTTCTTTGAGTACATTAAATAAAAAAAAAAGACTAAAATTAATTTTTGGGAAAAGTGAAAATGATGCCCAAATGATTCGATTAAAGTTTTAGTGGGGTTAGTATTTTCTTGTGCGTAGTGACTATATATATAATTATATATATTGTTCTTTTTATATGCAAGCTAAGGGTCATTTGTTGCGCTATAGCGTTAGTGAGAAAAAAAAAATTGCCCTTAAGTTTTTTGAATGCTGGTTGTCTTTTTTGTGTTTAGTAATTTTTTTATCTTAAACGGTTTACTTGAAGTAAAAAAAATAAAATAAAATAAAAAGTGTATTTTGATTTTTTTGTTCTAATAGTTTTTTTCATAAAAATTTTTAGATTTGTTTCAGTTTCCTATTACATGAATATTTCAATTTTTTTTTATAATTTTTAGTACTTTTTCATATTTTAATTTTTTATTATTTTTTTATTGAATTTTTTATTGTTAGGTGGAGTTTTGGGACCTACTAATTTTTTCCATGAAGGTGCTGATTGGCTAAGATTTGATGTTAATCTCAAAATCTGAATTCTCATTGGATAACTCCTTTGTTATGGGATTTCAAATGGACCCCAGATATATACAGTGACTACTGACTAATAGTGTGAGAAAGACTCTTTTGTTTTGTTGTCAATGTGATTCAATAATTCTTGGTAGAGCTTTATTTAAAGAAGAAGAAGGTGAAATTTCATTGCGGTCCTCCCCTGAGGTTTCTTTCACTTATTCTCACGTGGTTGCATTCAGTTCTACTCTTTCTCTCAGCTTCTTTTTTGTCATATTGCATTTCCTACCATAATTTTTGTCAATTTGATGCAGGCCAGCGCTTGAATAATAATGTATGATTCTGGTTGACTAATAATTTAATTTTGGCTCACAGCTCAGAATTTTTTATATAAAAAAGAATTGGTAATAAAACCATACTATAAATAGTTCATTTAATAATACACAGTTTGATAAATATTTGATTAATTCAATTAAAAAAATTATAATTGTTATGTTAAACATATTTTTTTCTCACACTAAATTTAAATTTAACCTGAGACAACTGAAAAGATGACGATGAATTTTACTATTCTATAATCAATCAATTTCGATGAATAATAATTAAAGACATATACTCTAACGAAAATGTTAGAAACATCTTCTATAAAAATATTTATGTTAAAGTATAATTTATTTGTTTAACTATATTTTAAATAAAGATATAACACATTTATAGCATACTAAAATTAAATTGTATAATTTACTATCTTAAAGTAAAAAAATATTTTTATATAAAGATAATTATTAAATTTTCATTGAAGTATTCACTTATAAATTATGGCTATGGTTTTTATTATTTTGAGCGTGTGAAATTTGGTAATGTTTCGTATGTTTGGAAATTCACCTTGTTTTGTGTGCTTATTAATTTTTTTTTAATGTTACATTTTTTAATTTTTTTATGGTATTTTTCAGGTAGATTAAAGGTTAATTTATTGTAGATTAAAATTTTATTTAAAAATTTATTATTAGCCAATGAATTGTTATATATATAAAACATAATTTAATTTCTTGACACTTATTTAAACAGACGAGTGAATTAATTATTAACTTAAATGCTTAATACAAATTGGTTGTTTTTTTAATGTTTCATTAGTGGCTCAACTTTTCTGAGCACTAAAATTCACCAATACTACGTGTTGGCCAATCACTGGTTTTCTTTTTAATTGTTGTTTTGTTTGTTAAACCGTATATTTATTAATAAATTTAATACTGGTTAAGATTTGTTTAATTTTTTTATAATAATTACTTTCGCTATTTGAAATTTCTTTCATTACGTTAATGACTTAGGAAGTAGTAGGGAAGGAGAAGGCCGAGAAGCAAGAAAGAGATGGAGGCTAGGAGCAATGAAGCTAAACAGACCACGAGTTTTCTTTTTTCTTTTTTAGTCCAAATGATGTTGTTTTGGTTTAAAATGGGTAAAAATCAAATTTGCAAACTCTGGAGTAAATTTGCGTGAGTCTATCTAAAAACAAATTTGAGGTCAAGTCAATTTGAATCTACTACCTAAAATCATAAATTCAAAAGATTATATGAGTTAATTTGAGAGTTTGACAATTAGTTAAAGTTAAAAACGGTAGATTTTGCAGAAAAAAAAAAGATTAATTATACTTTGTTGTTAATTTTGGCCTCTAGTGTTAGAATTCTAATTATATCACTGTGTATAAGAAATATTTATAATTTTTCTGGATTTGATTTTCTATTATAGTTATTTTAGAATTACTTTTAAAAGTTTGTACAGATGCGATTCAACCATCTTAATCAAAGTGAATTTAATAACTAATGTAATATTAAATATGTATGAGGCAGTTGAATTGACCAAATCGGACTAAATTTAATAAAAACATATAGAAAATTAATTTAGTTAGTTAACATTAGTCAAATTTGTGTTTAAGTTTATAGTTTAGAATTTAGAATTAAATGTTTATGATTTAGAGTATAAAATTTAAGATAAATAAAATAATTAAAAAAATTTACTGACGTTGACTGAAAAAATTAATTACATACCTAACATTACTTATTCAATAATCATAGCAATAGTAATATATAAACATAGATATGAAAAGTAATAAATATTTACCTATTGTAGATGTATAGATGAGTCCAATAACGGTTTATCACAAATTTTTCTTCGATTTTTTTTCGGTCCTATAGATTTTCTAATTATCAAAACCACAAAATGAATTGATGGCCGTAGTATAGACTATAGATGATTCCAAAAAAGGTTGCTGCTACCTGAGTTTGTGTTTTTTCACAAAACATAGCCTCTTTCAGCTCAATTCCACAACTCACCTTTCAATAGATTCTATGTTATCCTCTCATGGACTCATGTAAATTAATAGTGGCTCTTAGCAAAACGGGAGACGCACGCTCACATAATACACAACAAAATTTGTATTCTACTTTATACATTAACTCATATAATCTTTTAGCTAAAATTAAAATATTGAGGTATCTTAGTAGAGTTGTTACATAGTACTATATTACGAAAACCTACAAAAGTAACACTTTACAATTTATATAACGTAAACCTTCACAATTAAGTTTGAAGTATAGGTTTAAAAAAGTAAACATGACTTTTACTTAATCAATCTATCCCTTTCTATTTATGTTTCGCAAAAAAAAAAATAAACATAAATAATTTAAGAATTTTAATAATTATTTGAACAAATAATAATGTTATCCCTCTTTAGTTTGATGGTGAAAATTTGCATAAAATTGTTTTTATAAAGTTAATAGTTGAAAAAAATAAATAATTTAATAAAAGAAAAATATAGATAACTAATAATATTTTTGAATAATGTGTGAATAATGTGAATTAATAGGGTTAAAAGAATAAATTTAATGAGTAGCATTAAATTAGAGTGTAATGTACTTATATTTGATTGGTAATTATTCATGTTGATCAAGATAATCATTATTTACCTAATATTTTTCTTTAATAAAATATATCAAATTATCTAATAGTTCTCAACTACTAAAATAATTATATGCGAGTTTTCGACCCTCGTTAAGCACAAAAAGACTTGGTTTAGTGGTTGAATCTCCCATCTGTACATATGTGCTTGTAGAGGTGCTCAAGACCTAGTCTGGCCCGAAAATCTAGCCCGAATTTAATTATAGAATTAATTTGATTCAATTTCGTTGTGATCCTATCAGTTCCAAAATTTCAATAATTGGCCCAGCTAATTTATCAAATTGGATTCGGACCAGAATTCAAGTCACTCGATTTTCCGTTAAATCCATATAAATAAAAAATACAATTTATGACAAGATTATTAATGGTACATCCACTTTATGATGTCTTTATTCCTTTTTTATTAATTAATGTAATTTATATAATAATTTTGAGAGATTAATTTTTACATATTTTACTAATGTTACTAATGTTACTAACGTATCTACACAACAAGGATCAAGTTCACAATTTTATTAGTTGGTATTAGACTATAAATTATTATTATGTTAATCTTATGTTGGTTGTTAGCTTTGTTTTAATTGTCTTTTGAAATTTAAATGTTTATTGTGCAAGTGACTTGATTATTATTATGAGACTTTAAAGTATTGTTATTAGACTTTAAATTATTATTGTTATGTGAATGTTGTAATGTTATGGTGCAATTGTTTTAAAAAATTTAGACATTTAAAAAATGTAGGATTCAAACTTTTGGTGATGTTGTGATGTATTACAAAAAAGTATATATGTCTTTTAAATTAATTTTATTATTATGTTATATTAATTATAAGGATGTTGTTTTATTTTTAATTAAACTTATTAAATTAGAAAATATACCAAAAAATCATAAAATTAAAATTTATGGACAAATTTAATTTAAGTATGGATATCAATTTTTCGACAACAAATAATATTTTTCTTATATAAATAAGTGTCATCATAAATTTTTAGTATAAAATTTATCAAGATTTGACTTCATCCAATCTAGATTCGGTTTAAGTGTGGTCCAAAAATAGTGTGATTTTATCAGATCTAAAACTGAATAAAGATTTTAAAAATAAATACAATCATTATTTAAAATTTGATCCGAAACAAAATAAATCCGACTTCACCTGGTCCCACCTACACCCCCTGTGCTTTTGTATGTTGAAAATCGTAAGTTGCCGTGACTTAGCAGTGTTTGGTTAGTGTCTTTCAAGACACAAAAATAAAAACACAAAAACACAGACATAGACACAAAATACATAATTGTTTTTATTATGTTTGGTGATAATGTACAAGACACATTGATATAAATCAAATGTCATATTTACTTCTGTGTTGTATTTACTGCAACACCACTACCAACATTGCTTTCCAACATCACTACCATTAATTTTTCAACTTCAATCCAAATAACTATGAACCATCATCAAAATCTTTAATCCAATAATCAAATCAATAATTTATATATATATATAAAATTGAAACAAAAATCAGACTAGAAAAAAATTTTGAACATAATATATCTGGTGAAAAAAATAATGGACAACAAAAAAAAACATAGGAAGCAAGCACAATCTAAAAAACAGATATGACGGCAGCGAAGACAGATCTATATACAGGGAGAGGCGATAGAGGCATCGACGTCGGTGCAAGCCAACGAGAAAGAGAGGTGGGTGAAGATATATTTGAAGGCAAGAAAAGGCCACAGAGACGTCGGCACAAGCGATGGAGAAGAGAGGCGGGTCAAGGTAGATTTAAAGGCGGCACGACAACAGGGATGACGACGGTGATGACGGAGAGCGAGAGGGAGGCGACACGACGATGGCGACGACAACAACATTGAGAGAGAGATAGGGCAACAGCAGCAGAGGAAGGAAGAGAAAAGGCAGAAGAGAGGAGGAGAGGCGGATAAAGAAGGGAGACAATGGCAACGCCGGTAGTGGTGGCGACAATAATTATAGAAGAAGAAGGCAAAGGTAGAATGGAGGTAGGAAGATGGAATGAACCGGAGAAGAAGAGAGAGAGTTATGAAGATTAGTGTAAAGGATAAAATTGAAATTTAAAAAATAATTAGGGATAAAATTAAAAAATTTTATGTTTTACGGATTGTATCTCAGTGTCACAGATTGAAGGAGATACACTAAATATATGTCTTTTATATATATGTGTGTAATTGTATCTATTAAAATTTTGGTCTCAATAGACACAAACATGAACTAAACAGGACCTAACTTTTTATATTAGGCTTTACTATTTTTTATAATATAATAAATTAGATTTAAATTCTCTCAATTTTAAATTTTATTTTAGAAAATAAAATATAATTTTTTATTATTTATTTTAAAGATAAGACTAAAAAAATATAAAAAATAAATTATTTAAAAATAAAAAATTATACTTTATCTTCTAAAATAAAAATTTAAATTTTAGAGGATTCAAATTCTAATAAATTAATAACTACTGCTGCCGGTACCTCCTAATAACTAATTGGCACCTTTTTTATACTCAATTATTGGTCATTTTATTATTATATGTCAATGTCCCAGATCCACCCGTTTCACTTTATGAATTTCTATAATAAAAGTCTACTCATTTAAGAGAAGTTTATTAGGATAAAATGAACTAATCTATGTATTTTTTATTTAAATAAATAATTTTAATTAAAAATAAAAAATTGAAGTAAAATCATCAACTATAGCCTAAATTTGAGACTTGAGATATTTGGATTACAAATTGATATATTTAAGTTGGATTACTAAAAAATTGTTAAAAACAATTTAAAAATTAGAAAAAAGAGAAAATTTAAAAATGTGCAACTCGTTTATTTGTTAGGCCAACCAAAAAATTCACAGGTTAATCGAGCAACCTTGTTAAACGTATTAAGGTGATTAAACAGTCTCATTCAATGATTTCATTAGTTTTAATAGTTTAATATATTAAATAACAAATATAAGGAGTATAATGAATTAATCTCGTATTGAAAAAAAAAATTTATAAAATAAGAGATACATATTATATGACATTTTAAAATTTTTAGTTAAATATAATATTTTTTATTTTATTTTATTTTACTTGATTTCTCACCAATTATCAAAAATAAAAAATATTTCTCATAGTGACCCAATATAATGGTATAGTTTAAACATAGAATAAAACCCAAAACAGCTCCTGACAATTACCTCAAAAGATAACGAGGTTCTTAACAAAAAAAAATCTCAACCCAATCCCTGACAATTACTTTAAAATGACAACGAGGCCCCTGTGCCAAAAAAAGTTAATGTTGTATTTTTTTGGCACAGGGGCTAATCAGTCCAAAAAAAATATCAGGGACTGGATTAGATTTTTTTTTTTAGGGGTCTCGTTGTCCTTTCGAAGTAATTGTCAGGAACCGGATGGGATATTCACTCTTTAACATATTGTTTTAAGAAAGAATAGATTAAAAGCTTTACTAAAAGCCAAGTCTTTTCCGATTTTTCTTTACTTAAAAGTCAAGATGTTATTATTTATTGAGAAGAAACAAATTAAAAAAAAAAAGTTAATCATTAAGACAAACCATAAGACAAAGTTATTTAAAAGTTATTATTAATACCTAAATTATGGTTGAAAGATTATAATCTTTTTCTTCTGATCTAATTTTTTCATTTATCGTTAGATTTACACTATTAATTATCCCCTTCTCCACAAGGACTTTGCCCACAAGGTCCATTTCAAGAACTAGCTGGAGAGATTTGAGGCATGTATCCAGTTCGCCTCCTCCCTTAGAATTTCTTCCCTATCAACAAGTACATCCACATGTGTTTCATCCAAGGTTACAACATTTTGGCGAGCCAGCACAATAGTTGGTATAGGTTGCAGCAATGAAGGCAAATTAGTGACAACGGTTGTTGCTGGCGGCGCATCCTCTTTGTATGCCTTCAACACCGACACGTGAAAAATCGGGTGCAATGAGCACGATTCCGGAAACTCCAAGCAATCACTACCTTACTAACCTTCTTCTTGATTCTAAAAGGCCCATAGAACCTATTACTGAGCTTGTGAAAATCGTACATATGTAAGGATTGCTGCCAAAACAACTTCACTCGGAGGAGGACCCAATCACCCACCACAAACTCTTTGGGTCGACGGTGCTTGTCTGCCTGCCTCCACATCTTCTCGTGGGCTTACCCGAAGTGAAATCTAAGTTTGCAGTGCAGCACCTCCCGCGTATGAAGAAATTCATCAACCTCCCAAACTTCAGATGCACCAGGGAGATACTTGGGCTGTGAAGCCATAGAGTACCTGTGGAGTGTCTTATGGGGTGACATTCCCAATATAAAGTGATAGGTTCCGTTATAGCAGAACTCAACCCAGTAAAGAAAGGAGCTCCACAGTTTCCGGTGGGAATGGGTGAAGACTTGGAGGTATTGCTCTAAGATGCGATTAACAGCCTCAGTCTGGCCATTCGACTGCAGGTGGTAAGTCGTACTGTAGAAGAGGTGAGTTCCACTAAAGGTGAGCGAATTCTTCTAAAAATGGCTCAGAAAAAGGGGATCCCGGTCACTTACAATCGACACCGAAAATCTATGTAATTTTACCATCGTTCCAATGAAAGTTCTTATGGCGTCCTTTATTGTAAAGCCAGGTTTCAGGGATGTAAAATGTTTCACCTTACTAAATCGATACACCACCACAAGTATGGCCGTGTAACCTGCTGACTTTGGAAGTTGGACAATGAAATCCATGGTGATGTCAAATCATGGATGAGCTAGGATTATTGGCAGGGGTTGTAACAACCCTTGTGATTTTGTTGGCACATACTTAATCAATTGACAATTTGGACATTGATCAACAAAATGTTGCACGTTTGACCTCATTCCTGGCCAAAAGAAGTTCTCATCCAATAGCTTGTAAGTCTTCAGTATGCCGCCATGTCCAGCTTTTTTGGTGTGGAGTGAAATTCTTGCAATAACATTTCACACAATTCTTGAAAATCAAGTATAAACAACCTTCCTTGATAAAGCATAATTCCATCCTTCATTATGTAATCTGAACTCAACTTTTCCTACCGGTAGGGATAGCAATGGATATCCATGGGAGTGGGACTCTCCCCTCACTCTCCATCCCTGTTTTGCCTTCTGTCACCGCCTCATTCCCGTTACGAGTGCCCATTTATTTTCCCCTGCGGGAAATGGGGATACCCATGGGTATCCGTGGATATTAAATCTAAAAAATAAAAAAACTTCAACCATAAAAAATTTTTATACAATTCAACTAAATGTATCAAATCAAACTTAATTCAAACACATTCAACATTACCAAACCCAATTCAATATTATTCAACTAAATCTCTAACATACAAACTAAAATAAAATGAAATAGAAAAGTGTCCAACAAAAGAAAATAACAAATCTTGATTGACGATTATAGCTTGGTGATAGTACTCTCTTCTTGTAATGATACAAATTTGGGTAATTAATTGGTGCAAATTTAGATATTATGCACATCACTAATTTGTTTCTAAATAAAACTTAAAAAAAATTAAACATATACTTAGCGGGTCTCCATTTTCTTTCCCATCACGGGTAGCTGTGGGTTTAGGTTCTTTTTCCATCCTTACCTGCTAGTATTGATCAAACAATTCCTTGGTAACAGGATCTTACTACAGCACTTCCCTTAGTGTAGTCCACAACAATGATTGCACAGTGGACAAATCCCTCAATTCAACACTGACTCCTTCTTCAAGCATCCGAGACAATGCATCTGCCACCTGATTCAATTTACCAGGTTTATACTCTGTCTCAAACTCATAGATCAATAATTTAGAAAGATAGTGTTGTTGTTCTGGTGTCAAAGTTACTTGTGTCATGAGCTCTTTCAACCCTTGATGATCAGTCTTAATTAGGAACCGCCGTCCTAACAGATAGTGCCGCCATTTGGCCATGACTTGAGTGATAGCATAGAGCTCTCTCACATAGACCGATGCTACTCAAAATCTCTAATTAAGTTTCTTACTAAACTAGGTGACATGGTGCCCATTTTGAGAAAGAACCGCGCCTACTCCTGTATTAAAAGCATCCGTCTCCACTGTAAAAGGTTGGAAGAAGTGGGAAGAGCCAAAATAAGGATTCTTACCATAGCTGATTTTAATTCCTCAAATGTCTCATCTGCTTCTCGGTCCTAGTGAAAATTTTTCTTCTTAAGTAGTTCAATTAGGGTGCTGCCAACCTCACATAGTATGGAACAAATTTCTGATAATATCCCGTAAAATCTAAAAAATCGCGTAATTGCTTGAGGGTGGTTGGTTTAGGCCACACTTGTATGGCCACTATCATTTTTGGATCAACCTTCACCCCTTGAGTGCACACAACATGGCCTAAGTATCCCACTTGAGTCTGGCCAAAAATGCATTTAGAATTTTTGCAAAAAACTGATGTTGAGATAGAGTACTAAGTATTGTAGATAAGTGATTGAGGTGTTATTCTCATGACTTGCTATAGACCAAGACGTCATTAAAAAAATATAGCAATAAATTTTTATAGGTAGGGATGGAAAATGTGATTCATCGTCGCTTGGAATGTGGAGGGTGCATTAGTGAGCCCAAACGGCATCACTACAAACTGATAGTGCCCTTCATGGGTTCAGAATGCAGTCATAAGAATAACGTCCTCATTCATGCGAATCTGGTGATAGCCAGACCGTAAATCGATCTTAGAAAAATACTCAACTCCAAATAATTCATCCAAAATCTCTTCTATGGTCGGAATCGAAAATTTGTCCTTGATGGTAATCGCATTTAGTGCACGATAATCCATACAAAACCTCCAACTTTCGTCTTTCTTTTTCACTAATAATACGGGGCTAGAGAAAAACACTCCTACTCTCTCGTATAATACTCGAGTCTAGCATCTCTTCTACCAACCTAGCCATTCCTTCTTTTTGAAAATGTGGGTACTTGTGCGGCTGCACACACACTAGTTTGGCACCCGACATAAGCGTAATATGATGATCAATTTTCCGTAGTGGGCCAGTGTGGTAGGCTCTTCAAAAACCCGTGTTGAGTTAAGAAATTAACTAAAATAATTAGTGATGACAAACATTATTTTTGGCAAAATAAATAATTAGAGTGGTTAAATTAATAAGTTCACATTGCTAATTATTTATGCTATGTTGCAGGTCACACTTCATTCTTGGCAGCCCAAGTTGAATGAATAACAAAACAAAGCTAATGGGCTGAATGGAAAGTGTGAATAAAGGCTAGCCCAAGTCATTCATATCAAACAAAGAAGCATAGCAAGACACCGGGCCAAAAAGGAGAAGAACCCGATCCAAGCTTGAAATTATTTTCAATTTCCCACCATCTTGCTCCAACCAAGGCAACGTTCCTCTCCTCTCAAATCAGGTCATATCAAGACTTCAGAAAAGTAAGAAAGAGAAAGAGCTTCTTCCATAAGCCTTTAACCAAAGAAGCAAGAGAGAGAGAATTGAAGCTTGAAGCACAGAAGCTAAAACTGAAATCCCAAGCTAAATCAAGCTTAAGAAAGGTAAATCATATCATCTTGCATGCATCAGATCTTCATCCTTTCTTCCCTACTCTCTGCTCTATCCGAAAATGGCTCTGAAGGGAAAGTTGCTATCTGCCCTATTCTGCTGTGTATCTACGGTCTTAATCAAAACTTGGGGACCAAGTTGGTGTTCAAGGGTTCAGATTTGGTTGACTATTGGAAAACAGTTTTGCTTACTCATTCATGGCTTTCGGTCAAGTTGGAAAAGTCAGAATGAAAGGTTCTACTTTGATGATTAAGAAGAAAAAGTGAATCTGTGGTTGGTGAAGCTCAAGGCTCAAGATGTTGACCTTGGAAGAAGAACCCAGCAACATGCAAAGAGATAAAGAGAAGCTTGTTGTTCATTCTGAGTAAGGAGAGAAAACCAGTGAACCTGAGGTGTTTGTTCTGAGAGAGCACTTTGAAGAAGTTCAACTAACTGGACAGTGTAACCTAATCAAAGGTGCATTTCGCCAGTATGAAGAACTGAATCAGAGGCTTGCTAATCTGGTTTTCGCATAGCATAGAGGCTGTTGATGAAGTCAATCTCCTTCATATTTTTCTGATTGTAATGTACTTTTCTAAGCTTATCTTTCTGTAATTTCTTGAGAGAAAAGGCAAAGTGAGAAAGCTTAAGAAAAAGCCATGAGTGAAAAGGCTGAGAGATACACTTGAGAGAAAAGCCTAGAGTTATTTTCAGATTTCTTTAGGTTAGTCAAGTGTCTTGTATTTTGAACCTGATTGGTATCCCTTTCTTAGTTGGGTTAGCACTAAGAGCAGATAGTTAGGTGTTAGCATATCCAATGTCAAGTTAGGTTAGAACTTGAGTGTGAAATTGGTGTATGTAATACTGTTAACTATAGTGAAATTCTTCCACATTTGTGGAGGAGACTGGATGTAGGTTGCATAGCACAAAGCAACCGAACCAGGATATATGCTGGTGTTAGCTTTTTCTTCTCTGTCATGTTCTGTTTTCTGATATTCATGAGACAAAAATAAATTGTCTCATAAATTTCCGCTGCTGAGTTCAAACAGAATCAGATTGGTAACTTTGATTAAAAGGAGTCATAACTGCAACTGTAAAAGGAAGGCATAGATTCAACCCCCCTTCTCTAAGCCTACCACAACCTTCAATTGGTATCAGAGCTTGGGTCTCAAGAATCAAGCTTAACCGCTTGGAGCAAAGATCCAATGGCGAACAACTTGGGCACAACCACAGTTGCCTACACCCTCACTGAAGGTCAGTCAAACAACCGACCACCTTTCTTCAACGGGAAGAACTATTCCTACTGGAAAGAAAGGATAAGGATCTTCATCCAATCCATTGACTACAACCTATGGAAGATCGTGGTGAGCGGTCCAAAGATCCCAACAAAAACAAGTGCTGATGGAGTGGTGACTCCAAAAGAAGAAGCTGAATGGAATGAAGACGATAAGAAGAAGATAGAGCTGAATGCTAAAGCAATCAACCTTCTTCACTGTGCTATCAGCTTTGAAGAATACCGGAAGGTGTCTAGATGCAAGACAGCCAAAGAAATCTGGGAAAAACTCCAGGTTACACACGAAGGCACTAAACAAGTCAAAGAAACGAGGATTGATATGCTGCGAAAAGAGTACGAGATGTTTAGCATGAAGGATGGAGAAAGCATTGATGAAGCGTTTGAGATATTCTCAATCATAATCAACAACCTTGATGCTATGGGTACAAACTATGCAGAACAAACCTTAGTGAGAAAACTCCTTAGAAGCCTCACAAAAGAGTGGGAAAACATTGCCACTGTCCTAACCGAGAGTAACAACATAAGTCCCGTAACCTATGATGAGCTGAGAGGAAAACTCCTTGCCTATGAAGCCACACACACAAACACAGACTCAAAGAAAAAGGGAATAGCCCTCAAGTCACAAATAGAACCGAAAGAGAGTGAGTCTAGTGATGATATTTCAGATGACGAACTTTTGTTTTTTGCTAGGAGATTTAGAAGGATGATGAAGAACAAGAGCAAATACAAGGGTTCAAGTTCAAAGGAGCACAAGATGGACTTGAGCAAAGTGACGTGTCATCATTGCAAGGAGGCTGGACACTTCAAATCAAACTGTCCGAAGCTCAAAAAGGAAGACAAAGGGAAGAAGGAAAGGAAGAGAGTACTCATGGCAGCTTGGGAAGATCTTGAGAATGACTCAAATGAAGAAGAAGAATCTGAAGGAGATGACAAAGACTGTTTCATGGCTGGAAACAACAATCTTGATGAGATTTGCCTAGCATCCAAGAACAAAAAGGACATGTGGTACATGGATAGTGGATGTTCAAGGCACATGACTGGAAGGTCAACTTACTTTATCAAACTTGATAAGTATGATGGAGGTTTTGTGACCTTTGGAGATGATGGTAAAGGTAAAATCATTGCTGTTGGAAAAGTAGGTAATGAGCAATCTACTTTCATTGATGATGTGCTTTTGGTATGTGGTTTAAAACACAATCTTTTGAGCATAAGTCAGCTGTGTGATTTAGGATATTCAGTTGTTTTCAAAAGGCATGAATGCTGTGTTGTAAATGAAAAGACAAATGAAGTAATGTTTGTCGCCAAGCGTTTCAATAATATGTATGGACTTACTCTTGATGAACTAAAAGATCAAAATGTAGCTTGTCTCCACTCTAAAGATTCTGAAAAGTGGTTATGGCACAAGAGATTGGGCCATGCAAGTATGTTTCAAATAAATAAACTTGTAAAGAAAGAATTAGTAAGAGGTCTTCCTTTGATAAAGTTTGACAAAGACATCACTTGTGATGCTTGCCAAATGGGAAAACAAACAAAAAGTTCTTTTAAACCAAAGGAAGACATCTCTACTAAAAGACCACTTGAGTTGCTACACATTGATTTATTTGGTCCAACAAGAACTCAAAGCCTAGGTGGTAAACACTATGGTTTAGTAATTGTGGATGACTATACTAGGTTTGGTTGGGTTTTATTTCTTGCACACAAAAATGAAGCCTTTTCGGCCTTTGAACCTTTTTGCAAGAAAATTCAAAACGAAAAGGATTTAAAAATCTCTTCTATAAGAAGCGATCATGGAACTGAATTTGAAAATAATTTGTTTGAATCCTTTTGTGAGGAATATGGAATATCTCACAACTTCTCTTGTCCAAGGACACCACAACAAAATGGTGTTGTTGAAAGAAGAAATAGAAGCATACAAGAGATGACAAGAGCTATGCTTTGTGAGAGTAATGTTCCAAAATTCCTTTGGGCTGAAGCGGTTAACACGGCTTGCCACATTTTGAATAGAACAATCATAAGGAAATTTTTGAAGAAAACCCCTTATGAACTTTGGAAAGGCTACCCACCAAACTTAGATTACTTGCACATTTTTGGATGCAAATGTTTTGTTTTAAATAACAAAGAAAACTTGGGAAAATTTGATCCAAAGGCTTATGAGTGCGTGTTTGTAGGATATTCCACAACTAGTAAAGCTTATAGGGTTTATCATCAAGATGCGAGAATTATTGAAGAGTCCATACATGTTTCATTCTGTGATACTAACTTGGTGCAAAGTATTCTGGAAGATGGTGATGCAGGAAATCAAGCTCAAAAGGATGATGAAGCTGCTCAGAATCATGGAAAAGAAAATTCTGGACAAGCTGAACCAGAATCAGCAAATGCTGAAAATTCAAGAGACAATTCCATTTTGTCTCATGAATCTGAAGGAAACTCTGCAGAAAGCAGCATACAGATTCCATTGGTGACCGAATCTGCCTCCAAGTCCACCAAACCTCGTGAATGGAGATTCTTGAAGAATTATCCTGAAGAATTTGTAATTGGGGATGTCTCTCATGGAGTGCAAACTAGGTCCTCCACTAGAAAGGCAAATGAAGGCTCAAACATTGCCCTTCTTTCTCAAATGGAGCCTCAAAATGTCAAGGAAGCCCTTAGTGACCCATCTTGGATTAAGGCTATGGAGGATGAGCTTCTTGAGTTTGAAAAGAACCAAGTGTGGACGTTGGTTCCAAGGCCAAGCGGAAAGAAAGTGACCGGCACCAAGTGGATATTCCGGAACAAGTTGGGAGAAGATGGTAGCATTGCAAGGAACAAAGCTAGGCTAGTGGCACAAGGATATGACCAAGAAGAAGGAATCGACTTTGATGAATCTTTTGCCCCTGTTGCCCGAATGGAAGCCATAAGACTTCTCTTAGCTTATGCTGCATTTTGTGGTTTTAAATTATACCAAATGGATGTGAAATGTGCATTTTTAAATGGTGTGATAGATAGAGAAGTATATGTGGAGCAGCCTCCTGGTTTTGAAAATAAAGAGCATTCTGATCATGTTTTTAAATTATCCAAAGCTCTCTATGGTTTAAGACAAGCTCCTAGAGCTTGGTATGAGAGACTTAGCTCTTTTCTTTTGAAAAATGGTTTTCTAAGAGGCACCACTGATACAACTCTATTTATCAAGAATTCTAATGATTCTTTTATTCTAGTCCAAATATATGTTGATGACATTATTTTTGGATCAGCAAATGAATCCCTTTGTACTGAATTTGGAAAGCTCATGACAAGTGAATTTGACATGAGTATGATGGGTGAACTTAATTTTTTCCTTGGGCTACAGATTAAACAAACTGAAAATGGTATTTTCATTCATCAAGAAAAGTATGCCAAGGAATTAGTTAAGAAATTTGGTCTTGAAAATGCCAAAACCATGGGAACTCCCATGCACCCTAACTCTAAATTGGATAAGGGAGAAAATGAGAAAGAGGTTGATGAGACTAGGTATAGAGGGATGATTGGTTCTCTTATGTACTTAACCTCCTCTAGACCCGATATTGTGCAAAGTGTTGGATTGTGTTCTAGGTTCCAATCCAAACCTAAGGAGTCACATCTTTCTGCAGTTAAAAGGATCATTAGATATGTTCATGGCACATCCAACTTTGGTCTTTGGTATCCTAAGACTAATGAATTTTCTGCAGTTGGTTATTGTGATGCAGACTTTGCTGGTGACAGAGTTGATAGAAGGAGTACTTCTGGTTTATGCTGCTTCCTTGGAAAGTCCTTAAATGTTTGGTCAAGTAAGAAACAACCAACAGTGGCCTTGTCCACTGCGGAGGCTGAGTATATAGCTGCTTCTTCTTGTTGTTCTCAGCTTTTATGGTTAAAAACACAGCTTGCTGATTACAAGTTAAATGCTGAAAATATTCCCTTAATGTGTGATAATATGAGTGCCATCAATATTTCTAAAAATTCAGTTTTACACTCTAGGACTAAGCATATTGAAGTGAAATTTCACTCAATAAGAGAACATGTCCAAAAGGGGGATATTTGCATTCAATTTGTTAAATCAGAAGAGCAATTAGCAGATATTTTTACAAAACCATTGGCTGAGGATAGATTCTGCATGCTTAGGACTTGTTTAGGAATTTTGAGTTATGATTCCCTGTTTGAAAAATACTGATGTATTTGCTGGAGCTTTTTGTCTCATAAACAGGCATGAGACAATTCTGGGCAAGTGATGAACGTTTCCATCCAGTCCGTGTGATCTGGGCTTGTTTCAAGTAAATCTCAATCTGGGCCAACCTCATAATTCAGATCAAGAGTGGTCCAAGTATATTTCATTGATTTCATACCACCTCAAGGCCCAAATGTGAATGTTACAATCTTGTTTGTTTTCTTTTGTGTTTCATAAAAGGCTTTCACTAAATGTTTTGTGGCCCAAAAGGTTTTCAAGTAAATTTAAATTTGGCCGAAAAAAGGTTTCAGGTTAATTTTGTTGTTTTCAATTTTTTTAATCAAATAAAATCTTTCTTTTATGAGGTCATGTCTTGTCAAGTCTTTTCAAATGGTGATGCAGTTGCATGGTTTTGGAAATTAGCTTTTGGGTACGGTTACCAACACTCCCTCTCTTCCCTCCATAACTTCTCCTCAACCCTTCGGTTTCTTCCCTCTCTCACCACCATCTCTTTTTCATCAAAGACATCAATTTAACCAAAATGAGGAAGAAAGTCATTGCAAAAAGGGCTCCTCGTGAGAAGATATACAAACTACCCACAAAGCCTTCTACTCGCTCTCAAGATCGAACCTTTACCCCTTCTCCTTCTCCTCCAACCTCTCCTCCTCGGTGTGATCCCATGGCTCGAACCAAGAACACTCCTAGGTTCCCTGCCTCTGCCAAACCAACTCCACCACCAAAGGCAACGCCTTCCAAACCTGCCTCTTCAAAACCTGGCTCTTCAAAGCCACCCTCATCCAAAGGGAAGCGTCCGGCGACGGAGGAACCTGTTCCTGAGCCACAACAACACAGGGCAAGGTCGGTTCCGGTGCGTTCACAGAGAGGTAACACTCGAGTCCCTCTCAAAAATGTTAAAGAACCAGAAATTGGACCTTTTGATCACAAAGCCCATTTTATGACCTCTCATTCAAACTATAACCCCTATAGATTCAAATCTGCCATGAATAATGATTTTTATGAGGGAGTCATCCAGTATCGTACCCTATGCTCTTCATTTCTCGCTGATCTGCCGTCTTTGAAAAGAAAAGGTTTTCCTTTTGTTGACAACTTAATTTTTCTGGACTGGAATCACCTTTTTGACATCAAAAAACCTGTTTATCCATTGTTGGTCAAAGAGTTTTATGCAAACATGACTTATCATGAAGGCACTGCTCATTCGTATGTCAAGGGCCGAGATATCATTTTAAACAATGAGACCATCAGTGAAGCTTTGAAGTATACTGATGTTGGGCCTTGTGCATACACGTCGGTTAAGTGGGATGAAGGAGTTGGTGTTTCATACAATGATGCCCTGGCTAGTATTTGTGAACATGTGTCCTTAATAGATGGCATTACAGCCACACACAAAGCCCTAGGATATGAACGCGCTCAGTTGCACCGAATGGTCAACCACATTATTCTTCCTCAAAGTGGTTCATATCAAAGGGTTTCATACACTGACACTCTGGTTTTATATGCCATTCTCACCAAAACTGAAATTTCATTTGCATATTTGATGGTTAGATACATGTTTGATTCTGTTAGAAGTGAAAAAGACAAAGCTCTTCCTTATGGCATGTTTCTAACTTGTATTTTTGAGTATTTTGGTGTTGACTTGACCAATGAGAAATATGAGAACAGACATTCATACCTAAAAGGGGGTGGTTCAGTGAAACAGAACAAAGGACCCACTAGATCTGAAAGAGTCGTCCTAGATGATGAAGATGAGGACTGTGTCCCTGAGGATTCTCCTGCTCCTTCCACCGAGGGTACTTCCATTTCCACTGGGAAGAAATCCACTCTGCTGAATGTGGTCAAGGATGTAGCTCAAGAGTTTGTATCTCAATCAAATCACATGATTGCCATGAGCAAGGAACAAAGGAAGTTGGCTAGCAAGCATGAGAACTTTCTGAAGAAATCAAGGGATAGGGTGGCTGTGCTCATGACCTTCATTGATAACCTTAACAATGATGAAGAAATTGCCACTGATGTTGAAGAGAATGATGCCTCGGAAGGAGATGGTTCTGATGCCTGAGATTTGTCTCATGAAGATTGCTGCTGTTGCTCTCATTTTGTCTCATGAATTTTATTTATTCTGCATCTGTTGAACTTTTTGGATGACTGTAATAACTCTAAATATTGCTGCACTTTTGTTGGTTTAGTTAGGACTTTTCAACTACTGTCTAACCTTTCCTTGCAGGATTTGAATTGCGGTTTTTGTTGATCCTTTGAGTTGTCCACCCTTGATGACAAAAGGGGGAGTAAGGATAGTATATGGATAGTATTTAGTATTTTTTGGGGTTAATGCAACTACTAGTAGTTCATTCGAATTTTTGTCTATTTGCTGCACTAACTTTGGGCTGATTATGTGATGTTGCTCGAACAAAATAAATGTGTATAGCTATTTATTGTGCTTTCTTTAAGTATAATGCATAAACAGGAACAAAGAGGAAAGCATGAATCCAGGGGGAGCTAATCTTGAAAAAGAAAGGGGGAGCAACATAAAATCAAAGGGAGTTTTTCTAAACCTAACTCAAACTTAATTCCTTTTGATTATTGCTTAAATCATGTTTGTCATCAAGGGGGAGATTGTTGAGTTAAGAAATTAACTAAAATAATTAGTGATGACAAACATTATTTTTGGCAAAATAAATAATTAGAGTGGTTAAATTAATAAGTTCACATTGCTAATTATTTATGCTATGTTGCAGGTCACACTTCATTCTTGGCAGCCCAAGTTGAATGAATAACAAAACAAAGCTAATGGGCTGAATGGAAAGTGTGAATAAAGGCTAGCCCAAGTCATTCATATCAAACAAAGAAGCATAGCAAGACACCGGGCCAAAAAGGAGAAGAACCCGATCCAAGCTTGAAATTATTTTCAATTTCCCACCATCTTGCTCCAACCAAGGCAACGTTCCTCTCCTCTCAAATCAGGTCATATCAAGACTTCAGAAAAGTAAGAAAGAGAAAGAGCTTCTTCCATAAGCCTTTAACCAAAGAAGCAAGAGAGAGAGAATTGAAGCTTGAAGCACAGAAGCTAAAACTGAAATCCCAAGCTAAATCAAGCTTAAGAAAGGTAAATCATATCATCTTGCATGCATCAGATCTTCATCCTTTCTTCCCTACTCTCTGCTCTATCCGAAAATGGCTTTGAAGGAAAAGTTGCTATCTGCCCTATTCTGCTGTGTATCTACGGTCTTAATCAAAACTTGGGGACCAAGTTGGTGTTCAAGGGTTCAGATTTGGTTGACTATTGGAAAACAGTTTTGCTTACTCATTCATGGCTTTCGGTCAAGTTGGAAAAGTCAGAATGAAAGGTTCTACTTTGATGATTAAGAAGAAAAAGTGAATCTGTGGTTGGTGAAGCTCAAGGCTCAAGATGTTGACCTTGGAAGAAGAACCCAGCAACATGCAAAGAGATAAAGAGAAGCTTGTTGTTCATTCTGAGTAAGGAGAGAAAACCAGTGAACCTGAGGTGTTTGTTCTGAGAGAGCACTTTGAAGAAGTTCAACTAACTGGACAGTGTAACCTAATCAAAGGTGCATTCCGCCAGTATGAAGAATTGAATCAGAGGCTTGCTAATCTGGTTTTCGCATAGCATAGAGGCTGTTGATGAAGTCAATCTCCTTCATGTTTTTCTGATTGTAATGTACTTTTCTAAGCTTATCTTTCTGTAATTTCTTGAGAGAAAAGGCAAAGTGAGAAAGCTTAAGAAAAAGCCATGAGTGAAAAGGCTGAGAGATACACTTGAGAGAAAAGCCTAGAGTTATTTTCAGATTTCTTTAGGTTAGTCAAGTGTCTTGTATTTTGAACCTGATTGGTATCCCTTTCTTAGTTGGGTTAGCACTAAGAGCAGATAGTTAGGTGTTAGCATATCCAATGTCAAGTTAGGTTAGAACTTGAGTGTGAAATTGGTGTATGTAATACTGTTAACTATAGTGAAATTCTTCCACATTTGTGGAGGAGACTGGATGTAGGTTGCATAGCACAAAGCAACCGAACCAGGATATATGCTGGTGTTAGCTTTTTCTTCTCTGTCATGTTCTGTTTTCTGATATTCATGAGACAAAAATAAATTGTCTCATAAATTTCCGCTGCTGAGTTCAAACAGAATCAGATTGGTAACTTTGATTAAAAGGAGTCATAACTGCAACTGTAAAAGGAAGGCATAGATTCAACCCCCCTTCTCTAAGCCTACCACAACCTTCAACCCGCTTAAACTTGTCCAAGAGGTTCTGGACCTCCTCTGTTGGCATAGTCGCTTCGGCTGTCTTAGTTCCATTCTCAATCACCTTTAAATGATAAAAATCAGCAATCACTTCACTTGTCACAAGCTTGTGTAGCATTTGATTGCTAATTTTCTCCACTGAGAGTAGTCTCTCTCCTTGGAGCATAATGTTAACATAATTCACCTTGAATTGCATTGCCAATAACCCGTAGTGAGTAGTAACATAGCCTAAGCACATGAGCCACTGCATTCCCAACACAATGTCTACCCTTATAAGTCAATAACATAGGTATTAATGTTGAACTGGTACCCTTGCATTATCAAAGGAGTGTTCTCACATTGTGCTCTGCACCCAATCACCTCTCTATTGCCGACTAACATTTAGCCTTCACAAAATGATGAGTACTTCCTCCATTGATCAGGACCATCACAAGCTACCCCTTATACGTTCCCTTTAACTTGAAGGTGGTAGGTTAGTACTATCCAACCATAGTATTAAAACTGATTTTTGGTTGAGTGAGTTGGATAACAATGAATTTTTCTGGTTCTGATGTCTCAATAACAATTGATTTTGGGTCTTTTAGAATTTCTTGCAACTCCTCTTCGCCAATTAACAGGTAGCATGATGTCTTGGAGTAATGGGTTGGCGATCATTTGTCTTCACAATAGTAGCATAAGCCTTTTTCTCTCTTTTGTTTAATTTCTGCAGCAGGTAATTTTTAAATGGTGTTACTGGTGTCTGGCTAATTGGTATTGTTGAGTTTACTAGGGGCTTGAGGGTTATGAGTGGGTGGCCTGATCGGAGGCAGGGATTATCTTGGTAAAGTAGGTCGGTTTAGGTTTGGGATATTGCTTTGAGAGTGTGGGTGCTTGGTAGGGTGATTTTAGTAGTAGCTTGGTGTTTTTGTTCATAGAATTTGACTAAAGAAATGACAGATACATAGGTGGTGAGTTTTGCTAGCAGAAGCTCACATTTCAAATATTCTTGTAAACCAGATACAAACAAAGAATTAGCCAGTCTTCACTGATTCTCATAACTTGATTTGATAAGTCATCAAATTGATTTTGATACTTAATCATGGTATTCGCTTACTTCAACTCCTTAAGTGTAACTTTAGAATCATAAAAAATATTTTGCCCAAATCTAACAATCGGTGCATCTAAGAACAATTTCCATATATATTAAGTGTTGTTATTAACCCCATATGTACCTATTATATGCAGGTTTAATGAGATGAAAGGAGATCATACGTACCCTCATATCTTATGGAATGTCATATTATTCAAAATATTCTCATACCTTGAAGGCTTATTCCTCAACGTCTTTACCAACAAACATGGCCAGCTCAACTTTTATTCCTTTGAGGTTTGATAGCAAGGAATATGAAGGGGGACATGAGAAAGCAGGGGTTCCTTGTAAAATTCGGTCAAACTATAATTAATTAAATAATAAAACAAATATGAACAAACATGGTTAGAAAATTTAGCATTCGGAATTTGATCATTTAAATATGATATTTGGACTCAGCGAATTTTTCTGAGTCGGAAAACATAGTTTTCAGCGTAAAAATGCATACTAGAAACTGATCGGCAGTCCTGGCTGAGATCTGTTTGATATTGCGACTGAGAAAATTAATTTTGAAGTGAATAAGGTTAAGAAATTATAATTTATAATTAGGGAAGATAGAAATTTTTAAAATATGATTTAAAACTCTAATCATAAAGGTTTTGGCCCAAAATTGGTCCAACGGACTAAACCGAGTGAACCAGATTCAAGTGGACCCAAATCCACATATATAAGCCTTCACAATAATCCATTTCAGCATCATTTCTTTCCCCCTTTCTTGTGTTCCACGGCGAGAGAGAAGAGAGAAAAGGAAAATCAAAACTAACTCCCTTTTATCTTCAAACCACCATAACTTTCTCTCCGGAGCTCCGATTGACGAGCCATTTGTGGTCACGTGTTGCTCTTCTCCTCCTCTTCAATTATATCTAGGTATTGTGGTGAGTATTTTACTCTCCTCTACCTAATTTTTGTTTTCTCCTTTAAATTCGAATTTGGTTATGGGTGTTGAGTAATTTTATGATATTCATTATAAACTTCAGTGGGTTGAGGTAAGAAATCACTAACCCTTGTGATTTACTAGATTTTATAAACCCTAGATTGATGTATGTATGATATTGGTTGTGTTAGAGTTGTTGGATGAGATTTTGGTACTCTTGGAAACTTGAATTTGGCTTGTGAAACTCTTGGTGGAGTTTAAAGCTAGTGCTTGGTGAAAATTTACAAGGAAAGATCAAATTGTTGTAACTACAAGAGGTACGGTATAAGTTTTGTTTAAGTACCGTGTGGTATAATATGAATTCCTAGGCTAGATGCCCCTAGGATTAGGTTTGGATTGTGTGTCTTGATTGGAATTGATGTGTATAGATATTATGATGTGGAAATTAATAATTTGGAATGAGTTTTGTGTGAATGGGTATGTTTGGTATGTTGTGGAATTGAGAAATTGGTTAATGATGATATGTTGATGAATTTCTTATGTTAAATTGAATAGATGTTGGGCCTGAGGCCGTAAACTTTGGGCCAGAGGCAGGAAAAAGGTAAGAAAGGTGAGTTGATGTGTGTATTGTGTAATGATATAAGAGATTGGATGGATTTTAGATATTGAATTTGTGAATAATTGGTTTGATTATTGAATAATAAGGTTTGAAGAATTGAGGTATGAAATTTGATAGTTTTGGGTGAAATTATGTAGAAGAGGTAGGTTTGGATTTGGTTGAGTGTAAATATGTGAATGTGGTTGGGTTGTGGTCAATTTGATGAGTGAAAATAAATTTGGCTTCTGAACTTTGGAAAAATTGGTGATTTATGTTTTTAGGTAAAAACTGATTTTTGACCAAATTTGGCGATCCGTAACTCAGTCTTCGGAGTTGGAAATTCTTCAAAATTAAATTTTTATGAAAGTTTATTCAACGATATTTCCAACGGTTCAAGAATGGTTGAAAAAGAAATTTTGTAGAAAAAGTTATGAAACTTTGAAAATTGGGGTCAAAAACTGGTTTTTAACACTTAGCAGCTTTTACCTTTTCTGCAAGACTCGCGTACGCGAGGGTGCCACGCGACGCGAGCACTGGGCTCTGTCCAGTGGCCTCGCGTATGCAGAAGGGGGCATACGTACGCGAGAGTGCCTAAATCGAAGCCTTGCGTACGCGGATAGTGGTACGCGGCGCGAGCAAATATTTTGTCTTCGCGTACACAACCAAATTTCGCGTATGCGACACCCCTAATTTACATTGCTTGCATACGCGAGGTTCACAGATTTTTGAAAAAGTGTATTTTTATGTATTTTAACCATTCTTTTAGCCTCCCAATACCTTTATAAGCGTTGATAAGATTATAGAGCCGGTAAAATTAAGTATAGAGGAGCTAAGAACAAGACCTAAAGAGTGAGTTAATGAATTGAAGTGAAAGGGAACTAAGTGTGGCTTGAATTTATGATGAACGCACTAAGTGTGGGTTGAAATTATGATGAGAATAGCATAAGTGGAGGTTCAGATGAGATGAGGTTTGAGAAGTATGACGGACACTATATCCCGGGATGAATAGATGAGTCGGGGTTGAGAACTTCCCCTAATTATTGTGGTTATAAATAAAGAGATACAAGTTTAAAGCCTGCGAGGTGTACAGAGCACTCACCCTGCGAGACGAATAATGAGTTTAAAAACAGATACAAGTTTACAGCTTACGAGGTGTACAGAGCACTTAACTCTGCAAGGTGTGTAGGGCATTCAACCCTATGAGACTTTTCCTCTGTCTGCGAGGTGTATATGGCACTCACCCTGCAAGATATACAGAGTATTAACTCTGCGAGGTGTACATGACACTCACCCTGCGAGGCTATGCTATATATAGCGAGTAGACAGTAGAAAGGACTATGTTCGAGTTAGCTACCAGACATGTCGGGTTGGCAATATAACTGACAGATGATATCATCGGTCATAGGACATGCATTCATCATTTGCATATGATTGACTTGTTTGGGTTTGCTTATTTGTTGTGGATTGCTAAATCATATATACTATGTTACCTGACTATATGCTACTTGTTCTACTTGCACCTTAATTGTGTATTACTTGTCTGTATTGCCTGTGTTTGTACAATTGAGAGGTCCCTCATGCTGGTGTCAGTTGACGCTGAGGGCTATTCTTGTTGAGATGATTTGGTGATATGATTGAATGATGATGATGAGTACTAAATGAGATGATTTGAGATTCCTGGGTAGACACAGTAAAGTAATTTCACTTGCTTCAGGCAGAGAATGAGATAAATGATATTTAAACGTCAGGTTCAAATTTACTGGTTATGGTTTGGTCCGTAATTGAGTGATAAGAAGTTTGAAAAATAGGGAAAGATGAGGAGTTAACTAAATTTAGTATTCCCTAGAACAATTGACTAATTGATGGATTAGCAAGAATCAAAGATGAATAAATGAATAAAGGAAGTTTAAGATGCTTAGTGAATTTATATTATAGTGCACTGTATTTATTTGACACCTTTACCGTACTAGGAACCCATGGGTCGGGGCTTCTCATTTTGTGCATATATTCTGTTTTTTAGATGCAGGTCTTGGTGCTCAGCAGTGAGTAGTGGTTCATCTGGAAAGCAGCGAAGTTTTTTCTGAATTCCCGATTCACTTTTGTTTTAGGATCTCTCCTTTTATTTTGGAAAAACTTTTATTGATATATATATATATATATATATATATATATATATATATATATATATATATTTTGAAACTTACCTATAGAGGCTGTGATGTATTTTGGGAGAGATAGAAAATTCTGTTGTCAACTGTTCTAACTCTGTAACTCTAGTCGACCTTAACTTCGCGGGTCGCGACTAGTGGCTAGTATACTTATATTTATGTCTATTCTGTTTTATTCTATTTCTTCCTTATATGCTTTAGTTATTTCATCCGTTAGCTGCACGCGTTGAATTTTCTTATGCTTCGATACCTGAGTGTTACGACTTCGGCAGTTTTATTTTACTCCTTTTCAGGGTTCTCGTTTAATATTTCCTTTCAACACACACACACGCACACACGCACGCACGCACGCACGCACGCACTCACGCACACACACACACATAATTCACCTTAAGAGTCGTACCACCTTAATATCATTGACTTATGACTCGAGTATAAGGATCTGTATATTAGGGTATTACATTCCTTCCATTCCAAAGTTCTTCATCGGTTTCTTCAATTTAAGTGCTCCCTTTAAGGTAGTGTTTAGATCCGTTAGGGCTTCTTCCATGGCAAACAATTTACTGTCATTTATTGAGAACTTGCTGTTCATTTTCATATGACTTCTTTATAACGCATCTGTCTCAATCGATAAACAAGCGAGTTCATCTAAAATTCATACTGGATCAGCCTCTCAACGAGAGCACCAAATATTAAATTTATGAATTGAATTTGTAACAATTATGAATAATAAAAAAAATAAAAAATTATTATAGAGATAAATATATAGTGTAATATATTGAACTAAAAAAATAAAGTGAGATCTCTTACTTCGAATTAAGAAAAAATACTCCTTAAAATTCTTAACAAAATTCTTTTATGATTCACTCTTCCCCTCATACGTCCCATATATTTAAGTTACCACTCAATTCTCTAACAAAATGAACAACTCAACAGTTGGTTCTTATTCACTATTACACTCCTATTATTTAGTACAGTAGTCTTTCATCCACAATAAAAAATTTCTAGTTTTTTTCGAACCAATTTCAATTTTTTTTGCTCTGCTCAAGTCCAAATTCATTTATCCCTTTTCTTTTGACTCAACTTTCTCATTTACTATTGGACTTGCACTATTAATAACTTTCAAGCATAATCTATATTTATATATAAATCTATATGGATAATTTTTAAGGTTTTTTTACTTTTATAAATTCAATAAATATAATAATTATCAAAATAAAAAATTTAAAAAATATTTATCAAAATAAATACTCCTATTTTATTTCGTTTACATTACAAACTAGATACATGTATTTAAAAAAAATTTAGCAATAATAAAAAATATTAATAATATCAATAATCCAAACTTTTAGCATACAATTAATACATAAAAAGTTTGATAGAATAGATTAAAATGGAAAAATGAAAAGCGTGAAATTGATTCATGATAAATAAAACACAAAAAGATGAGATAACCGTTTGCGAATTATTAGGAGAGGTTGACGGAGACCGTGAAAAAAAAATCGAAATGCTTACCTCTCACGTTATCTCCCATTATCCACGTGGTAGATAACCGTTTCAATTCTCTTCTCACTATCCCATCAACCTCTCCTAACAATCGGCAAACTGTAATCTTTTTGTGTTTTTTATCGTGCATCAACTTCACACTTTCCATCTTTAAATTTTTAGAAATGAGCACAATTACTATATTTATTCTCATCAAGAACTTTCTTTGAATAGGTACGAATTTTTTATTATTTTTATTTTTCAAATTTAAATCAATCCAATTAGATCATACTTTAATTTAAAATTTTTAATGTATTCTTTTTTAGTATTAATTGGAAAATTCCATGATGAGAATAAATACAATAATTGTGCCCACCTCTAAAAATTTAAAGATGGAAAGTGTGAAGTTGATGCACGATAAAAAAGACACAAAAAAATTACAATTTGCCGATTGTTAGGAGAGGTTGATGGGATAGTGGGAAGAAAATGTGGATAGTAGGAGATAACGTGAGAGATAAGCGTTTCGATTTTTTTTCCACCGTTCCGTCAACCTTTCCTAACAATTAGCAAACGGTTATCTCATCTTTTTGTGTTTTATTTACCGTGCATCAACTTCACGCTTTCCATCTTTTCATTTTAATCTCTTCTATGTACTAATTATACGCTAAAAGTTTGGATTATTGATATTATTAATATTTTTTATTTTTAAAAAAAATTTCTTTTTTAAAAATACATGTATGTCGTTTACATATTTTTTAAATTATTTATTTCAATAATTATTATAATTAATTTATTTATTAAAATAAAAAAATCCATAATTTTTAGACTCTTTACCCACTAAAAAAGAATAAATAAAAACATAAAGTTATAAAGATTTTAATTTCAATTCAATTAAAAATTTTGAGTTTGAATACGAAATTTAAAACATCTCTTATTTGTAGATGCGTACTTTCTTGAATTTAATTTAATTTAATTTTGAGTTTACATGTGTATGTAAAATGTAAAAAAATTATTTTAGTTAAATAATACGAAGGAGATAAACGCAATATTTGATATTTGAGGGGGGCCATTTGTAATATTCAAAGATATAAAAGTCTCGGTAATTTGACTAATTTCTCCAAAGCAACCACCGGAGCGAAGACTCGTCCCTGAACCCTAATTCGCCGCACGTTCCACCGCCATCAACTTCTCCGACGACATGGCCAGACGCAACGACAGACTACCTCCACCGGAAAATCCAAACACCGATTACCGGTTAAAGTGGAGAAGACCTCATCGTTCGGGACCATCAGATGCTCACTTTAAACGGCGCCGGTTGGCGCCGAAGTCGGAAACTTCGACCGGAACCCACAAACCTCACCGGTTGAACCGGTTTCAAGCCTTTAGTTCTTCGTCCCAAAATCGTAGAAAGAAGAGAAGAGTTGGAAAATCCGGCGGCAGCAGCAGCCGCGGAGCGTGTTCCCGAAGATGGGTTTTTTCTTCCGCAGATTGTTCCAACTACAATGGTCAGAATTGTTACGGATCAATATAGTTGAGGGAAACAGTTTCTCTGAATTTTATTTCTCCCATGAAATTATGCCTTTAATTTTCACCAATAGTTGGTTGCAAATATGTTAGTATATATAGAAAGTGAGTTTTGTTAGGATTATTATCCATTGTAGCAAAAGTTTGACAACTTTTAGTGTTAGATTAATGCATTGATATTGTGACCTCAAGTGAAAGGAAAACAAATAATGATGAATTTAATTTGATCTATATTTTGGTCTGTGCAATTTACTGAACTTATTATGAATCTAGAGAATGATCGTATTTGCTTTATTGTTGACATTAATGATGAAACGACTAATGTTCTGTTCTGCATTTTGTTAAAAGTGTTTGTGATTTAGAGTGGATTGTGTTTATCTGAGAATTCTTTCATTTGATTTGTAGATAAGGTTACTATAGTTTCATACAACATACTCGGTGTTGAAAATGCGTTAAAGCATCTGGATTTGTATGCGAATACTCCACGTAGTTTCTTGGAGTGGGAGAGGCGGAAAAGGCTCATATTTGAAGAGATCAATACCTACAATGCAAGCGTGTTGTGTTTCCAGGTATTTTGATAATCCTTCCCTGATTTATTTTATATATGTATATGTATAACATAGCACAACTAATAAGCTTCTTGTAACTTGTGGACATTTTACATTTAGGATATACTTTTGAGCTTTGAAAAGCACTTGTTTAGCATATGTATTCTTTTTATTAGCTACAACTATTGGTTACATGTAACAAATATTTTTGTGAAACCTGTGATATTTTTATACATGTTACCTCATGCCATTGCTAAATGACTATAGTTAATGCTAGTCGACATAATCATCTTAATTTAACTTTTACCCTGTTTAGTATTTATTTTGAAATTTAAGCTAATATCATGCATCCCATTAGATTATCAAGAATTATTTTCTCACAACTCCTATGACTGCCTGCAGGAGGTTGATCATTTCAATGACCTGGATAATCTATTCCAAAACAATGGCTTCAAAGGTGTTTATAAGGTGTGTAGTATAAACATTTGAATTGTCCCATAATATTCCAATTTCCAAATATTTGATCAAGTTCTGTACATGGGTTGTTATCGTCATTTATCGATCATTTCAGGCTCGCACAGGGGATGCGCATGATGGTTGTGCTTTATTCTGGAAAGACAAATTGTGGGTGTCCATTACCTATTACTGGCTTAGTGATTAAGTATTTTAGTTTTGTGACTCATTAATTTCTCCAGTATCTGATGTTTTTAACACTAAGTCACTGATGACCGATGATTGTTCTAAATATTCCTTTATGCGACAAAATTCCAACAGATCAAAGACGTACCAAGCATAGAACATAGCAATTGAAAATGAGAGTTCCAGATTTGGCCTAAATACAGTATATTTTGAAATACAATTGCAGATTCACTCTTTTGCATCAAGAAGATATAGAGTTCCAAAGATTTGGTCTCCGTAACAATGTTGCCCAGCTTTGCGTTTTGGAGGTAATTAGGAATCAATTTCTATTTTTCTAAAAGATTTATGGTTTTTTCTCTTCTCTAGTTTTGTGTTTCTTGTCTATATTTTGTTTTTCCTCTATGGTCCTGATTAACAAGATTTATGATAGATTACTTCAAGTCTTCAACATGAAAAAAAGCAAAAGGGAAGAATAAAGATTTATGACAGATAATGCAAATTTTGACCCATTAAGTTCTTTTTACTTAGTATGCTATAGGCTCTTTATACACATGAAGCCATTTATTTCAGTTTGATAATTTGTTTTATAACATTAGTTCTTATTTCATTATTTGGCAATTGGCAGGCACGAAATGATAAACCAGAATCCGAAACATCTGGACTAACAACAGTGTAAGTTTCTCCTGGGCTTCGGGAAAATGGGTTATGGGTAATATAAACACAATTATTTGATGTCTCTGATTAATCTTTCAATTTAACGAGGATTTTATTTAAATATCATGGAATGGATATTAAAGTATATAAAATTTGTTAACATGTGGCCTTAATCTTAAGCTGCAAAGCTAGTATTAAGTGAAAATTCTGAAAAAAAAATGGAAGTGTCATGTACATGCTCACACTTTTCATACTTCCCATTTTGAAACTAATTTATCTACTTCTATAGGACATCATCTACCCAAAGAAAAAGATTTGTAATAGGAAATATACATGTGCTCTTCAACCCAAATCGTGGAGACATCAAACTTGGCCAGGTAGTGAGGGTGCATTATGTTGATTTTGCATGTGCCGGCAAATCATTCTGCTTCACTGGTTGTACCAAAAGGGAGGAAACATATTTAGTTGTTTAGGGTTGATTAAATTTTCTAATCTATTTTATTAATTCAGTTAATTTTGCTACTTTACATGATGGATAGGTCAGACTTTTACTTGATAAAGCTTACAAGTTATCAGAAGAATGGGGTAGTATCCCTGTTATTATTGCTGGGGATTTAAATAGTCTTCCACAGGTAACATCTTGCTTTGTACTAAGAAGCTGAACAATTTCTGATTAGGGGTCAAATGTGCTGTTACTTCATCACTGCTTTTTGTTTAAATCTCATGTTTTTCAGAGTGCAATATATGAATTCCTGGCTTCTTCCAAGGTGAGTTTGCCATATTCTAATCATGGTATAATCTAAAGCATTTTAGCTTGTTATTTTTAATGCAGTCTGTTATTTGATTTAGTGTTTAATTTTCCTTTCTTAGCGCCCTAGCCTTTTGGTTTATGCATGGGATTGAGGGAACTGTTTTTGTTAACTGCATGTGTTCTAGATATATGGCTTCGAATGAGTTTAGAGTTTTTATGAACTAAGTTATTGCTTTATTTTCTGCAGCTAGACATCCAATTGCATAATCGCAAAAATATGTCCGGACAACTTGAAATACAGTCCAATAGCAGAGTTTTCAGATCACAGATTGGTTGTGAAGCTAGGTTGGTTTTGAGTCTGTACAAAGTCATTTATTTTAAGTACTATGTATCATGAGTCATGACTTCATCTTCGAACCCCTCCATATAAAGTGACAAATCAGATTCAGGATCATTTAAGTCTCTAATAATTCATGATAAGTTGTCGCTTTATTATTCCATAGGGCTGGAATAATTGTTCGAAAACGTGTAATCCAAGTGTTATGTATTCATTAATTAATTATTTGGGTGTATATCTGTTGCAGCATTTCAATATCCCGTTCAAGGCAATTTCTTCATGGATGGACCATGGAAGAGCTAAACCTTGCAGCTGGCGCAATTGGAGTCACCAATCTTCAGCATCATCTAAACCTCCGCAGTGCTTACAGTGGTGTTCCTGTATGGTGTTTTAATCTGCCAATCATATTTTTGGGTTTCTTCCAACTAAAATTGTTACAGTCTGCTACTTCTGCTCTTCAGGGGGGAGAAATTGTCATTTTAATTGAATATGTTTATCTTCAGCACCTTCTAGCTCGACAGTACTCAGAATGGTGCCCTTGTTTTATGTTTTAATCTGGCAGCCATTTTTCCGTCTCTAATCTAATTTCTCTTAAATTGTTTCGATCTGCTAATTATGCTCTTTGGAGCAAGTAGCTTTTTTTTTGTCGGATATGTTTCAGTTTCTGGGAATTGATATTTAGAAGTTAATCTTGCATAAATCTCATAGTTTCTGCTGCAGGGAAACCATGGCACAAGAGATGATATTGGGGAGCCCTTGGCAACATCATACCACTCCAAGTTCATGGGAACTGTTGATTATATTTGGTAATTATATTTTTTTTTCATTTTAAACCCCCAAAATCATTTGCGTTTACCAAATTTTCAGTACTGATGCCAGCGGTAAATAGGCATTCGGAGGAACTCACTCCAGTAAGAGTTCTTGAAACCTTGCCCATTGATATTCTTAGAAGAACTGGAGGACTCCCCAGTGAGGTATTTAGTTAAATACAAGGCTTCTTTGTATATTTTGTTCCACACAGAATTTGTCATCATCATACATCAACTCTGCTTCTGTGCAGCAATGGGGAAGTGACCACCTTGCACTTGTATGCGAATTAGCTTTTGCAAATAATGGGACGGTGTCATGATTGTTTCAATGTGCAACTCTAACCGTTCGGCGTTCCCTGAATATGTGGGGTCCATCCGAGCTTAAAAGGCTTATTAACAAGGGTGGAGCTTGAGGGGAGCCAAAGCATTCCAGCGCATCTCGTTAAATCCTACAGTTGATGTCTGCTCTCTTCCTCCTCGGACATCCCTTGCGCGGCACAGTTATTTCATCACAAAGAAGCTTATCATTAAGTAGGATTGTGAATTGCACCTGATGATTGGAAGTAAATATCATGTCACAAACGAGCTGCAAACCCTCCTCACCAGCTCCGATGTTGCATGCAAATGCTTTCAGATGCTTCAAGCAATCTCTGCATAGTGAAAGGGCTAGGTATGCACTGGTTGAGTTTCAGAGAGTATTCTAATTGAGGGCCTCATCACCCTTTTCTAGCTATGATTGTAGAACTCCAATTCAATACAAATTATGGCATTATTTTTAAACCTTCCTACATTGCAACTCCTTGATATTATGTTAAAAACATCAGTTTTGTTAAGTCACATCATTCTTGTAATTTTTTTTCTTTTGTTTGCTCAAGTTTCATGTAACGGCCTATGACACTACTTTGTTAGCTCTTGCAATTCAAAAATAAAATAAAATAATGACTTGTGTCGCCTTCTCTGTAGAAAGGTCCGGATGATTAACTTCTGAGTATACCGGTTTGTTCTTAATTAGCCTCTCTTATTTTTGCCTGAAGGGTGAGAAAATTGCTAAAATATTTGTTGACTGGACACATCTTCCTAGTTATTCTTTTCTCTTTAGTTTTTATTTTTTGCTTTCTGCATTTTATTTTATTTTATTCCTTTACAACAAACTAAAGTACTTTTTTTCTTTACTCTTTTGAGCATGTCTTTTCAAAATTAACACGAGAAATAAGAAGAAAAAAGGGTTGAAATGGTCAAATTGCATACATTCAATTCCTCTACAGCTGATCTTAAAGGTTCTCATTCAAATTGCAACACAGAAAATATCAAACAGATTTGAAGTTTCATTTATACTGTTTATGACAAATTGTAAAACAAATAGATCTGCAGCAAAATTGAGAGCTTGAATCTTGTACAGGTCTAACAAGGTCACACAAAAAAAAACCAAGAACTTCGTTATTAATGATAAACAAAGCCTCAACAATATAAAGATATGCCTAAATTTTGTTTTGCCTATATGTACTGAGATACTCTCTGCAACTTTAGCTCCCGCTCCCAGTTTAATTCTTATAACAGCAAAGTTTGTAAAGACATTACAAATTCAGAGTTTCATCAAACCAAGTCAACTCTGAATCATCAAAAGCAGTTTCAATATGTGGAAGAGTGCTGCTACCTTCACCATCTTTCACATCCCACATAGCACAGCCACCATTGTCATTGACCAAGAAACTATCAAATTCATACCCAAGCAGTGATTGCATAATTGACTCCTCAAGCAAATGCTGAAATGAATGATGATCTTCCGCATGAACAGGTTCCATTACACCTTCAAGAGCACTTGTTTCCACATTGTCCTTTCCTTCAACAACTGGACCATTGCTATCATTATCAGATGATGCTCTTGTCGCCGCGACATCAAGCACGGATGCTGGAGATGGATGAGACAACACTTGATTGCCATCTTCTAAGTACAATACACCAACCATTCTCCTCAAAGCCAGCAATGAGTTCACAAATTCAATTCTCTTCTTCTCATAAGCCATGGCAGCTTCTTGCTCCGTATTGAAAGTACCAAGCCACACTCGCACGCCTCGGATGGGGTCTCGGATTTTTGCCACATACTTCCCCCATTTCCTTCTTTGAACACCTCTGTACTTGCTGGATGATCTCCGGCTCCTATGGTTTCGCAAAAGGTTAAGACATGGTTTGATTTTATCAATGCTGATACCTTGTTGTAAAGAATCATCATCATCCACTTCATACGATTCGGTTGGCATGCATGGAACCAAGATTTCTCTGATGAATCTCTTAGGACCATGTTCATAGTCATTGCTCAAAAAATTGTCATCTTCTTCGCTTGAACAATCTGTTGCATATGGGTCACTATAAATTATTCTAATTCTCCTCATAATGTTCAAATTTCCTTCTGTTCCTCTCTTGCATTTCATTCCTTCAAGACCAGAATCATTCAAAATTTCAAACCCAAGACCTGTCTTACAGTGAGTCACAGAATTTGAAGATAAAATTAGGAAAAAACTGAACCTTTCTCAAGGGAAATGTGAACTGAATGTGAAACCTCCAAGACCCATGTCATGAATTTCATCACATAACCATAAATTATTATTTTAAAACACTAAAATGCAATGCAGACATGAAGGTGAAGAATCTACTTACCCTTTTTTCTTAATCTAATGATCTTAGCATGATGGAAAAGGTTGGACTGTGCTGTTTGGGACTCTGATGGAAGTGATTGCATGCAATTGCAAAGGTGAACAAAGAACAAAATGCATGAAAGGAAGCAAATAGAAGGGACAGAAAAAGAAAAAACCAGACACTACTAATTCATAGATTCACACTCTTCAGATTTTTAAGATTAAGAAAAGGAAACATATATTTGGTTTCAATTCTCTTATTTTCTGCACAAGTCCCTGACAGTATTCCCTTTTTATCAACCACCTGGTATTTACACGTGAACAGGGTGAGTCAATGATTAATCATTTATTAATTTGTATATTGGTAATGCAAGAATCTAGAAATAATAAACTAAAATTACCTTATTTAACTTAAATTTATAATTTTATATATTTAACATCTATAATTATATATCTATTATATAAAATATTAATTAATTTTTTCAATGATAATTAAGAATTATAAAATAAGATAAGAGATAATTAAGGAATAAAAAAAATTCCAAACATTTTTATTTGTATATAACCATTAGAAAAAAATTGTAGACTCAAAATAGAAATTGAGCCATCAACATTTAGTTAAGAGAAGGGAGAATCACTTAAATCAGCTACACTTACACTCCCTAACTTAGGTTAAATAAAAATTGCTTCTAAAAATTACTGCTTGAATTTCAAAATAAATACTAATTTAGTAAAGTAATATATTAAAAATTTTATGTATTGATTTTCACAAAGGAAACTTTATGTATTCAGATAATTAGGTGATATATTTAAATTTTAATGTATTTAAAAAATTCAAATATATTAGTTTAAATAGACAATTATATTAAATTGATCTTAGTAAGATGACTGATGTCATTGAACATTGCACAAGTTTTTTTTTTTTGAACATACGATAATGTTAATTTAATATTAACAAAATCCAAGGGTGATTCTAAAAAATCTTGTATATTAATTAAGAGTTTGACCAAAAATACTCGAGGTATTAAATATAGAAAATACAAATTTCTATTAGAAGACTAACGGTTTAAATTATAAGATTTCTTTTTTAAAAATAAGGAGACTAAAATCTGTGACCTCTAAGGTAGCGTTTGGTGCAGAGACAGATATTGAAAGACTGAGACTAAGAGACAGAGACTTAAAGACAGAGACTGAAATAAGTTTTAGTATTCTGTTTGGTGTCAAGTGAGAGACAAAAATTGAAACAAGAATAAAACTCTAATTTAATTTGCACAAAGGATAAAATTGGAATTAATTAATTAAAATGAGAATATTTTAAGTATAAAATGTTATTAAAGTTTCAGTCTCTGTTTCTAAAAATATCAGTCCTCTGTGTCCCAACATTTTGGAGGCACTGAAATACTGAAATTTTGGAGACAGAGACAGAAATTTTAATACCAGTCTCTGAACCAACAAACATGATACTGTGTCTCAGTCTCTCAGTCTCTGTCTCAGTATTGCAAAACAAACGCTACCTAAGTGAATATAAAGAGATTATGTTATTTGAGGTATAGCTGGTTGACTTAAATTATAAGATTTTAAAATATATAATCTTAACAAATGTCATGTTTATTAACAAAAAATTTAAATTATAAGTAAAAAGTTTAATAATAACAAAATAGATGTCAATACAAAATATAATGAATTAAATATTATAAAAAATAACAATAAAAATAGACACAAAATTGCAAAGAACAATAGTCTGAAATCATATAAGGGTATATATGGTCCAGTTTGATCTGAAGATTCGAACCGAGCCCAAAGCATTTTGGGCCACATTGGCCCGGACCCAAAATAACTTTGGGAAGGTCGAAAAAAAAAACGAAACCTGGAAGAATACCTCAATCAGGATTGGGCTATATCTCGGGTCATCTGACTCGGTCTCGTGAGGTTTCTTACTTCTCCATAAGGGTGTACATGATTCGGTCCGACGCGAAGATTCAGTCTGGACTCGAACATTTTAGGGGCTAATTTGGTATGATTTTACTAGGAATAGGGTTGGATAAGGATCTCAAAAATAGATCCGGTCATTATTTAGGTTCGGATTCGGGTTAGGACGAACCCAACTTTACTCGACCCATGTACATGCTAAGGGATTAAAAAAGGTATATATTTAATTTTAATATTATGTTATATTAATTATAAGCTTACTATTTTGTTTTTAATCACACTTGTTGAATTAGAAATAGATCAAAGAAGCATGAAATTAAAATTTATGGACAAATTCAAATTCAAATATGGATATCAACTTCTCGGTAACACATATATTTTTTTCTTCTTTATAAATAAGTGCATCATAATTTTTTGATATAGAATTTATTAAGACTAAGATTTTATCGGTTTAGACTCAGTTTCAGTGTGATCCGAAAGTAGTATAATTTTAGTGGGTTTAAAGTCAAGTAAAAGTCTAAAAAATAGGCTCAATCATTATTTAGAGCCGGATCCGGGTCGAGACGAACCCATCTTCACCCAACTCATGTCCACCCTTACTTCTCCAAATGCTAGAGTAATTAGTTAGGATATGCACTCAATCACTCACGCAGCGCACAAGGCCATCACCAATTTACCACGCACCTTCTTCTCTCAGCACGTAGTGCCCTGACCTGAACCCCCTCTCCTCTCGGCATGCAGCCACGCACTCTCAGCCCCCATCTCATGCACAGTGCCACCCTTTGTCTCTCACCATTCTCAGTGACAACGACACCAATGCGACGACGCTTTTCTGCTCCATTAATCAACCACTAGAACTCAGTCCCGCCACCAGTAGAAGCTCCCACAAAACTCAATCAGCCACCACCTCTATTTTACTGTCCGTGGTCATCTTCTTCTTTTCTTCTCTTACCTCTGTTCTCAAGTTTAGGTAAATAATTAATGTTATGAATTTAAGAATGTTGATTATTAGAACTCTTGATTAGGATTTTTGTTTATTGTTCTAGTTAGTATTTTTATTATTGTTCTAATTAGTATTTTGATTATTGTTCTTATTTCTGATTATTAATGATGGTTATTTGTTCTTAATTTTGATTATTGCTGATTTTGTTTGCTTAGGCAGCATTTGTTTTTGAGAACAGGACACGACAAGACACTAAAAATAAGATATGAAAGACAGATACACAAAATTTAATATTTTTGCATTCTGTTTGGTGATAAAGTAGATCAAATTATGAAAATTTAATTTATTCTCATTTTTTCATTCAAAAAATTTGAGCAGAAAAATATAATAATAAAAAATATAATTATAAAAAATTAACAAGAATAATAAAAGAAAAAATAAAAAATAAATTGTGTCATTTGTTAGTGTCTCTATGTCCTTCCTGTTATGATGGATACAAAATACACTAATTTAATATCTCTAAACATAATATCTTTGCCTATATCTCATCTGTCAAACATGATTTTGTATTTTTGTGTCCCTGTCTCAGTGTCTCGCCCCTATAAACACAACGCAGCCTTAGTGATGGTTATTTGTTCTTAGTTTTGATTATTGCTGAACTTCTTATTTGTTTCAATGCTACTGAAATTTTTTATTATTGTTAAAGGTTCAGTTTTCACTCGACCCTAAAGTGTTTAGATTTCATCAAGTCTAAGGTCGAATTATGATCTAAAAAAATAAACCGGTATATATTTAAGGTCGGATCTGAGTTAGGACAAATTCGGTTTTTACCCGATCCATGTACACTCCTGAATTTAATCACATGCAATAAAAAATGTGCATATTAATGATTTTATATTACTATTAGATTTAATTATTCTGTTACTCTCTATAATTTTATCAAATTTGTAATTAGGTCATTTATAATTTTTTTTCTTTCAGTTGAATTTCTATACTATTTATTAATTTTAATTAGGTCCTTACTAGTATAAAAAAATTTAAAATTAACAAAATATTTTTTCATAAATTAAAAGTATTCATAATTAAGAATCTAATTAAACATTTGACTACATATTTTTTGGGAATAATAATCTGTTAATTTTAACATTCTTAATACAAAAAAGACTTAATTACAAAATTAAAAGTAGTGTAAGAACCCAATTAAAAAAAATTATATAATGGCCTAATTACAAATTTAATAAAACTAGATAAATTAACAAAATAATTAAACCTTACTACTATTATCACTCACTTTATGTTTTTTTTTTGTTAATTGTGTTTCTTAGGTATAAAAGGAAGGAGACAAAGTTATCATATTATGGACCATTCTGAATATGACTAAGAGTCTTTTTGAAAAGTTTTAAGAGCTATTTTTTTAAGCTTTTGGTTTATGAAAAGTCATATTAATGGTGTTTAGTATGATTTTTAAAATATACTTTTAACCTCTCAAAAAGTGGTTTAAGAGTTTTTGAAAAAGTAAATAAAATTGACTTCTCTTATTTTCAAAACCTATTTGATCACTCTTATTTATTAAACAATTTTAAAATAAATATTTTTATGACAACTTTACAAATATAACATAATTTATTTATAAGCTGTTTTTAATATAAATCTTTATGTTTTAAACCCTTTTCTCAAAAGAACTTAATTAAATTGTTTACTCAAATTAGCCTAAATCAAATTAAAATGACTTTTAATAAGTATAAGTAATAATAATTGTGTCAGATAAAATAATTTTTAAAATTTAAAAATACTATAATAGACATAAACATAAAAGCTAATTTTAGAATTAATTAATGTATATAATTATATTAGACTTTTTAATTTTTATAAACAGTTAAACACAAATTAATTTTAAAAAATTTTTTCTTAAATGTTTTTAAAAATACTCATAATTTTTAAAAACTATAAATACAAACATATAAATTTTTTAATTTACCAAATACAAAACAAAATAATTATACTCTTTAAAAAACTTTACTAAACCAAACCTAAATCACTAAACAAAATGGTTAGAAATCTTATGAGTTTCTCCGGTGAATTCTCTGTCATAAAACCAAATAAAATGGCTAGAAATCATTTTTACAACTTTCACAATTAACATGAATAATCAATTTAACTAATTCTATACTTCTAATCAATGAAATTTTTTACAACTTTTTAGAGTTTTAAAACGCTTGAAGAAACTACATCACTCTGCTGGTTATAAAGTCAACGGTTTAGCCCGTTTAAAAAATTTTAGAAATAAATTTTTTAAATTTTTAATTTATAAAAAGTAGTAGTATTAATATTTGGTACAATTTTTAAAATTAAATTATAATTTTTTAAGAAGTTATTTAGGAGTTTATAGAAAAGTTAAAAAAAATGACTTCTCTCATAATACTTTTATTTTTCAACACATTTCTATAAAATAAACACTTTTAAAATTAAAAATTCAAATACAAAATAACTTATATTTTTAACAGAATTATTTATTATTTAAGTTATTTTATCAAAAGGAGCTTAATTAAATTGGTTATCTAAACTGGCCTTAGCTTCAAGTAGGGGTGACAAGTGGGGAAGCCCGTCCCGCCCCGCCCCGCCCCGCCTAGTGAGGCGGTCCTAGAATCCTAGCCCGCCCCGCCTAACTGCGGGCTGGCGGGCTGGCGGGTTAAGCCCACCAAAGCTCCTTTTTTTTTTTTTTTATTATTAACTACTAAGTAATATATATAATTTTACAACCATATTAATAAATTTATAATTTCTAATGGCATAAAAAATTATATTTTTTATATTCACAAACATTAAAGTCTTTGTAATTATAAATATCTAATAAATATAATTATAAACCAAATTTTTATTCAAAATATAAGTATAAATATTCTCTCCAAAGTAAAATAAATATAATCCAAAACATAATTATAAATATTGTCTCCAAAATAACATAAACATAATTCAAAACACTCAATTTTTATCTTCATATTCTTGTAAGTTAGATTGGGGGAAGTTAGGTATTGGCAACAAAATTACAAAAATACCCCTCACTAATAAAAACCTTAGCCCGGCGGGGAAGCCCGCCCCGCCCCGCCAAAACCCACGGTTTAAGCGGTGCGGGTTAGGCGGGCTTTTGCTATTTGGCGGTCCCGATTTTCCAGTCCAATCCGCCTTTTTTGGCGGGTTACGCGGGCCGGCCCGGCGGGTTTAGGCCCGTTTGCCACCCCTAGCTTCAAGATAAAAAATCAATTCAAATTAATCAGTTAACCACAAAAAATATGTATACATCTTTTTTCTTTTTGAGTAGTATCTATAAGATTTTAGCTTATTAAGGCCCAAAACAGGTAGAAGACGGGGGGCTGCGAAACGCTGCGTTTCGCGTTTTCTTCTCCCCTCCAGCATAGGTTTTTGCAGAGTATTCTACACCTGCATATTCACTTCTTCACAAAATTACCGATCACCACGTTTCTTCTTCCACCAAAATCTCGCCCTATTGCGATACGATCTCAGCAGTTACGAATTTGAGGTATCAATCGATCCTCTGGCGATTATTTGCTTTCTGAACCCGCCATTGTTATAGCAGATTTGGGTATTAAGCAATGGCAAGGGCAAGAGACAGAACCGAGGATTTCAAAGATGCTGTTCGACACAGTGCTCGATCTTTGGGGTATGATGAGGTATAAGCTTCACTTCCACCTCAATTCGTTTTTTCCCCTCTTCGGAAATTCCACCTTATTACTTCTCATTACGATTTTTAAATGTTTTTTTTTACCTAATTTACTAAGCTTTTTTGGATCATAGCAATTTCGATTGAGTTTGAATATTATGTCTGTGTTTGGTTGTTGACATTTCTTGTGCAATGTGATTTGGTAGGCTAAGTTGGCGTCAGTTATGGCATCTTTCATTATTCATAAACCTCCACAAAGGTCGCCGTTTTCAAAAGCTGCACTGAAGACGGTATACTCAGCTTGATATTGACCATTTTGACCTAAATTTCAGTTACCGGATAACCAGTAATTCTTCTATTTTGTGTTGTTTCTGTGGTTTTTTTTTTTTTTTTTGGCTATATATATATATATATAGCTCGAGAGTATTGGAGAACTAGAAGAATTTTTGTCAAAGCATAGAAAGGACTATATGGATTTGCACCGCACAACTGAAAAGGAGCGAGATAGTATTGAACATGAAGTAAGCTTTCTGACACTTTAGTTTTGATCTTATTGTAGCATCTTCAATTCTTTATTTTTTCCACCCTTAAGAAGAAAATGAAAGTATTGACTGGTCCTGCTTTGTTGATTAATTGGCATCTAAGTAATTTTATATTTATTACTAAGTGACATTGATGTTGTACAACTTTCTAACGATGATATATAGTTTAGAAGTTCGTTATTATCAGGCATTTATCAGGAATAAAAAGTTTATTTTCCTATGCAGTGTCTTTGTCAATGTAAATTATTACTAGATCGGGGTCCTTAGGTGTGCATTATCTTATGCCTTGATTACTGTTTCGATCACATTAGTATTCTTTTCTTGACTTCCATTTGGTTGGTTATCATAGACTAGTAAGAAGTTAAATGTGGGCATAGTGCTGGGTTTTGTATCTTCTGTTCTTTTGTTGCAGATGTGTTGTACATTTCTCTCACAGCAATATATAAGCAGAGCTCATTATTAGGCCTTTAGTTCAATTTGAACTGTTGAACGTATTTACATTATACATTTAACTAAGTAGAATGTGTCTCTTACTAGGTTGATGTTCGTGGTATTAAGTATTTGACTAAACACAATTGTCTGCCCATGGATTTGTTTGCTTCACCTACTTGCATATCATTATTCCTTCCTTTAAGCCTTCTCTCTTTACAGATCATACGAAGTGTTATATATTTTGTATCGAAATTAGAGATTCATGCCAGAAAAGTTGCTTAGAATTTTTCTTATGCTTTCATTTTATAATTACTTTTGTGCAGGTTAGTGTTTTTGTTAAAACTTGTCAGGAACAAATTGATGTTCTCAAAAATAGTATAAATCAAGAAGAGGAAACATCAAAAGGATGGCTTGGCATTACAACGTCAAAGGCTAATGCTGACACCATTGCCCACAAACATGGGGTGGTATGGACTTGTTCTTGTCTGATAATATTCAATTACTAGTTACATATGTTAGTTACACAATTCTATCAGTTTCCATCACCTTAGATGAAAAAAAGAAGAAAAAGAAAATTTAGCTATTTATCCATGTTGGTGATAAGACCATCAGATTAGAACTACTTAATTCATGCGGAATACTATTTCTATTGTGTTCCTCTGTAAGCCACTGGATAAAAATTGGACTCCACTTAAGCTTTCCTTTTTCCGAACAATCTAGATTTCAACACTGATTCCTGCTTCCTCACATGGGCTCTCAGAAAATCATGGTCCCTTTATACACATGCTTGATAATTTTATCATATTGAATTCCTAAAGTTATCATGATTTGAGATGGCTGTTTTTTTTTTTTTTTTGGTTTCACTGTAGACATGATATATAATAGGGTGCAATGGCGTCGTTTGATCCATGTAGCCAACGTCACCTAGTGGGATAAGACTTTGTTGTTGTTGTTGTTTTTATTTTTTGCTGCAAATAATTGATTGGTTACTTTTCTAGGTTCTAATCTTAAGTGAGAAACTCCATTCAGTTTCAGCTCAGTTTGATAAGCTTAGAGCTGTTCGTTTCCAAGATGCCATTAATCGAGCAATGCCACGAAGAAAACTTAATCGCCTAACCAAGAAAGATTCTATAGAAACCCCTAAATCAGATGACATGGAGCTTAGAGAACCTAGTGAATTACACAATGAGCCTCTAAGAGTCCAACAACAGCTATTGGATGATGAAACACGTGCACTTCAGGTGATTCAATTCTGTTTTGTTAAGAGTTTGTATAAGACTTAATTCTGTCTGCATTTGATTATTATAACCAACATGTTGCCAATTTTCCTTTGCCTGTAGGTGGAATTGTCCAATCTTCTAGATACAGTTCAAGAAACTGAAACTAAGATGGTGGAAATGTCTGCATTAAATCACCTCGTATCTACACACGTTTTGCAACAAGCTCAGCAAATTGAGCATCTGTATGAGCAGGTAAGATAATTCATGCTCGTCACCTCAGATTTTTGCCTCTATTTTCTTTGTGGTCGTTATATAATACAGGTACCTATCTTTATATTTTGTCAAGCAATGATCAGAGTCAACCACATTTTTTTTCCTGAATTAACTAGTTACTTAATATCTACACAATGTTGCTTAAAAAGTTTTAGGTATTGTTTTCATCTTTTGTTAAATTTTAGCTTGCATACACTAGGTGGTTTGCAGCACTAAGAAATTAAGGGTAAAGGTGGGGATAATTACAGTATAATAACAGTGGAAAGAAAATAGTTCTTGATTCAAATTTAAAGCAAAAAATCTACAAAATTCGTTTATGTAGCAATCATTAAATAGGCACACCCCGCTAAGTAATCCTAACTTCCATCTATTTGTAGCTGCTTGTTTGATATCCAATATGTGCAATTGTCATATGCTGCTGCTGCTCTTTTGCAGGCTGTTGAAGCTACTAAGAATGTTGAACTTGGCAACAAAGAACTTTCCCAAGCCATTCAGCGGAATAGCAGCAGCAGAACATTTCTTATACTTTTTCTATTTGTGCTTACATTTTCAGTTCTCTTTCTTGATTGGTACAGTTAAATGTTCACAGGGTAAGTGTAACTATGTTATAGTGCATTCTCCTTCCCCACTTCCATTATTCCTTATTATTGTGGATATCTGTATTTTCCCACCATATAGGCCATTTTATTGTTACTTATTTTTGTTTTTTACATCAAACCGACACATGTCTTTCCACTGTTGGGTTGTGCACACTGCATCCAACAGTTGACTAGTTGAGACACTTGTGTAGATACAGTGCATAACAAGTATAGAAAGTCTCAAATTCAGGATCTTCTGCTGCACGTATTTCTTGAGAAACGAAGTCATTTCTCAAATATACTTGACAGAGCGAAATGTCGATACACACTGCTCAATTTGAGCAATAGTGTGGGTAAGAGACTAAGAAGTGTATGAAGTGAAAGATTCAAGATACTTGGGCCTTTTAAAAAGATTTAGTCTTGTTTATACCCTGGGATTGTCACATTCCTTTGTGAGTGTAGTATTGTTGGAGGATCTTATCCTTCCATGATAATTGAATTGAAGGGTTGAGTTTTAAACTTTTAACTATTACTAATGACTCGACTTTGATTGAAATAATCAAAAAAATAAAAAATTATCTATTTGACATCTGAAAATAATTAACATGAATAAAGCACTCGGCGTATATAAATTAAAGACTTTCATTGTCGTATATGTTAATTATCTATTGGAAATATTTAAAAGACAATAAAAATTAATCTAAATCAGTTTAAAGTTGTTTTATTTTATATTTATTAATTATTTTTAAAATAAATACATAAAACTATAAATATTAAATTAAATAAAATAATTTTAGATTATTGTTTTGTTAATGCAATTATTTTTCTGCCTTCATCAACTTCATTGCATGCTTTTAGATTTGTTAATTCTACTATAAATTTTAATAGCAATTTATCATAGAAGTCTTATCAACTTTTTAATCGAAATTCTTAATACAAGTTTGGACAAATTTTTATTTGTTTTAGTTGAACGAAATTCGAGCACAACATACCTTTTATTATAAGTTTATTTAATTTAAGTACGATTTTAAAATCTAATAAACTGTATTTGAATAATGATGGTTTATAGAAAATATTAAGATGTCGACTGAGTATGGGAATCATTGAAATTTGGAGCTTATCTTTGAAGTTTCAGACAAACCTCTCACTTCACGCGCCCGTGACTTCACTCCCTTGATTTTTTTTATTTTTTTTTTGTTTGGTGATTGAAAAGTATCAAAAACAAACAAACAAACAAAAATAAAAAAAAAATTTCAAAAAAATAATAATTTTATTGGATACTACTCTCAAATTCTTTTTCATTTCAAATTAACCAAAATTTTATTTGGTGAGAAGATCTTTATTATAGTCTTCGTCATAATATTTGTCATTATATTTGCATCTCTCAATATGAAATAGAAATCAATACGTCATTTTTAAAATATAATATCTCAAATTTTCAGCATTACCAGAATTTCACTCCTTTGATTAAAATTAAATATATAACTTCAATTTTTTTAAATATTTCTAAAATATTAATATTTTAGTGATTCTAACGGTTAATTTTAATTATATATTTTTTATAACAAAAATTAATAATAAAATTATTAAAATATTAATATTTTAAAAAGAGTATATACTTATTTTGGTTCTTAAAGAATTTCAAACCAGACATTTTAGTCTCCAACTAAAATTAATTACTCGATTGGTCCCTAATAATTAATTCCGTCAGTCACTTAGGTTCTTTGCTCCGTCAACTCTAACGGAAGAATAAATGATTCCTGAAAACTCTAACATGAGACAAAATGATCCCTGACAACTCTAACAAGGGACAAAATGATCCCTGATACTTTTATTCGAAAACGACACTGTGAGTGGTACATCCACCTTCTCTACACTTCACCCACCAAAAGCATCCACTTCTACGTCTTTGATAACATCACCTCCAACCCCAACAACGTCTTTAATAACAAAAACAGAGCAATAACTACAAAGAAAACATAAAAACTAGCATAAAACAACAAAGAAGGAGCAAAAGAATATAATGATTTTAGCTCCTTCAAAGACACTTCAAGATGAACCCAATCAGTTATACAACATCAAATCATGATCATTCTCCTTCCAACTTTTACTCTGCAAAATTATTGGTTTTTTTCATAGATCAGTAAATCATGCATCAAAGATCAATTTCATATATCTTTTTATTCACCTTAGACTTGATATTTGCACTCATAAGCACATCAATTACTCCTATATTGTCGATCTTGACACCATCGATTTGTGCATTCTACAACTTCTTCCTTTAACTTCTCTAATACCAACACTCCATTATTAAAGATAATGTTATTTCTACATTTTCATGTGCATCATATTACAGAAAAAAATAACACCATCCACACTTTCTTCATATCTTTCCTTATCTTTCTATACATTCACACCTCAAAGCATTTTTTGGTGGTTCCTGGCCAAACCCAAATCACACTCCAATCCACCAAGATTGATCCCCACAACTTCCATATACGATCACATGAAAAAAATAAGTGATGTACCGTCTCCAATCTATCCTTACATAAGACACAAAAGGATTTTGCTTCTGGTACAATCTTAAATTTACATAATCTATCTCTAGTATTCAATCTTTCTAAAATTACAAACTACATTAGCAACTTAATCCGTGGAGAATTTTTTTCTTGTGAACATTAAATTTATAGAGTGTGCATTGTGTAGTTTAAAGTTACTGTGTTAGACTACTAGTGTTATACGAGATATGATGGAATTTGGGAGAGAACAGTATCGTTTCCGAATAGAGGAGATCATGAACCATTTTGTCCCTTGTTAGAGTTGTCAGGACTATTTTATTCTCCGTTAGAATTAACAGAATAAAAGACTTAAGTGACTGACGAAATTAATTATTAAAGACCAATTGAATAATTAATTTTAGTTGAAAACTAAAGTGTTCAGTTTAAAATTCTTTGACTAAAATTTTTCTGCGTATAATTTAAGTTTCTAAGTACTAAACCGATCTTAATAACTTTGTCGCTTTTGAATTATTTGTTTTCCTTCCTTCATATCAATAAAAATTTGTGTGAATTTGATACAACTGGGCGCTGATTAATTAATAATAAATCACTTATTAAAAAATTAAATATTATAAAATATAAATATATCAAATTTTAAAAATTTGATTGAATATTTAATTATCATCTATACTTTCTGTAAAGAGAATAAAAATATAATATTTATTCAAATTAATTTTTAATTTTAAATTAGATGTATTAATCTCTAATAAATTTTAATAGTTTTATGAGTTTTCAATAATTATTATGTCTGTCAAATTAATATTTTGTCTATTTAAACCGTCAAAACTCAAAACCTTAATGGTATTCTCTCATGTGGTACGTTAACTAGTTGACTTAGACATTAACTAACATATGAGATTAAAGACTAATTAGTCCCTATCTTACAAAACATAAAGTGTAATCGTTTTCTAGAGATTAATTTGACTAACAATATAATTTGTTGGAGACCAAAATATCTAATTATATTAATTTTTTGCTATATTCTGTCTTGTTCTCTGTGATTAATGACTGATGAGTATGACATCATGTTATTCTTGGATATGGTAGGGACTACTACTTACACTCTAGGAGTTTGTTCAGTGATAATGGGACTGTTAGCAGTGCGTCAAGCTAAACGAAAAATTGACTTGTAAAAAAAAAAAAAAAATCAAAATCCTATATTTCATTGTAAAGCCTATGCTATAATTGTAGATTCCATCATGTAAAAAATTTGAAAAAATCTCTCTCTAATTGTCCTAATTTTAAGGTAAGTGAACCTAGGATTTCATTATAATATAAGTCTTTGCGAAATATTACTTTAATAAAGATTTTATCTTTACAGAAAAACTTTTCACATTGTGACTATTTTGTATGGTTTGATAAATTTTTTATTACCAAGTTGCTACTAGTGAGCATAATACTGTAATTAAAGACAGAATCAAGAAGCTAAGAGAACTGGTTGACTGAAAAAGAAGAATGATGCTATAATTATAAAAAGAGGCCAGTCCAAGAGTTATGCAAATGTGATTTTTTTTCTTTCTAGGATTTGTAATTTGTCTTATTGTTTCTAAGATGTAGGTTGCTTAACTAAGAGATTTAGGTGGCTTTTGGATATCTAGAGAGTGCATTGATATAATGTCAGAATGATTGTCGCAAATATTGATCTTAATATGTAAAACATTGAGCTTGTTAAATGTCATAGATCAAAATAAACTATAAATAAATTATAACTTTTATATTAAAACCAACATAAGTAAAGTAGCTAGGAATAAATTATAACTTCTATATTAAAAATTGACATAAGTATTTGGTTTTGAAACTATAGTAGCTGCCTGTCAACAATAGATATGTTAGTGAAGCAAGTGTGAAAAGTGTTGAAGTTAGTCCCACATCAAAGAAAGCAAGGAAGAGTGAGGAGTTTATAAGATGAGAGACCCATTAACTTGACACCTTAAGGTTTTGAGTTGGATGTGGTGTCTTCTCATCTTATGTTCTCTCGCTTGATTCCTCCCTGAAATCTTCCGGTGGTCGAGAGCTCTCCACGGTTGGCCGAACAAGTGGTATCAGAGCCGATGATTAATCGGTCTGGTGGTTTTAAGGAGTATTCAAGGTGAAGCATCGAAAGTCTTTCCAGCAAAGGTGGTCCGGGTGGCGTGTCCCACGGTGTTTTGCGGTGGTGTGATGGACGAATACTCATATGTGGTGGAGAAGTTAGAGGAGAGTTGATGCTTGATGTGGAGGCTCACACTTGAGGGGGAGATTGTTAGTGTTGCAAGTGTGAGGAATGTTAAAGTTAGTCCCACATAAAAAAAAAACAAGAAAGAGTAAGGAGTTTATAAGATGAGAAACATAATTACTTGACACCTTAAGGTTTTGAGTTGGATGTGGTGTCTTCTCATCTCATGTTCTCTCGCTTAATTCCTCTCCGAAATCTCCCGGTGGTCGAGAGCTCCCCACGGTTGGCCCAACAAGTGGTATCAAAGCTTGTTGGTATTTTTCTGGGCTTGTGATTCTGTGAACAATGGAAGCTAATACTAATACTAGTAGGATGATCACTCTTAATGGTCCTAATTATGATTTGTGGAAGTCAAAGATGGAAGATTTGCTTTATGTCAAAAAATTTTATCAACCAGTTTTTGGTACAGAGAAGCCTAATGATAAGTCTGATGATGATTGGACTTTGTTGCATAGATAAGTCTGTGGATATATTAGGCAGTGGATTGAGGATAATGTGCTGAACCATATTATTGGAGAGACACATGCTCGGACCCTTTGGATTAAGCTTGATCAATTGTATGCTCGAAAAATTGGGAATAATAAGATATTTTTTATCAAGCAGTTGTTGACTTTGAAGTATACAGATGGGACATCAATGACAGATCACTTGAATAATTTTCAAGAAATTTTGAATCAGTTATCTTCCATGGGTATCAAGTTTGATGAAGAGGTTCAAGGATTGTTACTTCTTGGCTCCTTACGAGACTCGTAGGAAATTCTCAGAATGTCATTGTCTAATTTTCTCCCGATGGTGTAATCTCTATAGATCTTGCCAAGAGTAGTGTTTTGAATGAAGAGATGAGAAGAAAGTCACAAGGTACATCGACTACACATTTAGATGTTCTTGTTTCTGAGTCTAGGGGGAGAAACAAAAGTCGAGGTCCTAAAGGTAGAGATCAAAGTAGAAGCAAATCTCGAGAAAAGTATAAGAATATTGAGTGTCATCATTGTGGTCAAACGGGACATGTGAAGAAATTTTGTTGGCAGCTAAAGAATGAGAAAGCCAAGGCAAGTAAAGACAAGAGCACAAATAAAGATGATGGTAACAATGAAGACAAGGTTAATGTAACTCATGATGATTTTCTTGTCGTTGAGGAGTTTGAATATGTTAACCTTGTTGATAATAGCACTAGTTGGGTGATTGATAGTGGTACTTCTATTCATGTTACATCTAGGAGGGATTTGTTTACCTCTTATACTCCTGGTAATTTTGGTGATGTGAAAATGGCTCATCAAGGTGTTGCAAAATGTGCTGGTGTTGGACGGGTTTGTTTAGAAACCTCCAACGGTACCAAGTTGACTTTGAAGCGTATGAAGCATGTTCCAGATATTCGGTTGAACTTACTTTCTATTGGTAAGTTGTGTGATGAAGACTTGGATAGCTCATTCTCTCGTGATAGTTGGAAGCTCACTAAGGGTTCCATGGTTGTTGCTAGAGGTACACGACACTCTACTCTTTATTTAACTCAAGCAAAGTGTAAAACCCAGTTAATTAACAGCTAATTAACCCATAAATGAGAATTTATTCTAGAAAGCCTTAAATATGATTTTTATGGCTAATTGTGATAGAGGAGATTGAGACGAGAATTTTGGTACCAATTTTATAGAATTCGGACCAAGATTGGACCGAACGGGCCAAACCGGGCCAACCGAACCCAAAGTGGGCCCTTGGCCCAACTAAACTAAACCAAAACCCTAGTTTTCAGCACTCTCTCTCCTCATTTGTTACACACACACGCTGAAATAGAGTGAGGGAGGAGAATAACACTCTCTCAAACTTCTATCTCTCACTTGATCTTCAAACCACCATAACTTTTGATCTAGAGCTCCGATTGCCGCTCCGTTTATGGCCACGCGTTCACCGCGGAGTGTTATACAAAACCCATACAATTAATCTTGAGGTAAGCCATGTTTTGCTCTTCGAAATTCCAGCCTTGTTTTCGAGTTTTATGAGCAAAAATGTTGAGATTTTGGGCTCTTTGATGTTATAGGACCCAACTCTCTTGAAGGAGAAGGTTAATCTTGTCTCCTTGGACCTTGGGTGTGGTAAAATTCTCAACCCTAGTGTAATTTTGTTGTTTTATGATGTTTGGGTTTTGAGATGTTGTGTATGGGTATGATGGTTGTGGCTTAGGTTGTGTATGTGTGGATATTGGAGCTTGATTGGTGATTTTGAAAAGCTTGGAAAGGGTTTGGTGGTGAAAAATCTGTTCTTGGAGGTTTTGAGGCCTTGAGAGCTTGTGGATAAGTGGTTTGGAAATGCTCCGGTTGAGCTTGGGAAATCGGCTAAGGTATGGTCTCGGTTTCCCGTATCTAATATATAATGTGGTAGGAAATACTTTGGCTAGAGGCCCTAAGATAGGCATTGAATGGTTGATGTTGTTGAATGATTGAGATATATGATGTGGTCATATATGTGATGATGAATATTGATGCCTTAATGGTATGATGTATGAGAAATATGCATGTTGTGATATATGCTTGATGATTGAATATGGTTGAATCGTGGGTTAAACCATGTTGATGGTGAGTATGATATTAATTGTGTACAATGATGATTTATTGGGATTGGTGTTGTTGAAAATTGGCATGAGGGAGAGTATATGATATGTCGATATGTTTGAGTTTGAGCCACTTGGGTGAAGTGGGTTAAAATGATGAGATAGTGATTTTGGTAAATTGTGGTAATGTGTCAATGTGTGAGTTGAGGAGGCATGATGTTGAATTTGATATATTTTGATTGATTTCAAAGAAAAGGGATGAAATTGGCATGTTTTGATTGATTTTGAAAAGAGTTGAAAATGGCTTGTTTTGAAAATGGCATATTGTGGTTTTGTATGAAAATATGGTTTTTAGGCATACTTTGGTGGGACATAACTTGGACTACGGATCTCCGTTTTGTGCCAAATCTGTTTAGAAATGAAATTGGATCCGGGAAGTCCATGCCGTTCGAAGAACGGGTGAAAAACGATTTAAAATGATGAAGTTATGTCCGTTGGAAGATTGGGGTTTAAATCTGTGAATTCTGCAGCTTTTAACTTAGAAAATTTTTAGCAGAATAACCCCTTGCGCGTAGGCGCACTTGGCGCATATGCGCCGATCTTCCAGAAAGCGCCATCCACGCGTGCGCGTGATGTGCGCGGGCGCGCCGATTGTGCTGCACCCAATGCCCAGCCATTTTCCAGAGAATTATGCCAGAACTGTGCCAGTGTTGTGCCTGGGGCACGAGAACACTCACGCGTACGCGTGGTTGACGCGTGCGCGTCGATTGGTAAATTTTTAATCCACGCGTTAGCGTGCATGACGCTTGCGCGTCGATGAGTTTTTGAGGCCATCCACGCGTGCGCGTGGAGTGCGCGTACGCGTGGCCCTGTTTTCATCCCAAAGTTGATTTTTGAGTTTTAAAAGCCAAATCTCATACTTCTAAGCCTCCGATCTCACCATTTATGTCTTAAATCATTATGATATGCCTAGCTATTAGAAAAGGGCTAGTGAATGTGGTCTCTTGCGAGTGAAGCAAGGGAAAAATGAATGATCAATGAGGATCAAAGATGATTATGTGAGATGCGGAGGATGGTGGTTGAAGTGCTTGTCATGCCATGGGCCGAAAGGCTGTAATTGTTAATGAAACGGATGGTTATGGATTTAACCGTGAGCCGGAATGGCTGTGTATGATTATAAATATTGGTTGGTTCTGGATTGAACCGTGAGCCGGAATGGCTGTGTATGATATGAATATTGGCTGGTTTTGGACTGAACCGTGAGCCGGATGGCTGATATGGATGTTGATCCATGGATGAGAATTAATGCATGTATATGCTGAATTATTGATAATTGTGATTTGCACTTCCACTATCTGAGATACGAGTTTCCCTGGGTAGTAGCAGTGGCTAGCCACCACGTGCTCCAGGTTGAGACTTGATACTCTGTTGACCCTATGTCGTAAGTGTGGCCGGGCACTGTGAAAGACCTGGATGAGCTCGCCCCCGTAAATATTCACCAGTGAAGGTGATGGATATAGATCATGATTATGATCAAGTTTATGATGAGTATAACTCGAGTTGGGGATGCGTGACAGAGGGACAGTCCAATGGTTAGCTGCCGGGACTTGTCGGGTTGGCTCTATAACCGACAGATGATATCATCAGCCACTAGGGACAGGCATTCATCATATGCATACTATATGAATTGTTTGAGATTGCCTATTTGACTGCATATTACTTGCTAATTGTCTAAATGCCTTAACTGTTCCTATTTGTATATTCTTTGTTTGATATAACTGTGTTTGCTACATTATACTCCTGCGGTGGTTGGGAGGTTTGAAGGAATCGGAAAGGGAAGTATTAGTTAAACTGAAGAATCTTTAGTCAGATGCCCTTATATGGTTTAGCTTGTTTATAAGCTTTGATATTATCTGGAGGAAGTACTAGGATTGCCTTCGGCTTTCCTCTATTATTATGTATTATATATGTGGAAGCTGTTACCATGCTGGGGACCTCTGGTTCTCACCCATGCGGATTTTGTGGTTTTCAGATGCAGGACGAGTGGTTTCCCGCTGAGGCATGCTGGAGACTTCTAGATTTGCGAAGATTCCTTGTTCTTGGGGACTCTGTTTTAGTTTATATGTTTTGCTTAGATACTTTTATCTCCATTAAATAATACAAACTATGATGACTCCTCTTATGGGAGATTTTGGAGAATAGGTCTTATGTATTTGTGTCCCTTGGGGTTTCCTTTGGGGTTTTCCTTATTTTATCATATGTATATATTGCTATGCTCGGACCGGTTATCTTCGCAGCCGGATTTTGAGCCTTGATATTCCTGTTTTTGACACTCCTTGTATATATATAATCTCGCGCTGGTTATCCTTGTTCGTTACGTTATCGATCGGAGTGTTGCGCTTTTTTGAGTTGCGATTTTTGTTTACCCCTTTTTCTATAAAGGCTCTTAGTTATAATCAATCATTCATACTACTATACGTACTAAATTTTTATTTTAGAGGTCGTAATACCTTGCCATCTCTGAATTATGACTTAAGCATAAGACTCTGTATGGTAGGGTGTTACACAAAGATTGAGAAAGATGTTGTTAATGCTGCTGAGTTTGTTGATGAAACTGATTTATGGCATAAGAGATTATGTCATATGAGTGAGAAGGGCATGAATATGTTATCCAAGAGGAATCTTTTATTTGGTTGTAAGGTTGCTTTGCAAAAGTGCAACCATTGTTTTGCTGGAAAACGAAACAGGGTTTCTTGTAAGAGTCATCCACCTTCAAGAAAGCCGGAGATACTTGAATTGGTGCATTCTGATGTATATGAATCGATGAAGATAAGAACGCTTGAAGGGTATATCTATTTTGTAACCTTTATTGATGATCATTCTAGAAAATTATTGGTTTACACTTTGAAGACCAAAGATCAAGTTTTGAATGTGTTCAAGCAATTTTAAGTTACTGTTGAAAGAGAAACTGGGAAGAAGTTGAAATGTATTCGTACTGACAATGGTGGTGAGTACTCAGGTCCATTTGATACATATTGTAAAGAGCATGGTATAAGACATTAGAAGACTCCTTCGAAGACTCCTCAATTGAATGGCTTGGCTGAAAGGATGAACAGAACATTGGTTGAAAGAGTTAGGTGTTTATTGTCACAATCTGGATTGGCAAAATCCTTTTGGGGTGAAGCTTTGAGCATTGTTGTTCATGTCTTGAACTGGACACCTTGTGTTCCTTTGCAATTTGAAGTGCCAGAGCAGGTATGGTCAGGTAAAGATGTTTCTTATGATCTTTTAAGAGTCTTTGGATGTAAAGCTTTTGTTCATATTCCTAAATATGAGAGATCTAAGCTTGATATAAAGACTAGGCAATGTATTTTTATTGGCTATGGCATGGATGAGTTTGGTTACAAGTTTTATGATCCTGTTAGCAAGAAGGTGATTCGGAGTAGAGATGTTGTCTTTGTTGAAGACCAAACATTGAAGGATGTTGATAATGCAGAGAAGCCAATGGTTCAGCCTAGTGATGATTTTTCTAACTTGGATATTACTCTCTCTATGCCTATGGTAGAAGATGGTAGCGTTGAAGCTCAAAATAATGAGCATGATACAAGTGCAGGTGAAGATGGAACAGTTGATCTGATACTTGATGAAGTTGGTGATGATGATCAAGATGAAAAATCAGCTTTAGAAATTCCTGCAAATACACTTAGAAGGTCTACAAGAGAGAGAAATCCTTCGTCAAGGTATTCTCCACATGAGTTTGTTTTGTTGACTGATGGGGGAGAACCTGAATGCTTTGGAGAGGCTGTTGAAGATGAAAGCAAAGCTCAATGACTTGAAGATATACAAGAAGAAATGAAGTCCTTGCTTGAGAATGATACATATGAGTTGGTGAAGCTACCGAAGGGTATGCGAGTTTTGAAGAACAAATGGGTATTCATAATCAAGAATGAAGAACACAATGCTAAGCCTCGGTATAAGGCTAGATTGGTTGTTAGAGGTTTTAGCCAGAGAAAAGGTGTTGATTATGAGGAGATCTTTCTCTTGTTGTGAGGATGTCATCCATTCGTGTTGTGCTTGGATTAACAGCGTCTCTTGATTTGGAGATTGAGCAAATATATGTGAAGACAGCTTTTCTTTATGGTGATTTAGATAAGGAGATCTACATGGAGCAACCGGAGGGCTTTGTTGTTAAAGGAAAGGAAGATTTTGTGTGCAAGATTAAGAAGAGTCTTTATGGGTTGAAGCAAGATCCAAGACAGTGGTACAAGAAGTTTGAATCTGTTATGGGGGAGCATGGTTACCGTAAGACAACTTCAGATCATTGTGTATTTGTGCAAAAATTTTCTGATGATGATTTTATCATTCTTTTACTTTATGTGGATGATATTTTGATTGTGGGCAATAATGCTTTGAGGATTAATGAGTTGAAGAAACAGTTGAGCAAGTTCTTTGCTATGAAGGAGTTGGGTCCTGCCAAACAGATTTTGGACATGACTATTACTCGTTATAGAGATTCCAAGAAGCTTTATTTGTCACAGGAGAAGTACATAAAGAAGGTGCTTCAAAGGTTTGGCATGAATGATGCCAAATGTGTTGCTAGTTCTTTTGCTCCTCATTTTAAGTTGAGCACCAAGCAGTGTCCAACCACTAATGAGGAGAAACAAGAAATGGATGAAATTTCTTATGCCTTAGCTGTTGGAAGCTTGATGTATGCTATAGTGTGTACTAGACTAGACATTGCTCATGCGGTTGGTACTGTGAGTCATTTTCTCTCTAATCCTGGTAAAGAACATTGGAATGCTGTTAATGAATTATGAGATATCTCAAAGGTACAACTAACTTGAGTTTGAGTTTTGGTGGTGAGAAACCTTTACTAGTTGGCTTTACTGATGCAGACATGGCAGGAGATATTGATTCTCGAAAGTCTACTTCAGGTTTTTTGGTCAAGTTTGTAGGGGGAGCTATTTCATGGCAATCAAGGCTACAAAAGTGTGTTGCACTTTCTACCACAGAGATAGAGTTTATTGCAGCAACTGAAGCATGTAAAGAGTTGTTGTGGATGAAGAAGTTTCTTGCAGCACTTGGTTTGAAACAAGACCGTTATGTGTTATTGTGTGATAGCCAAAGTGCTATTCATCTTGCCAAAAATTCTACTTTTCATGCAAGATCTAAACATATTGATGTTAGGTATCACTGGATATGGGATGTGTTAGATTCCAAGTTGTTGGAACTTGAGAAAGTTCACACTGATGACAATGGTGCTGATATGATGAAAAAAGCATTGTCAAGAGAAAAGTTTGAAACATGTTGTTTGATCACCGGAATGGCGAGGACCTCCACCTAGTCGAGAAGGGAAATATTTGTTGGGTTTTTTCTCTCCTTTGTGAGGTCCAAGCCCAATATTTTGAGGATGTCTCTTTGCACTCATTGTTCCACAACCCTAATCAGATTTTGGGGTCATTGTGAGGTAGAGAGTATAGCCACCAAGTGAGAGAGAAGAGGAAAAAATAGAATTCAAGTTTTTATGCAAAGCAGTAAATTTCAAATGGCAGTTTCTCATTTGTTCACCGTTGGATCGGCTTAAAATTTTAACTGCGTGTTTCTATCATCTTGTTCTTCTTTCTGGTTGGTGGAGATGTTGATTGAAGGTTTAAAGTGGGAGAAATTGGCTTTGCAAAAGAGAAATTAGGTTTCCCATTTTTACATAGCAGCAATCTTTGAACGGCGATTTCTCATTCTTTCACCATTGGATCGACGTAAAATTTGGACTGTAGATTCTTCACATCTTGTTCTTCTTTCTTAATGGTGGGGATTTTAATTGGAGGTCTTAAGAGGGAGAAATTGGCTTCGATAACAGCTCTATTTTTTGGGTATATTTCATCTTCTTGCTTCTCATTTGAAAGCTTTGGTGGTTTGATATTTTGGCTGATTATATGCACATTTTTGTGATTTGTTTGAGACTCTCTTGTACCTCATTTGATTATAGTGGAGCTATTTCATTGGTCTGGACGATCCATGGTTTTTACCTCTCACATTGAGAGGGTTTTCCACGTTAAAATCTCGATGTGTTCTTGTTATTGCTTTACTTGCTATATTTGCTTGTTATAGTTGCTGCCATATTGTGTTGTGAGTACTTCCATATTATTCTTGTGTTGGATATTTGTGTTGTTTCCGCTGCTAGGCTCTTTCATACTAGTATCAAAGCCGATGGTTAATCGGTTTGGTTTAAGGAGTATTCAAGGTGAAGTATCGAAAGTCTTCCCAGCAAAGGTGATCCGGGCGGCGTGTCCCGCAGTGTAGTGCGGCAGCGGCGGTGTGATGGATGAATACTCATGGTGGTGGAGGAGCTAAAGGGGAGTTGATGCTTGATGTGGAGGCTCATACTTGAGGGGGAGATTGTTAGTGTTGCAAGTGTGAAGAGTGTTGAAGTTAGTCCCACATCAAAGAAAGCAAAAAAGAGTGAAGAGTTTATAAGATAAGAGACCCATTAACTTGACACCTTAAGGTTTTGAGTTGGATGTGGTGTCTTCTCATCTTATGTTCTCTCGCTTGATTCCTCTCCGAAATCTCCCGGTGGTCGAGAGCTCCCCACGGTTGGCCCAACAAGACACTCAAAATAAGTGTTTGGTATCCATTATAGACAATGATTATACACAATATGAACTTCAAAAACTAAAAACCAAAGAAAATAGCAACAAATTTCTAAAGTGTAAGACACAATTATACTCATCAATCCATAGAAAAAGACAACATATAGCAGAAAATAAACATAATCAAACATATTGGTCCTTAATGAATTATGTTACGAGTTAGATTAGTCCTTAGAAAATGACTACAATTTTTTATCTTGTAAGACATAGATTAATTTGTCTTCAATCGATCCCACATATCATTTAATATTTGACCCATTTGGTTAATATGCCACATGGGGCATTGCTATCAAGGTATGACAAGTCGAGTTGACGGAGAATCAATTTGACGGATCTTAATGGTTGTTGAAAACTCACAAAGCTATTAAAAGTTGTTACGGACCAATATGTCACATTTAGAATTTATTAAGGACCAATTTGTATAAATACTCTAAAAAATATTTATTTCTATTTATCTATCTAATTAACAAAATTCAAACTTATATCAAGTTAGATACATAACTATACAAAGAAAGTTAGTTGTTCATATACTAACCCAAAACCTAAAGTCAGGTCCAAAATAGATGTAGCCCAAAACCTACAAAATTCAGGCGACTGACCTCATCTACCCAACTTCATGGCAAGACCATAATTGACTATACTAACAAACTCATATATTCAAAATATGAAATCTTAACAACCCAATAACCCTTAGATAAAAAGGAAAAAGATAAGTATTCAATAAGATAGGAGTGGAGGTTACAAAGGTGGCCCCTAGGTTACCATTTCAATTGTATAAATACCTCATTCATCTCAGGTATTTCTCAACTCTAATTTGCATAAAACTCTTACTAACTTAAGTATCGAAATTCTTTATAAGTACTACCCTCACCTTTACCAGGATGTCAGATGACGACATCTTAGTACTAAAAAATATCAAACACAACCCCAAAATAAACTTGAATCTCACATTCAAACTCAAATTACAGTTTCAGATAGTTCTTAAAAAACTAATAATAGATATGATTAATTTATTAGCTCCACGAGAAACATATCTATAGTCTATATCTATTCGAAAGTCACCATAAGTTATCAAACTTATGAAGTAATTAAGAACTCCTTCTTATTCGAGTGCAAATTAAACTGAAAAAATAATTTGCAAAGACATTACAATGCTTAAACTAATTAGATGTTCTTAAATTTTTTTATTTGTAGTGATACTTATCCTTTCTTGTGAATTGCTCCACCCTTTTATAATAGCTATACAATCTAAGCTAGAGTAATGATTTTATGCGTTTTAAAGATTTTTTTATACACATACGTTAAGATGGTTTTGACTATTCTCAATTATATGGACTTTTTGATCTTTTGATTTAGGATTCCATTAGAGAGATAATGGACTATTTGTACAATGTATACAATGGCTATTGAGTTATGAAATAAACATCCCCTATACTATTTAGAATAACCATCCGAATACAAGGAATAATAAACATCTTCTCGAAAAATTAGTTTAATTTTTGGATTCACCAAGGATCGAACTCTTGACCTTTTGAATCTAGCGCTTTAATACCATGTCATGATACCACTCATCCCAAAAGCTTCAGCCGATAGAAAAATGTAACACTAATGATTATATCTCTAATACTCCATAAACCTCCATTATACACATTGTATAAATATTTCATTGGCTCCTCATACTTTTCCTTTAACTTATTGTTATGTTTTCTATACTAAGTCATATTTTTGGACCTTGCCTATATCTCTATCAACTTAATTTTATCCTATTAGCTAAATTTGCATATTTTATACATCTTATTCTAATCATCACATATTAAATTTATGGTTCGTAAATGATGGAGTTACAAATTTAATAGTGTAATCTTTTATTTTATCACTTCACTAATCTTTTTATTTATAAAAATATTTTCAATTTAACTTCTAAAAATGTTTTTAAAACTAGTAGTCACTAGATTAATCTAATTCAAACAAAATATCGATTAACAATAAATCGGTTAAAAAAAACTGCAAAGAACTAGTTAATCAATCAAACTGATATAATATTTTAGCAGTTAATTAGTTTAAAATAATAAAATAAAAAATAACTTTTTTCTAAAAAATACATTATATACATGAATATATTATTTTATGAGTAAATTATCATTTATACTCATAAAAGTTTTAAACATTAACAAAATTATTAACGAAAAATTAAAACTAAAATTATACTTATAAAAAATAGAATTCAATCAACAAAATTAACCAAACACTACAAATAATTTAATTAAATTTCTCAAATTACCCATTTCTCTAACTTAACCTAATCCCAAAATTTCACCCACACATTATTTTCACCACAATTTGCAACTATGGCCACTATCCATCCCACCCTTCAGAACCAACCATAGCCTCTCTGTCACACCACCACCACCAACAACACCACAACAAAACTTACAACAACAATACCAACAACAACCTCTTCTCATAAATTCGACAGCAAATACTCACGCAACCTCTTCGACTCTTGCATTGTCGGTTCTGGCATTTGGTCCAAAAAAATGAGTCTTTTCTGAGATCGACAGTGACATCATTTTACAATTTATTTAGATTAAGGTGGTGGTTACAAGTTGTTTGGATTAGGATGAGAAGAGTTGGTGGCTACTCGCTAGGTGGGGTGGGGTAAGAAGAAGATGTGAGTGAAAATTTGGAATTAAGTTAGGTTAGGAGAAGGAGTAATTTGAAAATTTTGAATGGTTTTATAGTGTTTGGATAGTTTTATCGTTCGAACTCTATCTTTCATGCATTCAACTTTAGTTTTAATTTTTTATGAATAATTTTTTCAGCGTTCAAAACGTTCGTGAATAAAAATATTAATTTATTTATTATTTTATTCTAACCAACTCAATTCTAATTGAACCTCACATAAAATTTTAAATGTATGAATATTCAATTTTACCAGTTTAATGACCAATTCAATTTTCAAAAGTTGACTTTTAATATAATTATGCACATTCACAAATATACGAAAGTTATAAAGATTGAAAATTACACACAAACACTTAAAAACCAAATTAAGGATATGTTGGAAACCATTGAAATAAGACTTATTTTTGCAAAAAAAAATACAAGAAAATAATAGTAAACTTTTGAAACAGACTATAATCAAATAATTATAAACCAAAATAAAAAATTAAAATTTAATTGATATGTATCCTAATAGAACAAATTAAGATTTTAAATGATAAAAAATTTTAAATATTTTATTTTAATAAATACACAACAAACATATTAAAATTTTAAATGTCACATCTTTTTTCATAAACCTTTTTAATTAGCAATTTTATTATGTGTTCTTAGAATATATATTAGCTAAATTTAAAAATTTATAAGCAAAAACAATATTTTAAATAAAATTGTCATGGTTACACCAAAATTTAATTACTAAACTAGTAATAATATATATATATATATATATATATATATATATATATATATATATATATATTATTTATCTCATTTTTAATGAATATTTTATATAATATTTTATATATAATTACATATGACTAGTTTTTTGTATATATATAATATAATTGTATTTTAAATTTTATTTTAAAAAAGTAATTATATAAATAAGGATTAGGGTTAAGTACAGTTTTGATCTCTAAGATATAGGTCGAAAATTGTTTTCGTCTCCAAACATTTTTTCATACAAAAATGGTCTCTAAATTTTAATTTGGTTTCAAAATCGTCCCTAAGATTTAGCTTTGTTTTAAATTTTTGGCAGCAGAAGTAGAGGCAGAGGTGGATCATGGACAGCTTCTTCTTCTTCTTCCCTTCCTCCCAGGGACGGATCCAGAAATGATATTATGAGGGGCCAAAAACACATATAATATTAAAAATTATATAATATAAGATGTATTATAAAAATATACCGACAGAAAATATATTTTAAAGTAAAAAAATATGTGTATACTTTTTATTAACGAAGTGGTCGAATCTTCGTATCATAAAATTCACCGATAATAGAATTTGTGTCAAATTTTTTAGTAATTTTTTTTCAATATAATTAAAAGACAATTAGTAAGAAATTCATCTTTTATTTTGTTTCTAAGTTATTTTTCACAATATTCATAGTTGAAAAAGATCTTAATTCTAGCAGTTGAAACAGAAAGAATTAATACCAAATGAATAAAAAAAGACGGCAACAAGAAGAAAAAGAATTCACTTTATGAGATTTAAAAATTTTTATTTAATTAAAAAATATTAATAATAATATCTTTTTCAGATTTCTTTAATATTGTTACTTACTTTTTAGATATTAAAAATTATTAATATTTAAATTAGACTGAACTTTTATTTATACTAGACTAAATAATAAATATTTTTTTAAAAAAATTAAATTATACATAATAACTTATTACTATTAAAAAAAGTTGGAGGGCCGAGCCCGCCACTCGCCCCCTTTCCGTCCCTGCTTCCCCCTTCTTCCCTTCGTACTTCGCAAGAGTAGAAATATTCTTCTTCTCTTATTTTTCTTTTTTTTTTATTTTATAATTTTTTTATTATGGATAATTTGGTCCAAAATTTTAAGCTTTAAGTAAAAAATACGATTTTAAAACTTGGTTTTAAATTTTAGGGAGAGTTTTATATAAAAAAAATTAGAAACAAAAAAATTTTTCAGCCTATATCACACAAACCAAAATCACATTTAACCCTAAGAATTACTAATATAAGTTTAATTTTTATCGTTTTTCAAATACATCTGATCTTAACTATATGAAATTAAAAATTACACACATTATTTACATATAGTAAAAGTATTGATTGATTCAATAATCAATAGATCTTACCCTAAACCCAAATCCTAATCAACCCCTACTAAAACCCACTCTCTCTCAACCCAATACGTAGAATGGAATTGGAGTGGACCGAAAAATTCGGAAATAGGGATATTAAATTATTGAGCGCAAAAAACAAGGAAGCATTAATAAATAATAAGGGTTGGTGTCTTGGTGCCTTCGTGTTCGTGGTGTGTATTCTTTCTTCCTTGCGAGTGGGTCAGAGACTCCTTTGGAATCGCATATTTCATAATTGTGCGCAATTGACGTAGCCTTGCTTACGTCACCTCATTACCTTCCATGACATCATCTTCCTACTTTTACCTCAAAAGTCGTCCAAATATCATTATTTTTTCCCACCACTTATTAATTTATTATGGAGAATTTTAAGGTAGAGATCACTAGAAGACAAAAACCATACAGAATTTAAAGATTTTTGCTTAAACCACACTTTTTATCATAAAGCCACATTTTCAAAAGCGTAACAAAGAAAAGCGTCATCTAATGGAAAATCTTAGTAGATTAGAAGATTTAAGAAAAGAAATATCTAATTTATCACAATTAATAGATCAAAAGCTAATGATTTTAACTAATGTTAATTGTAATGATACTGAATTTTTAAAATCAATACAAAATGATTTTTCTCAAAATCTTAATTTTACTTTAAGTTTTATTGAAGGAATTCAAAAACCTGAAAAAACTTATATTTCACACGGAGTTTCTAAAAAATGTTATCATGGAGATAATTATCCCCATCTTCATCATACTTTTAATCCACAATTAAATTCTATAATAGATATGCTTGAAGAGATATTAGTTTCTATAAAATTTCAGAAAAATAAAGAAAAAGAAGAGCCTAATATAATAAATAAAATTGAACAGATGCTTGATAAACATTTACATAAAGAAATTCATAAAAAAGAAGAAGTCCAAAATAAATCGATACAACAAATCTAAAGATTAGGCCACCTCTGAAATTATGAATATTGATGAAAAATTAGAAGAAGTTACAATGCTTTTTAAACAATTAAAAATGGCTCAAGAAGACAATCTTATGGAACAAGGTTTTCAGATTAAAGAAGAACCAGAAATTTCTGAAAGAGAAGAATATGTTTTAGACTATTCAAGTGATGAAGAACCAGTGCATCCAGTACAAGTAAAGGATGAAGCTGGAACATCTGGGAATAGTAATCAAACCCAATTTAAATGGGAAACAGGTTTTGAAAATTATGCTTTCAAAAAAGGATTTATAAACAAAAATTCAAAATATACTAAAATACCATCTAAATATATCCAAAATTCAAGAACTAGAAGGGGAAAGAATGCTTGATCTAGATTGCAAAAGGAACGAAAAAGAAATTTTCGAAGATGGATGAACTCCTTTCTATTAGAAGCTTATACAAACCCAAAATTAAATGAATTATCTGGACTAGATATCTGGAATTTATAGGGTTTCCACACAAAAGGAACTATAAGAAATTATATGTTATCAGTAGAATAAAATAAATAGAAGAATTAGATGAAAAGACAACAGCTTATAAAATAGCTCATATAATGAGAATTTTATATAAAGAGTTCTTTGGAAAAATGTCATAGATCATAGAAATGAAATTTCTGAAAAAGAGTATTTAGAAGCAAAAATCATTTGGCCAATATTAGATATTCGATCTTTGTTATATAGAATCCATATTTGTGAATACGAATATATTATTAACTAAAAGAAGAGATAAAAAACATTATCTTAGCATGTATATTACAAAACTTCCATATCCTGTTAATGAAATTATTATGGGGAGATTTATAAGAGAAATAAATAAAAACAAACAATCGAAAATAATTTCGGTGGAGCAACTTTTGCTATAAGAGAGGAAATAAAAGAACGCTGTATGCAAGAAGCTACTCAAAAAAGATTTAATAATATAATTAGAATTTGTTGTCAAGATAACGAAGAAATTCCTCAAAAATATGGTTCTAATAAAAATATTCGGAAATACCATCCTTATAAAAAATCCAAAGAAAAAGAAAATATCACTTTAGAAAAAGAAAATATTATCCAAATTGGAGAAAAAAGATATTTTAGGGAAAGAAGTATCAATAAAAAAAAAAAAGAATTATTGCCCAAATAAAAAAAAAACTGTAATGTTGGTATTGTCAAGAAGAAGGACATTATGCAAATGAATCCAAAAAAGAATAAAAACTAACTAAACAAATGGAAATCGCAAAAACTTGTTTTATGAACCTCTAGAAGAATCTGATGATGAACTAAAATATATTTTTGATATGTCTCAGAAACAGACTCAGAGACAAACTCAGGAACTGAGTAATAGTGCTACGTTTATTACTGTAAAAATTACAGAAAAATTTATTAATGCCTTCATAGACACAGGGGCAACAAAATGTTTGCAAGTTCAAATATAGGACTTAATTGGAAAAAGTTAGAAAATCCTAAGAATTAGAATAGCCGATAAATCTATACACAAAATTAATTTTAAAGCAGAAATGATTGAAGTCTTCATTCAAAATTATAGATTCATCGTTCCATCTATATATAAATTAGAATCTGGAATAGATTTAATTATAGGAAATAATTCCTAAAGTATCACCCTTTTATCCAAGAATTAACATATAGTTCTAAAAGCCCCATATGATTCCTCTCTAAATCAAAGGGCAAAATTAATAAAAATCCCAACCACTACTATAAGCGAAATTTTAAAATTCAAAATATTTTCAATTCTAGAAGAATGTTATTTGAACCTTTATTTCCAGATAAAAACTCCAAAAATGACCTTGAAATTAAAATAGAAGAACTTTTAAATGAAGTTTGTGCTGAAAATCCTTTAGATATTAAAAATACAAACAAAGAATTAATAAGTATTAAGCTAAAAGTTCCTACAAGGAAAATAATGTTCCAAATAGAATTCCCTACTCAGCTCGAGATAAGGAAGAATTTTCATCTGAATGTAAGGATCTTTTATAAAGGGATTATAAGACTAAGTAAAAGCCCTCATGCGGCTCCAGCCTTCTATGTTGAAAACAATAACGAAATTAAAAGAGGAAAACGAAGAATGGTTATTAATTAAAAAAATGAATGAAGCAACCATAGGAGATGCGCGCTCCCAAGAAAGGATTCCATTCTAGAAAAAATCAAAGGAGCAACTTGGTTTTCATCGCTCGATGCAAAATCAGGATATTGACAACTTCGTTTAGACGAAGAAACAAAGAAATTAACTGCCTTTACTTGTCCGACAAAAGAATCAACAGGAGTATTACTCTACGAATGGAATGTCCTACCATTTGGACTAAAACAAGCTCCAGGTATTTATCAGAGATTTATGGAAGAAATTTAAAAGATTTAAATGATTTTGTTCTAGTTTACATTGATGATATACTAATCTTTACAAAACAAGATAAAGAAGATCATCTTCAAAAATTACTAATTGTCTTAGAAAGATGTAAAAAAAGGTTTAGTCCTTAGTAAAAAGAAAGCTAAGATAGCAAAACAAGAAATAGAATTTCTTGGATTAATTCTATCTACTGAAGGGAAGTTAAAACTTCACAAAATGTATTAGAAAAAGTAGATTTATTTCCTGATAAAATGGAAGATAGAAAACAATTACAAAGATTTTTAGGATGCATAAATTATATTTCTGATCAAGGATTTTTAAAGATATAAGATTATACTAAAAACTTATTTTCAAAAATAAGTATAAAAAAGAATTGGAAATGGGAAGAAGGATAGCCTGCAGATTCAAAAAATTAAAGAACTTTGTAAAAATCTTCCAGAGCTTTATATTCCGGAAGAAGATGACTATTTAATAGTAGAAACAGATGCTTCAGACAAGACCTGGTCAGGCTGTCTAAAAGCTAAAAAAACTGAAAAAAGCTTTGAACAAAGAAAAAGAGTCACTAGATTCTAAACATTCCTCAAAGGAATTACTATGCAGATATATTTCTGGAACATTTACACCAACAGAACAGAGGTATACTACCCATGAAAAGAAAACTCTAGCAGCAATAAAACTATTAAGAAATGGAGGATTGATCTACTTCCAAAGGAATTTACATTACGAACAGACTCAAGTTATTTAAAGGTTTTATTAGATATAATTTACAATCTGATTATAATCAGGGTCGTCTGGTAAGATGGCAAATGTTTTTATTACAATATCCGATAAAAATCGAGTACATTAAAGGAAATAAAAATATTTGCAGATACATTGACAAGAGAATGGAGTTCATTGTCAACAATGAATCAAGAAATCCAGAAGCTTGAACAAGAGCTTGAAAGATGCAATCACTGTCAGCAGCTAAGAGCTCAAATTCAATCCATTAAGAAAGCCATGGAAGCCATGAAGGTAACCCAGCAGTCAACATTACCTGCTCCAATACCAATGCTGACAACACCATCAGAGTTCAGCCAGCTAAGCGTGGTGGACCAACCAAAAATTGAAAAAATTTCTGAAAATAAAACTTTGGCAGAAATAATTAAAAAATCGACTCAGGACAAAAAATATTATGTTATTTACAATGGCCCAATGAAAGGAGTTTATGATTTGGGCAAAAGCAGCCCCATTCACCATCAGCCCAAAACTATTCACAAAGGAGGATTCTTGAATAGATGAAGCAAAGAATCCCTCAGAGAATATGAAGTGCTCCACCCAGAGCAAATCTAAAAAGAGCGACAAAGCTCCAGTCCAAACCCAAAGGACTCCAGTCCAAGTTCGAACAGGAATGCTAAAAAATATTCCCACAAAGCCGAAATAAATGACAAGAAAAGGGTCTGCAGATCAAACTGTAGAGAAACCCTTAATCTGACTCTAAATTGGACTCTAGAAAAAAGAGCAATATTGGGATATTATCCTGTTAACAAGAACAGCTAACAAAGCTGGTAATCTTTCCAGAGGCTTCACCCTCTGATACATATCAGTTTTTCCAATACGGATTAATGATACAATCCTAATTTTGACAATTTAAATATTATTAAAGAATTTCCTGCAGGTTTATAGATGCAGTGAAAAAATTTAAAAATATGATTGATGCAAGAGAACCAAGGGATATATCTAAAATTTACAAGTAGTCAGCCAATCTCAATGAAGAAGGAGAATGTTTGATTTCCAGCATTCAAGTAGTTTTCATGTCAGTCTTCCCAGGAGATTTTCAACCAATAGAACAAGTTTCTATCAATTTATAGATGCAGTGAAAAAATTTAAAAATATGATTGATGCAAGAGAACCAAGGGATATATCTCTAAATTTACAAGTAGTCAGCCAATCTTCAATGAAGAAGGAATGTTTGATTTCCAGCATTTCAAGTAGTTTTCATGTCAGTCTTCCCAGGAGATTTTCAACCAATAGAACAAGTTCAGATCTATCAATTTATATCTTCCCAGGAGATTTTCAACCAATAGAACAAGTTCAAGATCTATCAATTTATAGCAACGAAGGAAGATTGGCCAGTACATTGGCAAGAGTCTTCGAGAGAGCCCAAAAAATAAACAAAGAATCCAGAACAAGAATAAACTACAAAAGCAGAAACACTCTAATTGTTTCTAGTAAGAAAAACCAAATTGAATCAAGAGAGATGAGACTTCTAGTGGATTTTGAATCAGCATTTTACAATTTTTCTGGATTACTAGAAAAGCTTCCTGAAGGGATCAGGGGAATCTATGCATTTACTAAAAGACAAAGAAGACCATAGGTGCCAGCTGTGCGCCTCATCCATCACATTATTGTTGAATGATGTAAGCTTTCGTCACAAGGCACCAATAATGTAGTGGTGCGAATTATTGCTCAATGACGTAAGCAATGACGTCATAAGAAGGGTAAGATGGGATTTGTCCATCAAACCCAACCATTATAAATAGAGTGCTAAGTTATTTGATAGGGCATCAGAAATCAGAAAGCAGGAAGCTAGAGTACTCACAGGCCAGGAGGGCGAAGAGGAAGTAGCTGAGGCGATTCTGGAGTCTGATCCATTAGAAAAATAATTCTAAGATTTCCCCTCTGGAATTAATTTGTAAAATCTCCCCTCTGGAGAACAAAACATATTGTAAATAGCAATAAATAAAGAAGTTTATTCTCCAGAAGGTACATCTTTATCCAATCTTTTTAAGTTATGAATTATTTAGAAGATATAGAAATAACTGAAGAATCTGATTACTATAAGCTAACTGCTTTACTTGATAATGAAAAACAAGCTTTTAAAAACGGAATTAGATCTTAAACCTAACGATAATTTAATAAACAAAATCCTCTAAAAGAAATCTTAATAGAAAAATATAATATATTATGGAAAAATTCAGATTGAACTCCAATAAAAATACAATCCGCAAATGGAGAACTTGAAATAGCTCTGATAATGAACAAGATGTAAATAACAAATTGGAAAAATTAAATCAACAAAAAAGATCTAAAATTGGATGGATTCATATTAGTACCATTCAAGTTTTAGTTAAATCCACATACATGAAAGGAATTAATTCTCCAATAAGCCTGGCAATCTGTGATAAAAGAATCACTAATCCTAGAGATCAAATATTGGAATAATCCATGGTAACTTGGCTAATGTAAATGTTAAATTCAATGCTCATGTTGGATACGCTATTCCTCTATCAACCGAAAATCTCGGCAGATCCTTAAGTCTGGCTTATAAATTCCATAAGATAGATTTAATGGAACAAAATGATGAACCATTTTCTATCACATATGCAATTAATTATGCGCTGACAAATAGTCATCATAGTATAGACTTCAAAGATAAAGAAAGAATTTATGTTGATGAACTATTTCAAAAGTTTGTAAAAACAGAAATTCCAAGAAATAAGGCTATTGAAAGCCCAGTTTTGTTATTAAAACAACCGTCAAGAAATTCATTTTCATCATCTAGTTTTAGAATAAGAGAATCTAAAATTAACAGCCCTCTAAGTCTATCTCATTTAAAAATTGAAGAAAAAGATTCTGAAATAAAGGAATTAACAAAAAGAATTGAAAAGTTGAATGAAACTTTAAATAATAATGACGATAAATAAAGAAGAAATATACGTGTCTTATCAAGATAAGAAACAAGAACTCTTTGAAAGAGAAAATCATTTGAAATATTTAAAGTTTTCTGAAATAAACCAAAGAGCTTTCAAAACTTTAGTATTATCTTATAACAATCTGAAAAAAGAAGTCGAAGAATTAGAAAAAATAATAGAATCTTTAGAAAATAACAATGAAGCTATGGCAGAAGATGCAGAAATTCTAATATGAAAGTTTTTCAAAAAAGTCTTATTTCTTTAAAAACAATTAAAAGGAATATGAAAACAAGAATAATGGCTATATCTATAAAAATAAGAAATTTGACAAAAGAATCTTCAGATTTAGAAACAGAAATCAAGAAGGTAAACAAAAATATTTAGAACAAGAAATTAATACAACGTTTTAAAACTAAAAAATCAGTCAAAAATTTAAAAGAAAATATTAAGAATAAACAAATTTATCGTGCTCGAAGATTGCATTATCTTCACATACAAAATATGATTGCATTACAAGCTTTTGAATCAAGAATACATGTTCAAAATATTCAAGTAATACAACCTCTACAGGTTGAAACCCCTAGAACAAGTACAAATTGAATCTGAACAAAATTACAAGTATAAAATGCCTGGTTTAGCAAATCAAACGCTACAAGAATTAAAAATGATCTAGATTTTCAGAAAAGTCAAAAAAGATATTATGAAGTAAGATTACAGAATAGTAACATGTACACCAGAAAATAGAGAAGAAGTAGAACAATTTTGTAAAAATTGTATAGAAAGTATAACAAGAGAAATAGAAAATTTATTAAAAGAAATAGAAGATTTTAATAGTGCAAATCCAACCAAGAAAAATTTTAAAAATTTTATCAAAATTTATCAGAGCCAAAGTTTCAAAGCCACTAAAAGACAAAAATCTGTAAATCTGTACAGAATTACATCTGTACACTAGTAACCCCCATTTATTATATAGGACAGCTTAATTACTTAATAACTATAAGTACTTAACTTTAATTTTATAATTTTATTAAGTAAAGTATGTTGCCTCATTATTACGTAATGTACTTTCCAAAAGTCATACTTTAATGTCCATTACGATTTACAAAAATATTTAATTTTTTGGTAGACGATTATAAAAATAATTGAATTGATATATATATATATATATATATATATATATATATATATATATATATATATAGAGTTTAGTTAAGGGTATATAGGTTAAGATAATTATTTTTAAAATATTTTGTTTTAATGAATGTATAACAATTATATTGAACATCAAATTTTATAAATTTTTATAATAATTTTTTTATTAATAATTTTAATATATGTCCTAAAAGCACCCAGTGGCGGAGCCAGGTACAAGGAAAGGGGGGCAATGGCCCCCCTAATTTTAATTTGTTACATGTAAATGATATGTAAATTTCAGTTTAGTCCTCCCTTAAAATTTTATTTTAGTCTTATTTTATTGTGTAAATATTTTTTGCCTCCCTCTAATATTTCATCTAGCTCCGCCCCTGAAAGCACCTATTAACTAAACTCATATATATATTGGAACATTTTAATTTTGAAACATTACCATTGTCTACAAACACTAGTGTATTAATCTGTATTTTATAATAATAATAATAATAATAATAATAATAATAATAATAATAAAGTTAGCTAAGATGATGAATATTATTACCATAATTAAAAAGTTTGGATTTGAGTCTTCAAAATAGAAAACATATATTTTATATAAGTTATATTTAATGAAAAAAAACTTTTTTTTAAAAAAATGTATATCAAATTCTTTTATATTTTTTATATAATATATTAGTATATTTTATAAATTAAAATAGATAATAATAATTATAAAAACTTTGATATTAACCAAAGTGGTAAATATATTAAGGTAAAACTAGAAAGCCATGAGTTTTAACAAAATAAACATTTTATATATTATATATGATGAATGAAATTGTAGGTAAAAAAATTTGTATACTAACTCGATCTGAAATCCACAATAAATATAAAAGAGATTGATACTATTATACAACAAAACACTTATAAAAAAATTAAAAATGATGAATAATTAAGTTAAATTATCTTCCTTTGGTGATACCATAAAATTTGACATGTGTAAATAATTTATATTAATTGTATATAAAAACTACGTCCACAAAAATATTATATAACTAGTATTTTTACCTGTAATAATATTACATGAATATAAATTTTTTAAAATTATGTCGATTTTGTCATGAGATTATAAATTATGGTATAAAAAATTTATAAAATCAATTACTTTTACAAAAAGGTTGTAGAGGATAAAGATCTCTGTCAGTTAAGAAGACCAGAGTCTCCGCAGATAAAAAAATTAAATAATAAAATTTTTAGTTATTATTTTCATGTAAAAGAATTTAATTTTTTTACTAATTTTAATATTTATTATCTAAATTTTAAAAATAATTATTTTTATACTTGTTATTTAAAAATAATATTTTTTTCTGTGTATATAAAATTATAATTAGATATTAGCATAAAAAAATTTATATTGATAGTTATAAAATTAACTCAATTAATTTTTTTTACACAATTGAATTTTGATTCTAACATTTAATCACAATATTAGTATTCTCTTCAAATTATATGTAATAAATATTTGAAGGAAGAGAAGTAAAAATATAGATTAGAAAGATAAATAGTAAAAGTTTTAAACTAAATAAAAAATATGTATATAATAATAATATTTTTAATTTGAATTATATTATTTTGTTAATTTTATTTTTTGTAGAATAGAAAGGTAGAAAAAAATAGAAAATGAGATAAAAGAGAGAGAAAGATAAATAAGAAGAATGAGAGGGAGTTTGTTAATTTTGGAAAGAAAATTTTATCTTAATTGTAATGAAAAATATCTAGTAACACATTTTGGTTTGTCAAATTAGTAATATAATATATAAATTATAAATTATATCTAGAATAAAAAAGACAGAGAGAAATAGAAAAAGGAAGAGAGGTAGATAAGAGAATGTAAGAAGGGAGTTTATTAATTTTGGAGAGAAATATTTTTCTTTAATTTTAATAAGAGATTGTCATGTGACACATTTTGGTTACTAAATTAGTTAGTAATATACAATATATATTATATAATATAGTTATATTTTAATTTTAATTTAATTAAGATATAATTAAAGAATGTCATGTTACTATTTTTATGGTTAAATTTATAATTAGTTATTGAAAATGATATATAATAAAGATAGAGTGAATGAAAAAAGAAGAGAGATAGAGAAAGGAAGAAATATTAGAAGAAAGAAAAATTCTTTAATTTTAAAGAAAAAATTTTATCTTAATTACAATGAGAGAATGATATGTAGCATATTTTGTTTATAAAATTAGTAATATAATAAAAGAAATGCTATTTATCTTTTAAATTTTTAGTTTGTAGCTAATTTTTTATTTAAATAATATTATTTAATTAATATTGTTACATAAATAATGAAAACAACACGACTGACACTCATTATCTCCTTTTTTTTTGTTTATCGTAACACAAAATCAAATACTATTAATATAAAATATTTATGCCATTAAAATTCATCTCGTACAAAGAAGTCATCAGTAACTTTGCGTTTGTTTTTCAGAGACAAGACAGGGGACAGAGACAATAAGAAAAAGACACTAAAAATTATTGTTTATGTATTGTGTTTGAATATGATATACAAGACACTAATGTAATGTCCAGTATTATGTTTGGATATACATGAATAAGACTAAAATATTATATGAAATGACTAAAATAACCATATGATTCTAAATTTTCTATATTAGGTACAAACTAATTTAACAGAGAATGACAAAACTTGAAAAAATATTTGAAGAGACCAAAAATTTTAATAAAAAAATATATAATTGTATTTATATTAAAATAAAATTATAAATATATTTATTTTATTTTTAAATTTATTATTAATATATAGGAATACATATGATTAAGCTTAATAAAAAAAATAGATATGAGTTTGATTAATAAAAAATTTTGTTTAGGTTAATAAGTCAAATTAATTTTAAATAAAAATTAATTTTAAAAAAATCCCTTTTTACATGAAAAAAAATAGTTTTTTGCACATAAAAATCTATTTTTATTTAGAAAACCAATTTTTTATCTAAAAACTGATTTTTTTTAAATTATATAAAATCAATTACAACTTATAAATTATTTTTTAGCATTTTAAAAGATCAATTTTACCTTTAATAATATTTATCTTTCAAAAGTTTTAAAACTAATTATAAGAAAAATACGAAGAGATAATGTTGGAATAATAAAAAAATATCTATGGATAAAAAGGGAAACAAAATTTATAAAAAAGTCCGTGTCTACTCTTCTAAATCCCGTATCTATCATTGTCCTTCGTAAAAGAGTGGACACAAAAATATATAAAACTATCTCGGAGACAATGTGTTCTGTGTCCATGTCTCTGCTTTCAAACATATTTTAAACATGTACTGTCCATGTCTCTGTGTCCTGTCTCCAAAAACAAACTCTATGTAACATATTCTTTAACTTAATAGTGTGTATATTAGGTAAACATAAATTTTTATAATTAATTCTTTAATTAAGTTTTAAAAATTATCTTCTTCTTTTTTCAATCATAATCCAACATAAAAAAATATCAACTTACTACATAAATTTTTGAAAATATAATACAAAAGTTATAACAAAAGTGAAGAAAAGAAAAAGAAAAATACAAAATAAAAATAGAAGGAAAAAATAAACTTAATTAAAAAAATTGTTCATCTAATACCACGTACTTATAAATGTCCTTACATTGTTTAATATAAACAAAACAAGATTAGAAAAACTTGTATTAAATTAATGAAATTTATACTTATTCTTTATGCTAGCTCACCAAAAGAGACTACTGCTACTACCTTAATGTAGAACCTAACAAACGAAAAGCAAATAGTTTTATTCCTCCATTCATCCCACGTTACCCACACTCACGCTTTTTTATGGGGAGACCAACGTTACACACATGCTATGGAGGAAAAGATGACCTATATTATATATATATATATATATATATATATATATATATATATATATATATATATTTCACCATTAGTGACTCAGATAATTATACAACTTAGACAATATTTAAAAATGCTAATAAAATTAATTTCATCATTTTTTTTCTTTTTGAAAACACTTTTTAAATTTAAAAAATATATGTTCAAATAATAAAACAGTGTAATTTTAATTATTTTACCAATAATTTTAAATATTGTCCAAATTGTATGATTATCACTATCATAATAAAAATAATCACATGGACTTTAGCAACAGTTAAAAAACATTGTCAGATAATAAAAAGATAGTTACTTAAATTTTTAATAATATGTTGTAAATATTGTCAAAGTTGTAATAATAATAATAATAATAATAAACATTTTTAGGTTTTTATATATGTTGAATGCCCTCATTTTTTTAGAAAGTTTAACTTCATTAAGGACGACAAAGCAGTTAGTAAGGCACCAATTGGCAATTGCCATGTCTCCATTTGCAATTTCATTTTCTATTATGATTTCATTTCAATTTATAATTAATTATATGATTATTTATTAGAAAAATTGAAAAGAAATAATTGAATAAGAAAGACTATTTTTTTACAATAATAGTAATACATTTTTTTTAAAGACATACATTTTTTTTTCTTATGTAATATTGATCAAGAAAATTGGGTTTTATTTTTTTTCCCTACAGAATAAGAATTGATTAACCTTATTTATTGATTTAAAAAAAGAAAATAATAAGAATAAAGAATTTCTGTCTAGAAGGAATAAAAGATTGAGAACAGAGAAACAAGAGTCAATAATAAAGAAGAGGTCAATTCAATAATAATAATAACAATAAGTGTTTATTTAACTTGTGTTTTAAAAAAGAAAAAGTATAGGGTATCAATGTATTATTTGTCAACTTATTGTTAATAATAATTAATTATTATATTTTAAACACATATATAAAGAGATATATCTAAAAAATATATCTATAAAGACACTTCTATTAAATATAATCATAAAAAAATATTTTTATCAGACATATCTACAAAAATATTTCTATTAAATACAATTATAAATAAGAGTTAGCAGAAATTAACAGAAATGTTGTTGATAATAATATAGCAGAATTGTTTAGAAAAATATATTAAGATAAAAAATTTTGTCTTTATATAAAATTATTAACTAAAAATTATTAAATAATTTAATATAATTAAATTTATTATTTAACGGGTTATAACTAATTAACTATCATCTTCAGTGAAACACATTTCAAATAATAATATAAAATAATAGTAGTATTAGAAAGTTAAAATATTTTGTGATTTATATTTATTAATTAATTATTATTAAAATTTTTAATAATATAAAATTATATTTATTAATATAAAATTATATTTTTTTAATAATTAAATACTAACTAAATTTTAATAAAAATTTCGAGTTTGAGTCTCATAAATTAATTGGTACCATACGATATATTAGTCCATATGGCATGTGGGATCTGATTCTTAATTAACAACGACATGGAAATTCAGAACATCACTAAGCCAAAAAGGAGGCGCACAGAAGAAAAACAAGAAGAAGAACAAGAAGGGATGAACAACAAGAAATTGAATCCAAAGAATGAAGAACAAGAAGGTGGCAGTGCTATACCTACAGAAGATGAAGTTGAAGAATTCTATGCGATTCTGAGGAGGATGAAGGTTGCTGTCAAGTACTTCGATGACAAAGGTAAGGGTCGACGCCAGTGGAAGGAGGCGCTCGAGAACACCGCCGACCTAACGCCGCTCGATGACGCCGCCGATGATAACAATAACGAGAAGAAGGAATTCGCATTCATCAACGAGGCCTTTGATTTGAACGCTGTCGCTCCTGAAGCCTCCGAGAGCGGCGGCTCTTAGAATCTTCACGCGGGATGTTGATGCCACGCGCCGCCGTTCTTCAAGGTTTCGGTTGCTGAGGCATGTCACTTTTTTATTTTTATTTTTTTTCCCAACTTGAAAAAAGAAGATGATGAAAAGAAAATAAAAATTAATGTCTCTAGCTAGTCTCAAACTCTCAGCAACAATAATTTCCTTTTTTTTTAATTTTTTGTCAGGTTAGTTAACTGTTTAGAAAAATTAGGTCTTAGTAATAATAATATTAAATGCAGTGCTGCCTGTTAATTAATGAACACATCTTTTTTTCTTCCGAGTTTAATCTATTCTAAAATGAAAGTGTAACTTTAATTTGTTCTTACTTACTTCTTAGTTAATTTGAAGGGGAAATGGATCCTTTTAATTGCCTAATATGATGTTTTATTATATAATAGATTTTTTTTTATTTTTTTTCTTAATCTTGCTTAACTAATGTATGATAATTTAAAGAAAAAATACTTTATTGATGAGTAGAGTAGTAACATTTCTTTCTTCCATCTCTAATTATTATGAATTTCTTTTTCTTTCGATTTTCTCCTAATACAAATCGTTCATGTGTCCCCTTTATTGTTTATAAGTTAATTAGTTGAATATATGTTGTAATTAAATGTCTGGAAAGAAAACCACTAAATGGATTTTGGCATTGAATTAATAATAATAATTTGTGTTTTTCTATTCACAATAAGAACATGGACAGGATAAAAGCACCAAACTCCATAATTGCATAGGCACATGAGAAGAGGCTAATGAGATCTTATAATGCATATTTTTTGGTTCAAGAATAGCCAGCAAAACCATGAATGATTACTTAGTATAAAAAGATTTATTACAATAATTAACTCTTTTGAAAATGAATTCAATTCAACTTTTGGAATTGTTATGAAATTGCTTCTCTTAAAAATTTAAGCTAATAGAAGAAAGTATTATGAATAGTTATATCTCTGTAAGTAGTGGCGGAGCTTGAAACGAAATTTTGGGGAGGCCAGACAGAAGATAATTTTCAAGATACTTTTGATATAGATCCCATTTAAGATAAGCTCGTCTAACATTTCTCTGATTTGGGTAATATTGCCAAATTGAAAGCCATTTTTCAGGGTATCGTTCTAAAGAATTAAGATCAAACTCATCAGATGTAACTTTTTAAACTTTTGAAGGTTGTATCTTACTTTTTTCGTGATTCATTAAAGTAGAAGAACTATCTACAGGTGTTGATATTGTAAAAGTTATATGTTTTCCTTCTTGAATATTAGCCTTCTTCTTAAAAAATGCATCATCAACTCTTTGATTTTTTATGACTATTTTATATAGAAATTTAAATATATATCCGGTAAAATATGTAAAAAAGAAATTAAAATGACAAATACAATAATATCAATACTTATTGAATATTTTAATTATCATATAAAAAATTAAATTAAATAAACAGTAAAATATAAAATAATATTAAATTATATAAATAAAAAATACCTAATTTTTTATATTTGAACTCAAACGTAGAGGGAGTGTTGCTTATTGAATAGAGAGCTGCGAAATGCAAATACAGTCAATTCAGTTCAAATCCAATATGTTTTGAATGTTTAAAACTAAAAATTATTGTACAATAAAAGCAAGAGATGAAGATTAAACTTTGGTATTTTAAGTCATAATAAAATATTTGAGGCAACTGAACTATTTTTTATTTTTTAAAAAAATATTACTAATTTTTTTAATAAAAGTTTGGAGGGGCCATGGCCACCCCTTGTCTGAACTAAGCTCCGCCCATGTCTATAAGAGTGATTATCTTTTTCTGGCTTCAGCAGAGCAGCAAGGCACTTAGTCCTGCAAGAACTTAACACTATTTGATCGTCATAGATCTATGAAAATTTTAGGAAGATGCTTCTTCAGTACAGTTGTAAAAAAAAGTTAATTGAATAATTTTTTTAACGTTTATGGATGTGAATTTTACAATTTAGAGATAAAGATAGAATGTAATAGAATAAAGTGAGTTCATTGTGATTTGACCCATACAACATTGCGTTATGGATTAGTAATTAGTTTAGTCTAATGGCACGAAGCTTCGTGGTGGTGGCGCAATAGACCAAGGACCAAAAAAGGTCATGGTCTCCCACTATACATGCCAAGTCATTGAATCTTTACACCATAACTTGGAAATAATAATAATATTTTTAAATTATGAAAAATATTTACATGATAATATCTTTATATGAAAATGACATTATAAATTTTTAGATGATTAATCAAATATATTAATTCATCTAATAGTCTACAATATTATCTTTATGTGAAAATGCCATTACAAAAATATCCACCTTAAATTATACCAGGTAACTATTACTGTTAAAATACCAAATAAAGTGATAAAAACGGTACTTATTATAACTGGATTTGTCTTGAATGAAAAAAAAATATATTTAAATTTTTGGTGGTTTAGATAAAAAAAATTATAAAATAAAATAAAATAATAAATTACATAAATATCTTCATGTTTTTTCTTTTTTCACATCTTTTTTCAACAACCATTATTGTTATCATCACACTTACTATTCTACCACCAACATATATTAGACCTGATTATTATTTTTTCAGACAGAAGTTTTGACGCACTCTTTCAATAGTGGCTCTGACCACTGCTGCCCAATAGCGGTGACGACGACTACTGTGATGGCTCTTGCTCCACTTTTTTGTCGCGGTTCTTCTTCCCCCCACTGAACAGCGTCGACGACGACGGATCTCTCCCCCTTTCGCTCGTTCTTGACTTGGCGGCGACACTAGAAATGGTGAACGGTGACGGTCTAGCGACTCCACAAATGATGACGACAAGATGCAGATGAACGACGGCGAGAACGGCAGACGCAGAGACAGCCTACGAAAATAACGACGACGGTTGCTCTTCGTGGCAGTCACGCTCCTCCTTTCAACAACGTCAGTGGCGATGGCGAGGGGGTAACGGAAAAAAAATGAAAGAAAGAGGAGACAAATGACAAAAATAAAATTATTTATAAAAATATTTAAATATAAATATAATTATTATATTTATAATAAAAGTTTAAATCTTAGTTATCAGTTCAAAAATTCAATGACCATGATTTATAAAGAATCTTGGATCATAAAGGATCAGATTATACTTTCTCCATTGAAAAAAGCTCTAGTATAACTATATATTATTTGGTTATACTATATGTATATTAAATTTTTTTTTTAGTAAAAGAGCTAAACACAATAAGGTGGAGCAACAATAGAACAAAAGAAAATTAAACATCAAGTACAACAAATTAATCAATGGTCATCTCCGACATTGTCATCAATAATCGTTAGGATCAACGAATAGAATAAATTGTTTTATAATCAAAATCATCCATATTGAATCACCAAAAGTTATATATCATAGTGCGAAAAACATACCTTTACTCATAGAAATTAAAAATTAGAAATTAATGGAAGAGTTGTCTTCAGTTTTCCTCAACCAAAACCTTTTGTATCCCTAATAGGGCGGCTGAATTGTAACTTCTCTGATGGGGAAAGAGTTGCTGAGGCGACTTTGGTATATTGGAAACCGAAACCCTGAAGTCACTATTTATATTTGAGCATGACACCCATTAAACCCTAAAGTATAAATAAAAATAGTATCTAAAGCCCATAAAGATAAGATCTGGTTTTATTCTCATTTGATTCTAAATTAAAAGTAGTTATGACTTATTCAATTTAGAATTTATAACAATAAATAAGATCACCGTTATATAAGTCATTTAATTTGAAATAGCATAATTTATTATTATAATTAATATATGTATTACCCACAAACAAATTAAAAAATTAAATAATTTTCTAACAATCTCCCACTTGGGATATACATATATTCTTTCCTGAGATAATCACATCTTATAAACTTTATGCACGCATTTGAATGTTATTTCCCTTATTACTTTAACAATCTGATCCATCTCATATATTTGATATGGAATTACCGCAGATTTTATCACATTAGTGTCATGACTAAACCACGATGATTACCATACTAATATATTTAACGACATAGATCAAATTTGGATGAGTAGTATGAAAATTACATGCCAAATGATCTCGTGCATGTATATTTTTAGTTGGTCCAACTTTAAAATTTTATTGAGATCAAACATAAAACAAACATTGCAAAATAACGTTACACATAACATGAAATTAACCATCAACTTAATTATGCAGAAAGATAATTCAATATTTGTCATAGGATATATAGCATAAAATAAACTCCCACTAAACTAAGGCATCACAAATATTGACACCCATCCGAGCAGTGTGCTCATGAAAGACTCTAGAAATCAATCACTTGGTTAATAGGTCTGTTAGCATATATTCTATTCCATATGTTCTATAAAAGTCTGTTTTTCTTAAACTTTCTCCTTGACAACCAAGAACTTGATGTCTATAAGTTTCGATTTCGTCGAGCTCTTATTGTTATTGGAATATAGTATTGCTGACTTATTGTCACAAAATATTTTGAATGGCCTCTCAATATCATCTACTATACGAAACTTAATGACAAAATTTCACAACCACATGCCATGTTTGGATGCCTCAAAACAAGCAACATACTCAGCCTCCATTATTGAAGAAACTATAAGAGTCTGTTTGTTAGACTTCCATGCAATAGTTCCTCTAGTCAACATGAAGACACAGCCTGAAGTAGAGCGTCTACTATCTTGGCATCCCGCAAAATCGAAATCAAAGTACCCAATGATCTCCAAATTTTCTGATCTTTGATAAGTAAGCATGCAATCCTTTGTTCTCTTCAGATAACGCATTACGCGTTTAACAGCTATCCAATGATCCATGACAGGATTGCTCAAGTATCTACCCAACATTCCCACTATAAATGATATATGGGAATGTGTGCAGATTTAAGCATACATTAAACTCTCTAGTGCTGATGCATAAAATTTATTATGCATTGTTGTCCTCTCAATCTCAAGATAATTTTGAGGCATTGCTTGAGACTGAACTTGTCTCACTTAATTACGGATGTGTCTATTGGTCTACAACTTTTCATGCCATATCTACTTAAAATATTTTTGATATAATTCTTTTATGATAATCCAAGAATACCTTGAGAGCAATCTCTAAGTATCTCGATTCCTAATACAAAAGAGGCATCACAAAGATCTTTCATTTCAAATTTGTTCAATAGAAATTTTTTAGTCATGCAAAAATTCTATATCGTTTAGCAGGTAGATTGTCATCAACATATAAGACCAAAAGTATGCTTCCAATGAACTTGCAACATACACATTCATCTATGATATTTACCTCAAAACTATATGAGGTAATGACTTGATGAAACTTGTGATACCATTGAGGAAAAGCTTGTTTGAGATCATAGATGAATTTTTTTGACTTACAAACCATAGATTTTGAATCGCCTGATACAAAATTTTCTAGTTGTACCATATACATTGTTTTATCAATGTCACCATTGAGAAATATTGTCTTTACATCCATCTGATGTAGCTCTAAATCAAAATAAGCTACTAGTGCCATTATAGTTGTAAAAGAGTCTTTCGATAATACCGGAGAGAAAGTTTCTTTATAGTTTATGCCTTCCGTTTGAGAAAAGCATTTAACGACTAGACGAGCTTTATATCTCTCGACATTACTCTTAGAGTCCTTTTTGGTTTTAAATATTCATTTACAACCAATTGGTTTCACACCATCAGGTAATTCTACGAGGTCCCAAACGTCATTATCTTTCATAGACTTCATCTCTTCTTTCATGGCATCAATCCACTTTTCTGAGTTAGAACTTTGCATGGCTTAAAGAAAATTGATTAGTTCATTTTCTGTCAAACCAACGTCATCCTCATGTTCTTGGAGATAGACTACATATTCATCCGAAATTGTACTTCTCCCTTTTTTTGTTGGATCTCCTTAATGGTACTTCCTGAGATTGTTGAGCTTGTTGTATGGGTTAGGATTGAGGATGATTCTCATTATTCTTCTGTAATGTAGCAATATCTTGAGCAACAATAATATTCTCATTGTTCTCTTGTACTGTAATTGGATCTATAGTAGGATTCTCATTATACTCTTGTATTATAACTGCATCTTGAACAATAATAAGTACAAAGACCTGATCATTATCAATTACAGAATTTTCATAAAAAACAACATTCCTAATATTTTCTTCTCTCCAAACTTAACATCCTCAAGAAATCTCACATTTTCTGTTTCAAAAATAGACCTTGATGTAGGATTGTAAAACGTGTATCCCCGTAAACACTCAGCGTAACTAACAAAGTAGCAACTAATTGTTCTTTAATCCAATTTTCTTTCATGCTGCCTATAAGGTCGCGCCTCAGCTAGACATCCACAAATGTGTAAACGCTTTATACTGGGCTTTTTCTCAGTCCAAATTTCATAAGGGGTTTTGTTAACTGCTTTGCTTGGCACCCTATTAAGGATGTACACTGCGGTCTTTAAGGCTTCTCCCTAGAGTAATTCAGGTAAGGAAGAATGACTAATCATACTTCTCACCATGTCCTTAAGAATTCGGTTCCTTCCTCTGAAACACTATTCATGCTAGGTTTGCCTAGCATGGTGTATTGCGGAATAATACAGCACTCCTCTAGAAAAAGAGCAAAAGGCCTAGGACATTGCTGACCTGAACCGTTTATCTTTCGTAGTATTTACCACCACGATCAGATTTGACAGCTTTAATTTTCTTTCCAAATTGAAGTTCAACTTCAACTTTAAAAGACTTGAAAACATCCAAGGTTTGGGACTTTTCATGAATTAAATATAGATACCCATAACAAGAGTAATCATCTATGAACGTAACCGTTGTCCATTACAAGAGAAAGTAGAAAATGGGCTACATATATCGGCATGTATCAGTTCTAAGATATCTTTAGCTCTCTCAGCACCTAATTTTCTTTCGTTTGTCATTTTCCTCTTTATGCACTCAATGCGGATTTCAAAGTCTGCCAAATTTAGAGGTCCAAAAATTTCATTCGGCACGAGCCTTTGAATTCTCTGTTTAGAGATATGATCTAGGCGTTTGTGCCATAATGATACTGAATTCTCATTTAGTTTTTGTTTTGAATTTATTATTATATGAATTTAAATCAAACCTATATAGATTATCCATCAAACGAACAGAGCAAATATTATTCGAATTATAAAAGAGATTGAACTTATTATTTCCGAACGAACAAAAAATAACATGATTTGTCCAAACGAGAAACAGAAACTAAATTTGGTCTAAACGATGGTACATAAAATGTCTCAAATAAATCCAAGTAAAATCCACTCGTGGAACATAATACGAAGGTTCCTATAGTTTCGACTGCAATTATATTGCCGTCTGCCACATAGATGTATCTTTCAGCATTACTTGGCAGTCGACTCCACAGGCAATCCTGCATAGTAACACTTACATGAGTAATAGCAGTAGAATCTACCCACCAAGTATTAACAGGTGCATAACTTAAACTAGCCTCAAAATAAACGAAAGTAAGAATCATATCCTTCTTTACACGCCAAGTGGCATATTTGGTACGATCTTTCTTCATATGTCCTACCTTCTTACAGAAGAAACAGGTTAAAGCTTTATCCTGTTTCTTAACCTTTTTCTGCCGAAAAGGTGCATGCGCAGTAATATCACGCTTTTTTTATACTGAGAAGATGAAATTATGTGAGCACTTTCAGTCTTATCTTGTTGTAGCCTCTCTTTTTCTTGCACAAAGTGAGATATAAGTGTCCTTCAGAGTGTTATAACTCATTTTAAATTGCCCAAAGTGTGCAGGAAGAAAGATTAAAATAAAATGCACGAGTAAATCTTTAAACAACTCTAACTTTAGTGCTTCCAATTTAGAAGCAAGATGTAATGTACTCCCTTATGTTCCTTTTACCTTTATATCTCATGAAGACAAGTTTGCTCAAAAGGTTACTTGCTTCCGCCTTTTCATTCTTAGCAAAGAATTTTTTAACATCTTTCAAGAACTATTTGGCATCTTTATCCTCAGTAATTGAGTCTCGAAATATCTCAGGAATTGAGCGTTTTATTATCACAATGCTCATTCGATTGGATCTCTTCCACTTCTCTATTTTAACCTTATTGGAATTTTCTAAAGTGGAAATGAATTTCTCCTCTCGAAGAGCTATATCCAAATTCATATAATCGAGGACAATTTCCACTGCATCCTTCCAAACGTTAAATTTGAACCATTCAGCATAGAAATACTGCTAATTTGTGCAAAAATATTGGTAGCTGAAGCCGTAGTTTCTTTATTAGAATAAAAAAACATGTATTAAATAACTAAATATTAGTTAAATAATGGAAAAAATTCATATTGAGATATCTAGAACAATATTAATTTTCAATTTTTGGATAGAAAAATTAACTGTAAGTGATACTCTCATTGCAGTAGTCAAATATTGTCAAAATTCTTGTCATACATTAAGCCTTTCTTTGGATCGACTGAATGCACAAATGGAAACTTAAATTTCATGATCTATTTATTACCGCATATATTTTCTATTAATTGATCAAACAATAACCTTCCTTTGAACCGATTATTAATCGCATAATTAGTAGAAAATAAATAAAAGTGTGCCATGTTTATTATTTAGCCAAATAATAAATTTTCTTTGTGCCAATTATTGTTCGCATAAATAATGAACATTATTTTCTATTACTCAAATATTATTAATGTGTATACACACTACAAGAAAAATACCCATTCAGCCACACTTTTTTTAAGCTACATTTGAAAAGCGTAGTCTATTCTATGAATAGGCTACGCTTTTCACCGTGCTGCCTTTTTATAAGAGAAAAGAATACACAATTATGCATCATTCAAAAAGTGTAGCCTTAGGTATTATAGAAATCACTTATAAAGTGTAACCGTAGGTTGATATCTATAGGTTCACTTTTCGTATCAAAAAGGACGCTTTTAGAGGGTAGCCTATTTGTTAAGTATTGGGTGCGTTTTAAAAGTGATGCCTAATGTATCTAGAGAAAAAAACTTAACACTTGGTGAATTTTTTTCCTCTTAACTTTTTCCCGTTAATTGTTAATATATTTTTTATTTAATTTTTATAAATAAAAATAATTTAAAATTCACTAATATTTTTTAATTTTACACAACAAATTTAACTAGTGTATTTAAAAAAAATAATAAAAAATAAAAATAAAAATTAAACGATCATAATAATTATCTTTAAAAAATAATAAAACTCCCAACAAAAAAAATTTGTTAATTCTAATTAATTTTTAATAAATAAATCAACAAATCATTATATCATTATATCATATAGACTTATTCTATTAATACAAAAAAAATTATTAAAAAAATTAATTAATCTTATAAAAATAAATATCAAATACCAAAAATAATATACATTTTTTTAAACACTTCGTTATCTTTCGAGATATTTACTTTAAAGTTTTTTCTCTTTAGTTTGAGTTTTAGAGCATTTCCGTTAGTTTAACACTTTAGCCTCTTTTTGTTAGAAAAATCCTGATGACAAGTGACAACTAACCCTACGCCCGTCAGTCTCAGCCTCGTAGCTCACTCAACCTCGTCAAAATATAAATCTCCTTTTGAATTGATTAATATTTGCATGAGTAGTGTTAGGGAGCCAATGGCCTAAATGTACAATGTGTACAATAGGCTAAATCTTTAGTTTATGAATAAAATGAACATCACTTATACTATCCAGAATAACCATCCAGATACTAGGGATAACCATCCGGATACCAGGGATAATAAACATCTCATGTTATAAAAAGCTAATTTTGAGTTCATCAAGGTTTAAACTCTTAACCTTCCGGATCTGGAACTCTAATACCATGTCCTAAAACCACTCATCCCAAAAGCGTAACCTGATAGGACAATGTAACACTAATAATCATATCTCTAATACTTTCTAAACCTTCATTGTATACATTGTATACATTGGCTCCCTATACTTTCTCTATTTGCATAAGTTATATACACAATAATCATTATATCTCAAAAGAATAATCAATTAATTTTATACCAAATTAATAACACATAATTAAATCCAAAATAATTATAATAATACTCTGTATTAATATTTTAGAATAAATCAATTATTATTATATCAAATTAAAAACTGGATACGTTAAAATATATATTAAAACCAAATGCCAAGTTTATACATAGTCACACTGAACGTAAATATTATGAATATCATATCATATATATAAAAAAAACAGTAACCAACATATGCTTGTATCACATTATAAGCACGCAATAATATTAGACAGGATCACTAAAGAATAGATATAAATTTACGTGCAATAATATTAATATAAACTTACATATACATTTATCCAAAAATAAAACTGAATATTTTTTATGATAAAATTATGGATGATTTTAATATTATTTGTTAGAATAAATTATTTTATAATTAAAATTATTTATATTAAATTACCAAAAATTATATATTATAGTACAAAAGTATACTTTTATATATAGAAATTAAAAATTAGAAATTAATAGAAGAATTGTCTTTAGTCTTCCTTAATCAAAATCTTCTATATCTCTAATAGAGCGGCTGAATTGCAATTTCTTTTATGACAAAAAAATTGCTGAGACAGTTTTGGTATATTGAGAATCGAAATCTTGAAGTTACTATTTATATTTGAGCATAATACTCATTAAATCTTAAAGTCCAAATAAAAATAGTATCTAAAGTCTGTAAAGATAAGATCTAATTTTATTCTTATTTAATTTCAAATCAAAAGTAGTATGACTTATTCAATTTAGTATTTATAACAATAAATAAGATTACTGTTATATAAGTCATTTAATTTGAAATAACATAATTTGTTATTATAATTAGGGATAAGTATTGTTTTGGTCCCTCACGTTGAGGATCGGAATCAAACCCGTCCCTGATATAATTTTCGATTTAGAATCGTACTTAACGTTTTTTTTCGTATTAAAATCGTCCTTTTTATTTTTTTTGGACAAAAATACCCTCCCCCTTTTCCCTTTTCCCTCCCCCACCCCCAACCCTGGTCTCCCCTTCCCGCCTCCCCCTTGTTGGATTTTTTCTCTCCTTTGCGAGGCCCAAGCCCAACATTTTGGGAGTATATTCTTGCACCCTAGTGTCACAACCCTAATTAAGTTTTTTGAGGTTTTTTGAGAGAGAGCAAATAGCCACCAAAAGAGAGAAAGAAAGGGAAAAACAGAATTCCCGTTTTTGCCCAAAGCAGTAAATTTCAAATGGCAGTTTCTTAATTGTCCACCGTTGGATCGGCTTGAAATTTAAACTGCATGTTCCTATCATCTTGTTCTTCATTCTGGTTGGTGGAGATGTTGATTGGAAGTTTGAAGTAGGAGAAATTGGTTTCGCAAGAGAGAAATTAGGTTTTCATTTTTACACAGAGCAGCAATCTTGGAACGGCAGTTTCTCATTTTTTCACCGTTGGATCGACGTGAAATTTGAACTGTAGATTCTTCACATCTTGTTCTTCATTCTGAACGGTAAAGATTTTAATTGGAGGTCTGAAGAGGGAGAAATTGGCTTCGACATCAGCTCTATTTTTTTGGGTATATTTCATCTTCTTGCCTATTATTTGTAAGCTTTGGTGCATTGATGTTTTGGCTGATTATATGCATATTTTTGTACTTTGTTTGAGACTCTTTTTTACCTCATTTGATTATAGTGGAGTTATTTCATTGGTCTGGACGACCCGTGATTTTTACCTCTCACATTGAGAGGGTTTTCCACGTTAAAATCTCAGTGTGTTCTTGTTATTGCTTTACTTGCTATATTTGCTTGTTATAGTTGCTGCCATATTGTGTTGTGAGTGCTTCTATATTATTCTTGTGTTGGACATTTGTGTCGTTTCCGCTGCTAGGCTCTTTCATACTGGCATCAGAGCTTGTTGGTATTTTCCTGGGCTTGTGATTCTGTGAACAATGGAAGCTAATACTAATACTAGTAGGATGATCACTCTTAATGGTCCTAATTATGATTTGTGAAAGTCAAAGATGAAAGATTTGCTTTATGTCAAAAATTTTCATCAACCAATTTTTGGTACAGAGAAGCCTAATGATAAGTCTGATGATGATTGGACTTTGTTGCATAGACAAGTCTGTGGATATATTAGGCAGTTGGTTGACGATAATGTGTTGAACCATATTATTGGAGAGACACATGCTCGGACCCTTTTGATTAAACTTGAACAGTTGTATGCTCGGAAAACTGGGAATAACAAGATGTTTTTGATCAAGTAGTTGTTGGCTTTGAAGTATACAGATGGGACATCAATGACAGATCACTTGAATAATTTCCAAGGAATTATGAATCAGTTATCTTCCATGGGCATCAAGTTTGATGAAGAGGTTCAAGGATTGTTACTTCTTGGCTCCTTACCAGACTCGTAGAAAATTCTCAGAATGTCATTATCCAATTCTGCTCCTGATGGTGTATTCTCTATGAATCTTGCCAAGAGTAGTGTTTTGAATGAAGAGATGAGAAGAAAGTCACAAGGTACATCGGCTACACATTCAGATGTTCTTGTTTCTGAGCCTAGGGGGAGAAGCAAAAGTCGAGGTCCTAAAGGTAGAGATCAAAGCAGAAGCAAGTCTCGAGAAAAGTATAAGAATATTGAGTGTCATCATTGTGGTCAAAAGGGACATGTGAAGAGATTTTGTTGGTAGCTAAAGAAGGAAAAAGCCAAGGCAAGTAAAGACAAGAGCACAAATAAAGATGATGGTAACAAGGAAGACAAGGTTAATGTAACTCATGATGATTTTCTTATTGTTGAGGAGTTTGAATCTGTTAACCTTGTTGATAATAGCACTAGTTGGGTGATTGATAGCGGTGCTTCTATTCATGTTACATCTAGAAGGGATTTGTTTACGTCCTATACTCCTGGTGATTTTGGTGATATGAAAATGGCTCATCAAGGTGTTGCAAAATGTGCTGGTGTTGGACAGGTTTGCTTAGAAACCTCCAACGGTACTAAGTTGACTTTGAAGCGTGTGAAGCATGTTCCAGATATTCGGTTGAACTTATTTTTTGTTGGTAAGTTGTGTGATGAAGACTTGGATAGCTCATTTTCTCGTGATAGCTGGAAGCTCACCAAGGGTTCCATGGTTGTTGCTAGAGGTACAAGACACTCTACTCTTTATTTAACTCAAGCAAAGATTATGAAAGATGTTGTTAATGCTGCTGAGTTTGTTGATGAAACTGATTTATGACATAAGAGATTATGTCATATGAGTGAGAAAGGTATGAATATGTTATCCAAGAGGAATCTTTTATCTGGTTGTAAGGTTGCTTTGCAAAAGTGCAATCATTGCTTTGCTGGGAAACAAAACAGGGTTTCTTTCAAGAGCCATCCACCTTCAAGGAAGCCAGAGATACTTGACTTGGTGCATTCTGATGTATGTGGGCCGATGAAGACAAGAACACTTGGAGGGTCTATTTATTTTGTAACCTTTATTGATGACCATTCTAGGAAATTATGGGTTTACACTTTAAAGACCAAAGATCAAGTTTTGAATGTGTTCAAGCAATTTCAAGCTTCTGTTGAAAGAGAAACTGGGAAGAAGTTGAAATGCATTCGTACTGACAATGGTGGTGAATACTCAGGTCCATTTGATACTTATTGTAAAGAGCATGATATAAGACATCAGAAGAGTCCTCCGAAGACTCCTCAGTTGAATGGCTTGGCTGAAAGGATGAACAGAACATTGGTTGAAAGAGTTAGGTGCTTGTTGTCACAATCTGGATTGGCAAAATCCTTTTGGGGTGAAGCTTTGAGCACTGTTGTTCATGTCTTGAACCGGACACCATGTGTTCCCTTGCAATTTGAAGTGCCAGAGAAGGTATGGTCAGGTAATGATGTTTTTTATGATCATTTAAGATTCTTTGGATGTAAAGCTTTTGTTCATATTTCCAAAGATGAGAGATCTAAACTTGATGTAAAGACTAGGCAGTGTATTTTTATTGGCTATGGCATGGATGAGTTTGGTTACAGGTTTTATGATCCTGTTAGCAAGAAGGTGATTCGAAGTAGAGATGTTGTCTTTGTTGAAGACCAAACATTGAAGGATGTTGATCATGCGGAGAAGCCAATGGTTCAGCCTAGTGATGATTTTTCTGACTTGGATATTACTCCCTCTATGCCTATGGTAGAAGATGGTAGAGTTGAAACTCAAAATAATGAGCATGATACAAGTGCAGGTGAAGATGGAACAGTTGATCTGATACTTGATGAAGTTGGTGATGATGATCAAGATGAAGAACCAGCTTTGGAAATTCCTGCAAATGCACTCAGAAGGTCTACAAGAGAGAGGAAGCCTTCATCAAGGTATTCTCCACATGAGTTTGTTTTGTTGACTGATGGGGGAGAACCTGAATGCTTTGGAGAGGCTGTTAAAGATGAAAGCAAAGCTCAATGGCTTGAAGCTATGCAAGAAGAAATGAAGTCCTTGCTTGAGAATGATACCTATGAGTTGGTGAAGCTACCGAAGGGTATGCAAGTTTTGAAGAACAAATGGGTATTCAGAATCAAGAATGAAGAACACAATTCTAAGCCTTGGTATAAGGCTAGATTGGTTGTTAGAGTTTTTAGCCAGAGAAAAGGTGTTGATTATGAGGAGATCTTTTCTCCTGTGGTGAGGATGTCATCCATTCGTGCTGTGCTTGGATTAGCAGCGTCTCTTGATTTGGAGATTGAGCAAATGGATGTGAAGACAGCTTTTCTTCATGGTGATTTAGATAAGAAGATCTACATGGAGCAACCTGAGGGCTTTGTTGTTAAAGGAAAGGAAGATTTTGTGTGCAAGCTTAAGAAGAGTCTTTATGGGTTGAAACAAGCTCCAAGATAGTGGTACAAGAAGTTTGAATCTGTTATGTGGGAGCATGGTTACCGTAAGACAACTTCAGATCATTGTGTATTTGTGCACAAATTTTCTGATGATGATTTTATCATTCTTTTGCTTTATGTGGATGATATTTTCATTATGGGAAAGAATGCTTTGAGGATTAATGAGTTGAAGAAATAGTTGAGCAGGTTCTTTGCTATGAAGGACTTGGGTCCTGCCAAACAGATTTTGGGCATGACTATTACTCGTTATAGAGATTCCAAGAAGCTTTATTTGTCACAGGAGAAGTACATAAAGAAGGTGCTTCAAAGGTTTGGCATGAATGATGCCAAATGTGTTGCTAGTTCTTTTGCTCCTCATTTTAAGTTGAGTACCAAGCAGTGTCCAACCACTGATGAGGAGAAACAAGCAATGAATGAAATTCCTTATGCTTCAGCTGTTGGAAGCTTGATGTATGCTATGGTGTGTACTAGACCAGACATTACTCATGCGGTTGGTACAGTGAGTCGTTTTCTCTCTAATCCAGGTAAAGAACATTGGAATGCTGTTAAATGGATTATGAGATATCTCAAAGGTACAACTAACTTGAGTTTGAGTTTTTGTGGTGAGAAACCTTTGCTAGTTGGCTTTACTGATGCAGACATGGAAGGAGATATTGATTCTCAAAAGTCTACTTCAGGTTATTTGGTCAAGTTTGCAGGGGGAGCTATTTCATGGCAGTCAAGGTTACAGAAGTGTGTTGCACTTTCTACCACAGAGGCAGAGTTTATTGCAGCAACTGAAGCATGTAAAGAGTTGTTGTGGATGAAGAAGTTTCTTACAGCACTTGGTTTTAAGCAAGACCGTTATGTCTTGTTGTGTGATAGCCAAAGTGCTATTCATCTTGCCAAGAATTCTACTTTTCATCCAAGATCTAAACATATTGATGTTAGGTATCACTGGATACGAGATGTGTTAGATTCCAAGTTGTTGGAACTTGAGAAAGTTCACACTGATGACAATGGTGCTGATATGATGACAAAAGCATTGTCAAGAGAAAAGTTTGAAACATGTTGTTTGATCGCCGGAATGGCGAGGGCCTCCACCTAGTCGAGAAGGGGGAGATTTGTTGGGTTTTTTCTTTCCTTTGTGAGGTCCAAGCCCAACATTTTTGGGGTGTATTCTTACACTCTAGTGTCACAACCCTAATTAAGTTTTTTGAGGTTTTTTGAGAGAAAGAGAATAGCCATCAAAAGAGAGAAAGAAAGGGAAAAACAGAATTCCCGTTTTTGCCCAAAGCAGTAAATTTCAAATAGCAGTTTCTCAATTGTTTACCGTTGGATCGGCTTGAAATTTAAACTTCATGTTTCTTTCATCTTGTTCTTCATTCTGGTCGGTGGAGATGTTGATTGAAGGTTTGTAGTAGGAGAAATTAGTTTCGCAAGAGAGAAATTAGGTTTCCCGTTTTTACACAGAGCAGCAATCTTGGAACAGCAGTTTCGCATTCTTTCACTGTTGGATCGACGTGAAATTTGAACTGTAGATTCTTCACATTTTGTTCTTCATTCTGAACGGTGAAGATTTTAATTGGAGGTCTGCAGAGGGAGAAATTGACTTCGACTTCAGCTCTGTTTTTTTGGGTATATTTCATCTTCTTGCCTATTATTTGTAAGCTTTGGTGCATTGATGTTTTGGCTGGTTATATGCACGTTTTTGTACTTTGTTTGAGACTCTCTTGTATCTCATTTGATTATAGTGGAGCTATTTCATTGGTCTGGACGACCTGTGGTTTTTACCTCTCACATTGAGAGGGTTTTCCACGTTAAAATCTCGGTGTGTTCTTGTTATTGCTTTACTTGCTATATTTGCTTGTTATAGTTGCTGACATATTGTGTTGTGAGTGCTTCCATATTGTTCTTGTGTTGGACATTTGTGTCGTTTCCGCTGTTAGGCTCTTTCACCCCTCCCCCCCCCCCCCCCCCCCCCCCCCCCCGCCCCCGCCCCCGCCCGTTCTCCCCTTCCCGCCTCCCCCTCCCTCCCCCCACCCCCGCCCCGTCTCCCCTTCCCCACTCCCCTCCCTCCTCCCCCTCCCCTCCCTCTCCCCCCCACCCCCGGTCTCCCCTTCCCGCCTCCCCCTCCCCTCCCCCCACCCCAACCCCGCCCCGCTCCCCTCCCCTCCCCCCCACGCTTTTTATTTTATTTTATAATTTTTATTAAAGTAAGGGTAGTTTAGAAATAAAATTAAAAATTTTATTAAAAAGGACGATTTTAATACGAAAAAAAAGTTAAGGACGATTCTAAATTAAAAATTATATCAGGGACGGGTTCGATTCCGACCCTCAACGTGAGGGACCAAAACAATACTTATCCCTTATAATTAATATATGTATTGCTCACAAACAAATTAAAAAATTAAATAATTTTCTAACAACAACTCCTCTCCACTTTTAGTAGCTCATAAGCGACCTGTTGATAACTTTCGCTATTCATTCTTCTTAACTCTTGAAGATTCTGTTATTCCTTTCCATCTATATATGTCAAATAATAGCAAAGAAACCAATTAACCATATTTTTAGCTCCTCCTTCCTTACGGGCACTCCTTTCCAGTTCTCAAAGGCTGCGTTTATTTCTAAGAAGAGGACAAGACAAGATATTGAGAATAAGATACAAAATTAGAGACACAAAATTTTGTGTTCTTGTATTTTATTTTGTGATAAACTTGAACAAATTATGAAAATCCAATTTATTCTTATTTTTTTCATTAAAAAATTAAAAAATATATAATAATAAAAAATATAATTATAAAAAATTAACAAGAATAATGAAAGAAAAAATAAAAAATAAGTTGTGTCTCTTGTTAGTGTCTCTGTGTTTTTTCTGTCAGGATAGACACAAAATACACTAATTCAATGTTCCTGGACACAATGTCTTTATCCATGTCTCATCTGTCAAACACAATTTTGTGTCTCCGTATCCCTGTCTTAGTGTCCTGTCCCTAAAAACAAACGCAGCCAAAGTATTGCTTAATTGTTTCTAGAATGACCTAAAGTCTATCATAGTCAAGTAACCATACACATCGCACCTACTAAGTAAACTCACAATAAAAAAATAAATGGTAAAAATTCTCAACATTCTTTTCATATAATACACACATTATCCTGCTGTTCAATAACGCCTAACTTACATAATTTCTCTTTCGTATTGATTGTACCAACTAACACAAATCAAATGAATACTTTATTCGTGGAGATACTAAATTTCTTTAAATAGAATTAGTGAAACTATAGTTTATAATATTTTTTGGATATGTTTCTGCCTATAAAATCTGTACAAAAAAATGAGTAGAATAAACATTTGATTTATCAAATTTTTATATAAATAAAATTTTTCTCAGTTGTTAAAAATTAATTATTTAAATAAAATATATATTAACATATAAAATACATACTAAAAATATATATAATAATTAATTTTTAGTTTCTACTTTTTTTTTTCGGTAGTTAGGTAACACTCCGAGTATCTGGAATTGGAAGTGTGAAAGCTTAAAGATGAGTATTTCCAGATAGTGTAAAAGGTAGTCAGGGAAAGAAGCTTTAGTTAAGATACTTGCAATTTGGATTTTGGTGACTTATAAATTAGGCACAAAACAAGATAGACGATTGTGATTTGCTTTGGTGCTTCCGCCTTCCTTTTCTTTTTCTTTTTGGTCATATTCATACACACACAACAACAATGGCTGATTTTCAAACTGTTTCCACATTTTTATAAATTTTAGATAAAATTCCTCTTAATGAAAAAAGAAAATGAACTAAGGAATTAAAGTCTAATTATCGTTAATATCGAACTCACATATGATAAAACTTAAAAGTGACAAATTTAAAGATAATTAATATTTTATTTTATTATTTTACAAATTTTTTTATTTAAAAAAAATTCTTTTTGGCAAATTTTGTATTGAAAATTATATATTAGAAGATTTTTTAATGTAAACTTTCTAAAAATATAAAAAAATTGGCTGCGGATAGTTTTACCACTACTCCATTAGGCTAATACCTCAGCTATGAATTCTGGGATAGTTGTTGCATAGAATTTTGGGATAAATACAATTTTGGTTTAAGGTACAGGTAGAAAATTTTTTTTATTTTTAATTTTTTTTTTTGCATATAAAATTGTCTCTAAGATTTAACTTGGTTTTAAAATTGTGTTTATCTTAGGGACCAAAATCATACGAAGATGGCGACGAAAGCAAAGACAAAAGTGGATCGTGGACAACTTCTTCTTTTCTTTTCCCTTTTTCTTCTTTTCTTCCTCCTTTGAAGGAGCAAAAACACTATCTTTCTCTTATTTTTTATTTTATAATTTTTTTGTTATGAGTAATTTGGTCCAAAATTTTAAAATTTAAGTAAAAAAGACGAATTTAAAATTTGATTTTAAACTTCAGAGATGATTTTGTATGTAAAAAAAATTGAGCACGAAAAAAATTTCATCCCATATACCTTAGAAAATTTTTTTTCCTTTGAGTTATGCTGTTTAATGGATTGAGATCCTTTTTTCGATTAATAAACAGATTTTCATTTTCCCCCCTTAGTTTAGGAAGAGTTTCTTTTTGTTTTTGGTCGAAGGAAAAGTTTCTTAATCATCAGGTGTGAAATACAACATTTATTAGACTTAAGGCCCATTAAGCCTAAATGAAAAACATCATGGAGAACTTTTTACTTCTAATCATTTGGGATTTTTGTCAAAGGATGTTAGAAAAATCAATCTTGTTTGTTGAATGAGCTTAGTCTAGCCCAATAAGTTCAATTATATGATGCCGATGGGCTTTAGGTTTTAGATCCCGCTATATAGAAAGTGTTTACAACGTAAGTGTCATCCCATCATAAGACCAAAATGAAAAGCCAAGCTTCAGGACAAAAGAGTAAAAAGACAAAAAAATGAAAAGAAAAAAGAAAGAAAAGAAGATGATGATATCCGATGAGCGAGGGTTACCTAGATGAACTCTTTATGAGGGGAAGAGAATTTCTTTGGATCACATCTTTCGCATTGATTGGATTGTACTTGTAATGGACTCTCATACTCAACTTAGTCGTAATCAAGTCCAAAAAAATAAAAATAAAAATAAATCATAACTCGAGAGATACAAAGATTAGGATTAGATATCATATATTAAATAATTATTAAACTTTTTATTCATAGTATTTAGAGGATAAGTTTGATGAAGATTCGAATGAATGTATTTGAAATACGTGCTAGAATTTTTTAAAAGAATAATTCTTCACATACAAGTATTTTTTTATACAAGTCTTTATAAGTCATTTATATTAATACGCTTTAATTTGAACCGTTATTGCACATTTTTTATTGCACTTTTTTCTTTTTCTTGCTGTATGTTCTTCTTCCTCTTCCTCTTCTTTTTCTTCTTTTCTTTCGTTTCTTGCATTCTCTTTCTCCTTCTTCATTTATGTACTTTTCTCTCTATTTTCTTTTTTTGTTATTCTCGATTTTCATTGTTTTTTTACATCAAGCTCTGAAATCGTTTTTAAAGAAGAAGAAGCAGCAAAAGATGAGAAGGAGAAAGAGAAAGAGTTCTGAATTATGCATAAGGTGTATTTCAACGAATTTTGGATGTATTTCTTAAATTCTTTGGGTGTATTTTTGTAATTCTTTGAATGTATTTCTGTAATCCTTTGGGTGTATTTTTATAATCGTTTGGGTGAATTTCTGTAACTATTTGGATGCATTTCTGTAATCATTTGGGTGTATTTTTGTAATCATTTGGGTGTATTTCTGTAATCGTTTGGGTGTATTTCTGAAATTCCATTATCTTCAAAACTTGATTTCAGAAACAATGAAAATAAAAAAAAAACAAAGCAAGAATATCAGTGATAAACGCAGGTAAAACAACGAATGAAAAGGCGAAGAGAGAACGCACGAAGGAGATCGAACAAATTTGGCAAAAAACTCGTTTTCATGGAGGAAGAAGAAGAATAGTCGTTCATAATGCATGGTGAGTAGCGTGCTTTGGAAATAGGAAATGGTTGAATAACGTGCGTATATTTACTCTTGAATGTGGGAGTAATGCACGTGTGTTTTGTTGGGCTTGTGCCAACTTGTAAGACTTGTAAGTCAAAAAGACTTGTATATGTAGCAAGCCTCTTTATAAAATATCATTCAAATGTTTATATACTCAATTCTGAGATTGGAACGCAATAATATATTATTTGTGATGGCAATAAAATCGAATAGGGGTAGTTTTTACATTATCTGATCCCACTCTGTCCTAATATATTTCTGTATAGAATAGAATATCATTCTATTGGCGGAGTTTGAAACAAAATTTTAGAGCAAAAAATTTAATATTAAAATTTAAGGTCAAACTCATCTGATGTAACTTTTTAAATTTTTTAAGGTTGTATCTCACTTTTTTATGATTCATTAAAGTAGAAAAACTATTTATATGTATTGATATTGTAGAAGTTATATGTTCTCCTTTTTTAATATTAGTCTTCCTCTTAAAAAATCATCAATTCTTTAATTTTTTTCACTATTTTGTATAAAAATTTGAATATATATTCTATAAAATATGTAAAAAAATTAAAAAGATAAATATTAAAATTTATAATATTTATTAATTTTTTTATCAATTTATATAAATATAATAATATTAATATTTATTGAATATTCTAATATTTTTTATCATATAAAAAATTAAATAAAATAAATAATAATATATAAAATAATATTAAATTAAATAAATAAAAAATACCTAATTTTAGAATGAGAAACAAAACGTATTTTTATAATGAAAAATAAAGCAGCAAGAATAATAATTTTTGTTAGATAATTTTTTTTTTATTAAATGTGTTATGAAGTCAATAAAGATTCACTTTAAAAATTATTATACAATAAAAATATAAAATAAAAATTGAATCTAAATACCCTAAATTATAGTAAATCATTTGAGCTAACTAAATTACTCTTTAATTTTTAAAAAATTATAACTAATTTTTTTATAAAAAATTTAGAAACCATGGCCCCATTGCGCTGATTAAACTTTGCCACTGATCGTACTATTACCTACGGAGTAGGGATCCTGAATTTTCACAAACTTTCATGTGGTACATAGGAAAAAAATTTGTTTGCCCCTCTCATATAACAAATTAGTATTTTTATCTGTAATAATATTATAAAAATATAAATTTTTTAAAATTATAATTTATTTTGTTCGAACAGTATAAATTATGTATGTCACAAAAAAATTTATAAAATTAAACTATTTTTAACAATAAAAATTGTAGGTTGACAAAAATCTCTAAATAAAAAAACTAAGGTATTTGTAAATAAAAAATCAAATAATAAAATTTTTAGTTAATATTTTTATATGAAAATGTCTAATTTTTTATTAATAATTAATTTTAATATTCGTTATCTAAAATTTAAAATAATTTAATATATATAATTTTACATTTAATTGGGTGTTAGGTCTATTCTACAAATAAAAATCACTAATGTTTATACTTGCTATTTAAAAATAATATTTTTTTTCTTTATGTATATAAAAATTAATTAAATATTAGCATAAAAAAATTATACTAATAATTATAAAATTAACTCAAATTTTTTTTAAATAATTAAATCTTGATTCTAACTCTTAATTATAACATCAGTATTTTCTCCAAATTATATGTAATAAATATTTGAAAGAAGAAAAATGAAAATATAGATTAGAAAGATAAGCGGTGAAAATTTAAAACTAAAAAACTATGTACATAATAATAATAATAATAATAATTTTTATTTAAATTATATTATTTTGTTAATTTTATTTTCTGTAAAACAGAAAGGTAGAAAAAATAGAGAATGAAAAAAAAGAGAGAAAAAGATGAAGATAAAGAATGAGAGTGAGAGTGAGAATTTGTTAATTTTGGAAGAAAATTTTTTATTTTAATTGTAAAAAATATCGGATGACATATTTTGATTTGTCAAATTACTAATATAAAATATAAATTATATATAAAGTAAAAATAGTAGAGAGTGTTAGAAACAAAAGACTGAGAGAGTAATCTGAAAAGTGTATTATTGAGTTGTGTGAAAGGTACAATATACAAGGGGTATTTATAGGTGCTAAATGAATCAGAGTAATAAATGCATAGAATCCTATAATTAATATACAGATATACTATATAAATATAGACGATACTAATTGGTCTAAATTGATACTAATGATTCTCTAACATCCCCCCTCAAACTCAAGTGGGAGCTAAGGAGACCAACTTGAGTTTGGATAACAAAGTCCGGAAACGAGTCGGGTGATGAGCTTTCGTGAAGATATCAGCAGTCTGATCTAGTGTTCCAACAGGAATGAGACGAATAGCATCAATAAGGATACGTTGCCGAATAAAGTGACAATCAATCTCAATGTGTTTGGTGCGTTCATAAAAAACATCATTATGGGCGATCTGAATAGCACTGCGGTTATCACAAAGAACATCAGTAGGGGAGACTGAGGAGTACCCAGATCCGTGAGAAGCCAACGAACCGAGATAACTTCAGCAGTGGTGTCAGCGAGGGCACGGTACTCAGCTTCTGTGCTTGAGCGAACAGTGAACGTTTACTTCTTAGCACGCCAAGAAATGAGAGCGTCGCCAAGAAACAAATAGTAACCAGTAGTGGAACGATGATCAGTGGGATCACCAGCCCAATCAGCATCGGAGTAAGCCTGAAGAGACAAAGAGGAATGGGCCAAAAAATAAAGGCCATGAAATAGAGTGCCTTTGATGTAGCGAAGAATGCGAAGAACTGCCGCATAGTGAGTAGTACGAGGGGCTGACAAGAACTGGCTAAGTACATGAACTGGATAGGCGATGTCTGGTCGGGTGATAGTCAAGTAGACGAGACCGCCAACTAACTGTCGATAGAGAGTCGGATTATCCAAAATAGTGCCATCCATTGGGGTAAATCGAACATTAGACTCAAGAGGAGTAGACTCAGTGCGACTATCTGTAATCCCAGCGCGAGCAAGAAGATCTGAAGCATACTTAGCCTGAGAGAGATAGATGCCATCATCGGTGGAGATGACCTCGAGACCAAGAAAATAGCTGAGAGAACCAAGATCTTTCATCTCAAAGGTTCGGTGAAGTGAGGCCTTGAGATCAGAGATACCATCAACATCATCCCCAGTAATGATCATGTCATCAACATACAGAAGTAGAAGAACGACTCCACGTTCACTTTTACGAATAAAGAGAGCATGCTCATGAGGACTGCAAGTGAAACCAAGACTGCATATGGTAGTGCTGAACTTGTCAAACCATTCACGAGGAGCTTGCTTAAGCCCATAGAACGCTTTGCGAAGGAGACAAACTTTGCCGGAGGGACAAGAATAACCCGGAGGGGGCTTCATATATACCTGCTGTTTTAAATCTCCATTAAGAAATGCATTCTTCACATCCATTTGACTAAGAGACCATTTTTTGACCGCAGCAATGGCAAGAAGAGCGCGAACAGATGTGAGACGAGCAACAGGAGCAAAAGTCTCTTCATAGTCAATACCATACTCTTGCGTACAACCCTGAGCAACCAATCGCGCCTTATACCGGTCAATAGAACCATCAGAGCGAGTCTTGATCTTGTATACCCATCTGCTGCTTACAACTTCTTGAGCAGAAGGAGGATCAACCAAATTCCAAGTGTGTGCCTTTTCAAGTGCCTGTATTTCTTCCTGCATTGCTTGTTGCCAATTTGGGTTTGTGGAGGCTTCTCTGAATGACTTAGGTTCATGTTGATGAAGGATAGTAGAAAAACAATGATAATCAAGAAGATGAGGAGTTGGATTCCTTACCCTTGAAGAACGAGCGGGATGAGGAGGCAAGACAGTAGAAGCAGGATCATCGTCCGGTCTGGAAGCATTGGGAGATGGAGAAGGCAGAAGAACAGGAGGCTGTGGAAGGTCACTCGAGATAGAATCTGTAGAATCATCACAAGGAAAAAGATCAACATGGGGGTTAGTAAACAGAGGTGACTGAGTAGTAGGGATTGACTCAAAGGATGAGAACTGAGAAAACATGTAATGCTCCCAGAAGACAACATGACGAGATATACTGACACGCTTAGAGAGAGGATCCCAACAACAATAACCCTTGTGTTCAGTGCCATAACCAAGGAAACAACACATACGAGCCCAAGGTTCAAGTTTACTATGTTCGTGAGGCTGAAGAAGAACAAAACATACACATCCGAAAACTCGAAGAGAACTATAATCTGGGGAGGTATGATAAAGACACTCAAAGGGAGTAACATTACCAAGAACAGAAGAAGGGAGTCTATTAATAACATGAACAGCAGTAAGAACAGCTTCACCCCAAGTACGCTCAGGACACGAAGAAGAAAGCAGCATTGCACGGACGGAGTCAAGAATGTGACGGTGTTTACGTTCAGCTCTACCATTTTGTTGCGACGTACTAGGACAAGAAAACTCAGACAAAGTACCCTGTTCTGCAAGAAAGGTTAAGAGTTTGGAATCACGGTATTCCATAGCATTATCACGTCTGAAAACCTAAATGACCTTCGAAAATTGACTTTTAATCATAGTAGCAAAGTTGATATAGATTTGGGGTAACTCATGGCGATTAGTCATCAAATAAACCCAAGTAAAATGGGAACAATCATCAATGAAAATGACAAAGTATCGAGCTCCGCCCATAGAGGCAGTGGGAGCGGGGCCCCAAACATCAGTGAATGAGATCAAAGGAGCAAGCAAGAGATGAGTTATTGTGAAAAGATAAAGCAGGTTGTTTGGCAGTTTGGCAAGAAATGCAATCAAAAGATTCATTTGGAACCTGACCTAAAACACCTTGAGACACAAGAGGACGCAGTTTTCCTAAGGAGGTATGGGCAAGACATTGATGCCATAAGTGAAGGGTAGAGGGAGAAGAAGCAGCACAGAGATTTGGTACATGAGGAATATGAAGTTTCTCGAGTTCAAACAACCTTCTGACCTTACGTCCAGTCCCGATGATCTGTCCCGTCCGAGGATCCTGTACACGACAACCAGAAACAAAAAAAGTGACTTCAAAACTCAGATCAACAAGTTGACCAATAGAAATAAGATTAAAGTTTAATTTGGGAATGTAATAAGTATCAGGAAGATTAAGAGTCGACTGGGATATAGAACCCTTGTGTGTTGGGTGCAAGAGGGAACCCGTTTGCAGTATTGACAGAAGGTCCATTTGTAGTGACAGATAGAGACGAGAAGAGATTACGCAATGGAGACATATGATTAAAGCATCCCGAGTCAAAATACCATTTAGAAGTACCTGGAGGGGTCGAAAAAGCAGCAGGGGTATTACCATAAAGGGAGAGAAGACGTTGAAGAAGAGACGCAATATCAGATAGAGAGACAAAAGACGAGTTGAGAGAAGCAGTGGTGGTAGATTCAACAGTAGAAGCAGGCGCGGGACGTGGTGGGCGAGTAGGACAGGTAGTAATCAAATGTCCCGAGAGCTTGCAATAATGGCAAAACAGTTGCGTACAATGGTAGCTAATATGACCTTTCTGGTGGCAAGTGCGATATTCAACAGAGGGACAGCTGGAGAACGGGTGCCCGAAACGGTTACAGTTGCGATAGAAGGCCCCCTTTCTGTCTGTGGCAGCAAAAACATCTGACTTTTCCAAAAAAGTAGTCATAGAGAACAAGGAGAGGAGAGAAAAACTGCAATTTCTAAGCAGAAAATGAGGAAACGGATGGCAAAATCGGAAAGAGCTCACCAAAAAACCTTAGGGAGGGTCCCACTTGTCTGCCACGTCAGCGCCATGTCAGCAGCCACGTCAGCACCACGTCAGCAACACAAGGACACGTGGCATCACCTGAGAGGAGGGAGAGAGACACGTTGGCAGCCAGGTGGAGGTGCAGGTGGGTCGGACCGGGCGTGCGCGGGTTGGGGCAGGCGTTCACGGGTCGGGCAAGGGAGCTGCAACACGACACGTGGCGACGCGAGGATCGTCCGATTGGATCTCGGATCCAACGGCTGCTGAACCTTCTGAAGGAGAAATAAGGGAGGCGGGCAGCAGGATTCCGGCGGCGCGTGACGGCGCGTCCAATGTCTGATGCCGGCGATCTCGGCGGCGTTGGAAAGCCGACGAAGAGGAGAACACAATGATGCCGGAGGTGATGACCAAAGCGTCAGAAACAAAGCGAAAATCGGGAGCAAATAGGCACGGGTGGAAGCTGGAAGGAAGAATAACCTGGTCGTGGCAGTGTCTTTCGGCGGCGAGTGGCGGCGCGTCCGGCGGCGGATGGCGGCGGGTCTGGTTGCGTTGGAATCACGGCGACAAGGCGAACAAGATGGTTACGGGGGTGACGAACCAAAGCGTCGAGAAGAGAACGAAAAAAGAGGCCAAAGAACACTGCCGGAAAGGAATAAAAACAATGGGGCTATGAACTAATATTCATTGAAAAAAAAGGAACCTAAGCTCTTGATACCATGTTAGAAACAAGAGACTGAGAGAGTAATCTGAAAAGTGTATTATTGAGTTGTGTGAAAGGTACAATATACAAGGGGTATTTATAGGTGCTAAATGAATCAGAGTAATAAAGGCATAGAATCCTATAATTAATATACAGATATACTATATAAATATAGACGATACTAATTGGTCTAAATTGATACTAATGATTCTCTAACAAAGAGAAATGGAAGAATGGAGAGAGGTAGATGAGAGAATTTAGGAAGAGAGTTTATTAATTTAAAAAAAATATATTTTCTCTCAATTTTAATAAGAGAATGATGTATGACACATTTTTGTTGTAAAATTAGTAAGGAGGAGATGAGAATTCCTTAATTTTGGAGGAAAAGATTTGATTCTAATTGCAATGAGAAAATGACATGTGGTATATTTTGATTGTAAAATTAGAGATATATAATAGATAATAGAATATATAATAGAATTTAATAGATAATAGATAATAGATAATTTTGGAGAAAAAGATTTAGTTTCAATTACAATGAGAGAGTGACATGTGGTACATTTTGATTGTAAAATTAATAAGGAGAAGATAAAAATTTCTTAATTTAAAAAAAATTATTCTAATTGCAATAAAAAATAATATGTGACACATTTTGATTATAAAATTAAAGATATATAATAGATTTAAGTTTAGTTAAGTCTTTTCTCTTAGTCACACTTTACATCGTATGAGAATTAAAAAAATCCCACCATATACCATTTTATAAAAAGATTACATTAATTATGTAATAAAAATTAAATAATAATTAAATAAAAAACAAATTAGTAATCTAATTTAAACTTTAAAAATATCTTTTTCTTTTTACTTCTTAATATTATTTATCTCTTATTATTTTTTCTTTTAACTTGATTTAATTTTGTCCGTATCAATTACATCAATTGACAGAACTTTTTTTCTTATGAACATCGTAAAAAACTTATTGTTCTTTGATGATGACAAAATTTTGGTTGTTAGAACTATAGCTTTCTAGAAAATTAAAAGAGCATGCGATATGCATTTTAACATAGTATATCATATGCTGTATACTGTTATGTTAGTCTTTGTTTATTTTAACAATTTAACTTATAGTCTGTCCCAACATAAGTTAGGTAAATGAAAATTGAGAATGTATATAATAACATGCTGCATGTTTAATTTTATTTTACACCTTCGAAATTTTTTTACAAATTTCAAAAATTACTTTTGGTGATGTAAATTTGAAGATATATACTTTTTATTTTTAGCAAAAGAATTTTTTGCATAAACTTTTACTATTATCCCTAAATTTCGTACTCACTCCCATTTTTATCCTTAAATTATACAATAGTCTTTTAAATAGTCATCGTGTCTCTAAAAATAATTTGATTTTATATCCCAACTAACAAAAACAATTCTCTAAAACTTACTTTAAAAATATTTAGACCAAACAAAATCTTTTGAATTGAACTTTTATTTCCTTCTAAAATAACATTTTCAAAAGTAAAGTTTCCAAAAGCTAAACCAGACATAGAATCTTAATTCTTTTTATTTAAGACGTTAAGAAGGTTGTCTTTCTTTACTCTATCTGAGAGAAGGACCACTTATATATTTATTTTAAAAAAGAGATCAGATCATCAGAATAAGCACTTAAGCATTGGTTTATTGACATAGGGCTTGTTTGGGTGAGCTTTTAAGAAAAGATCTTTTTTCGAATTATCTTTTTTTAAAAGATCTTATAGAGAATTAAAAGTAATTTTATGTTTGGATATCTCATGTAAAAAGGTCTTTTTATCTATCAATTATGTTTGGGTATAACAATATAAAAGTACTTTTTTGTTTATTTATTACATGAAAAACATCTTTTTTTTAAGGAAAAAAAATCTTTTAAAAAAAGATGTAAATTATAGCTTCTCAAAAAAGATCTTTTTTTGATTTTACTAGTGCTTTTACTTTTATTACTAGAAATTTGCCAAACACGTTAAAAAATTAAAAAAGATCTTTTTTTATTGAAAAAAGATCTTTTTTTAACAAAATAATGGCGCCCAAACATGCACATAATTCCTTAATTAAAACGTTAACAAGGTCAACTTAGTTAATTATAATGATATCTTTAACTTTACCGTATAATTTTAGATTAAAAAATTTAAATTGCAAAATTAACTATTAATTAATATTTATTTATATATATATAATTATGTCTATGTCTCTATGCTCGTTAGTTGGGACCACTTTTTAGACCATGCTCTAAATAAATAATTTATATTAAAAAAAATCAGTGTTTCTTCACTTTCTTGGGTACCAAATTCCTTATCTTGCTCTTGAATGCCTCAGCTTGCTCTTTTTTCCTTAATCACAATTGCGGTGGCCCACAAATTAAATTATATTAAATTAAATTGTAATGTAAATAGGACTACATGTACTATATGGTGGAATTTTCTTTTTCTTTTTCTTTTATGGTTAAGGAACAATATTCGAGAAAAGAGTAATTTGATCTCCGATTAATTAACTAGATTCTACGTAGTAATCAATCTGACTCAACAGGATAAACTTTGAAAATCATAGAATATAACTTTTCTTTTCTTTTTTCTTTTTTTTTTTTGCTTTTGTTTTGTTTGGAGTGTCTAGCTAGAACAAGAATAATTTCAGTTTGTTGATGTGACTCATTGTGCTGCGTCAACAATAATGTTTCCACGCTCACAAGTGTTGGATTTACATTACACCAAATCTTCGCACAGCAATAATAATATTGATTAATAATAATACACTAATAATTCAAGAATCTCACAATTCCTTTTTCTATCAGCTATCTTCATAATGATTTTCTATCTCCATTATTATGCATGCAAAATGAGGTTGGCATTGTAATCATTTTCATATTATATGTATAATTGTCCTCGAGAATTCGTTGCACGTCATTTTCTTTCTTGTGTAATACAATAATGCATGTGTCAAGCTTAATTATATATGAGAGTTTATAATTTCAAAAAATTATTTGAAAAAAAAGTATATATATATATATATATATATATATATATATATATATATATATTATCATCTCCTTAAAATTAAATATATAATTCTTGGATCTTTACCTGAATTTTTATAAAAATAATCAAATACGTATCTAATTAAAAACTTCAAAAAGGGCCGAAAAACTAAAAAATTGTATTGACTCTTCTTTCTTTAAAATAAAAAAAGATAAATTTGAATCTTTTTATATTTTGAAATATAGGTAGAAGTGCTACAAATTATAATTTATAGAAATATTTTATTAGTTAAATATGTTAATATTGAACTTTTAATTAATTACTTTTAATTATTTATTTAGAATTAACAAAGATATTTTAGAGACTAATTTGTTTATAAAAGAATTTCTTACATACTAACTTGTTTAAGTGTTGGTCTTTTAAAGATTAAATTATTAGTATATTAATTATTCACATATCATATAAAAATAGTTTAATGATTAAATTATATTGATTAAGTCACGTTTTGAATTTTTTTAGAAAAACACATTAAATAAAAGGTCAGATTTCACATTGTTAGAGAATCGTTAAAATCAATTTAGATCAATTAGTATGTCTATATTTATATAGCATATCTGTACATTAATTGTAGGATTCTATGTTTTTATTACTTTGATTCATTTAGCACCTATAAATACCCCTTGTATATTGTACTTTTTAACACACTCAATAATACACTTTTCAGATTACTCTCTCAGTCTCTGGTTTCTAACATGGTATCAAGAGCTTAAAGTTTTTTTTTTTAATAAATTTTTGTTCATAGCCCTTCTTGTTTTTCTCCTCCGACCGTGCCTCTTTTCTCTCGTTTTTCGATCTGTTTTCGACGCTTTGGTTCGTCACCTCCGGCATCATCGTGTTCTTCTCTTCGCCAGCTTTTCAATGCCACCTAGATCGCCGCCATCCGCCACCGGACGCGCCGTCACGTGCCGCCAGACGTTCGCTGTCCACCTCCATTGTTTCTCCTTCCAGAAGCTTCAGTAGCCGTTAGATCAAGGCGCTGATCGGACGTTCCTCCTACCGCCACGTGTCGCATGAAGCTCCTTGGTTGACCCGCGCACGACCCCTGACCCGACGTTGACCCGCGTCCACCTCACTGCCAGCGTGTCTCTCTTGCTCCTCTCCGGTGCCGCCACGTGTCGTTGCTTCTCTGACGTGGCGCTGACGTGACTGCTAACGTGGCTCTGACGTGGCGCTGACGTGGCAGACAAGCGGGACACTCCCTAAGGTTTTTTGGTGAGCTCTTTTCGATTCCGCGCCCTGTTTTCTCATTTTCTACCCCGAATTTGCAGTTTTCTTCTTCCTTTTGCTATTTCTTCTATTACTATGGAAAATCTGGATGTCTTTCAGCCTATCCCTGTTATCCTTAATGGCTCCAACTATGGACATTGGGTTGAAGCTATGCGAGAATTTCTTAAAGGGCAAAAATTATGGCGATATGTGACTGGTGATATTGCCTGTCCTGTTAAGCCAACTGTGACTGATAAATCCAAAGATGGTGCCTCCAAATCCAAGGAGGATGTTGAGAAAGAGAAGGACTATGCAGAGAAATTGGAAGATTGGGATAGTAAAAATCATCAGATTATCACTTGGTTCCGCAACACTTCTACTCCTGGCATTCATTTATAGTTTGGGCGTTTTGAAATTGCTAAAGAGGTATGGGATCATTTGGCAAAACGCTACACTATCTCTAATCTCTCTCATCAATACCAACTGCTTAAGAAACTTCATAGCCTTAAGCAAGAACGTGGCCAAGCAGTTTTTGATTTTCTTGCTCAGATGGAGATTATTTGGGATCAGTTGACCTCTTGTGAGCCTGTTCTTAAAGATCCCACTGATGCTAAGGCATATGAGGATTATCGGAACCGGACACGTCTTATCCAATTCCTGATGGCACTTACTGATGACTATGAGCCAGTCAGGGCTTCTCTTCTTCATCAGAATCCCTTGCCTAGTCTTGAAGATGCTCTTCTTCGTCTTAAGTCTGAAGAAACGCGCTTGGGATTGCTTCGTTCTAAAAGTGACACTGTCTTTGCTGTCACCGACAGAAAGGGCAAAATCTGTCGCAACTGTAATCAGCCTGGGCATTCCTTCTCCGAATGTCCTTCTATTGAATGTCGTAAGTGCAAACAAAAAGGCCACATTGGCTCCAACTGCCCGAAACTGTTCTGTCATTATTGTAAGCTCTTGGGTCACTTGATTGCTACCTGTCCTACTCGACCACCACGCTCAGATCAGAACAAGTATCAACCTCGTCCCAACAACTCTCTGCATGTGCCTGCCTCTACTGCTGCTGCTGCTACGGAGTCCACCTCTTCCACATTAATCAATACACCTTCTGTCTCTCCATCAGATATTGAAACCCTTCTTAGGCAACTTCTCTTCTTTCCTGGTAATACCCTTGCTACTCTTTCCACCCCTCTAGATAATTCTAAATGGTATTTTGATTCTGGTTGTTTCAATCATATGTCTCCTTTGCGTCATCTTTTTTCGTCGTTGTCTTCCACTACAAATGCACCTTCTGTCAACACTGCTAATGGTTCCCTCTTGCATGCAACCCATCACGGGGTTATTTCACAATCCAATATTCATCTTTCTGATGTTTATTTTATTCTAAAATTGAATTTTAATCTTATCTCTGTCGGTCAGCTTGTTGAACTTGGTTTTGATGTCATTTTTTCTAATTCTAGTTGTCGTGTGCAGGATCGTCGGACGAGAAAGATCATCGGGACTGGATGTAAGGTCGGACGCTTATTTGAGCTCGAAAACCTTCATGTTCCCTCTACAAATCTCTGTGCTGCTTCTTCTCCATCTACTCTTCACTTGTGGCACCGTCGTCTTGCCCATAGCTCCTTAGGAAAATTACGTCCTCTTCTATCTTCGGGTGTTTTAGGTTAAGTTCAAAATGAGTCTTTAGATTGCATTTCTTGTCGCTCTGCAAAACAACCTGCCTTATTCTTTAATAATAATTCCTCTATTGCATGCTCTCCTTTTGATCTTATTCATTCTGATGTTTGGGGCCCCGCTCCCACCGCTTCTATGGGAGGGGCTCGATATTTTGTCGTCTTTATTGATGATTATTCACGTTTTACTTGGGTTTATTTGATTACTAATCATTGTGAGTTGCCTCAGATTTATATTAACTTTGCCACTATGGTTCGAACTCAGTTTTCAAAGGTCATTAAAATTCTCAGATGTGATAATGCTATGAAATATTGTGACTCCAAACTTTTAAATTTTCTCGCTGAACAGGGTACTTTGTTCGAGTTTCCTTGTCCTGGTACCTCTCAACAAAATGGTAGAACTGAGCGTAAACACCGTCATATTCTTAACTCTGTCCGTGCGATGCTTATTTCCTCTTCCTGTCCTGAGTGTGCTTGGGGTGAAGCTGTCCTCACTGCTGTTCATGCTATCAATAGACTCCATTCTTCTATTCTTGGTAACACTGCTCCCTTTGAGCGTCTTTATCATACTTCTCCCGATTACAGTTCTCTTCGTATTTTTGGTTGTGTCTATTTTGTCCTTCTTCAGCCTCATGAACATAATAAGCTTGAACCTCGGGCTCGCATGTGTTGTTTTTTGGTTATGCTTCTGAACATAAGGGTTATCATTGTTGGGATCCTATCTCTCGCCGTATTCGTATATCTCGTCATGTTGTCTTCTGGGAGCATCACATGTTCTCTAGTTTTTCCTCTTTTGAGTCCATTCCTTCTACTCCGTCACCATTTTTTACTAACCCAAATGTTGATCTCTTTCCTAGTGATGATACTACAGGGTCTACCCCAAGTCCACCCCTCGAGGCTCCTGATCCTCCACCTTCTTCATCTCCCGATGATTCTAGTCCGGACGGCGATCCCGTTCCTAGTGTCATGCCTCCTTCTCCCACTCGTTCTTCTAGGGTAAGGAATCCACCTTCTCATCTTCTTGATTATCATTGCTTTTCTACTATTCTTCATCAATATGAATCTAAGTCATTCAGAGAAGCTTTCACAAATCCAAATTGGCAACAAACAATACAGGAAGAAATACAGGCACTTGAAAAAGCACACACTTGGGAGTTGGTTGATCCTCCTTCTGATCAGGAAGTTGTGGGCAGTAGATGGGTATACAAGATCAAGACTCGCTCTGATGGCTCTATTGACCGTTATAAGGCACGCTTGGTTGCTCAAGGTTGTACGCAAGAGTATGGTATTGATTATGAAGAGACTTTTGCTCCTGTTGCTCGCATTACGTCTGTTAGAGCTCTCCTTGCCATTGCTGCGGTTAAAAGATGGTCTCTCAGTCAGATGGATGTGAAGAATGCATTTCTTAATGAGGATTTGAAAAAGAAAGTCTATATGAAACCACCTCCAGGATATCCTTGTCCTTCCAGTAAGGTTTGTCTCCTTCGCAAGGCACTTTATGGACTTAAGCAAGCTCCTCGTGAATGGTTTGACAAGTTCAGCACTACCATATGCAGTCTTGGTTTTATTTCTAGTCCTCATGAGAATGCGCTTTTCATTTGTAAAAGCGAACGTGGAGTTGTTCTTCTACTTTTGTATGTTGATGACATGATCATTACTGGAGATGATGTTGATGGTATCTCTGATCTCAAGGCCTCACTTCATCGTACCTTTGAGATGAAGGATCTTGGTTCTCTCAGCTATTTTCTTGGTCTCGAGGTCATCTCCACAGATGATGGCATTTATCTCTCTCAAGCTAAGTATGCTTCAGATCTTCTTGCTCGCACTGTGATTACAGATAGTCGCACTGAGTCTACTCCTCTTGAGCCTAATGTTTGATTTACCCCTATGGATGGGACTGTTTTGGATAATCCAACACTTTACCGACAGTTAGTTGGAGGTCTCATCTACTTGACTGTCACCCGACCAGACATTGCCTATCCAGTTCATGTCCTCAGCCAGTTCTTGTCAGCTCCTCGTACTACTCACTATGCGGCAGTTCTTCGCATTCTTCGGTACGTCAAAGGCACTGTATTTCATGACCTTTATTTTTCTGCCCATTCCTCTTTGACCCTTCAGACATACTCTGATGCTGATTGGGCTGGTGATCCCAATGATCATCGTTCTACTACTGGTTACTGTTTGTTTCTTGGCGACACTCTCATCTCTTGGCATGCTAAGAAGCAAACGTTCACTGCTCGCTCAAGCATAGAAGTTGAGTACTGTGCCCTCGCTGACACCACTGCTGAGGTTATCTCGGTTCGTTGGCTTCTCAAAGATCTGGGTGCTCCTCAGTCGTCCCCTACTGATGTTTTTTGTGATAACCGCAGTGCTATTCAGATTGCCCATAATGATGTGTTTCATGAACGCACCAAACACATTGAGATTGATTGTCACTTTGTTCGACAACGTATCCTTATTGATGTTGTTCGTCTTATTGCTGTTGGGACACTGGATCAGACTGCTGATATCTTCACGAAAGCTCATCACCCGACTCGCTTTCGGATTTTGTTATCCAAACTCAAGTTGGTATCCTTAGCTCCCACTTGAGTTTGAGGGGAGATGTTAGAGAATCATTAGAATCAATTAGCATTGTCTATATTTCTATAGCATATCAGTACATTAATTGTAGGACTCTATGTCTTTATTACTTTGATTCATTTAGTACCTTTAAATACCCCTTCTATATTGTACCTTTCAACACACTCAATAATACACTTTTCATATTACTCTCTCAGTCTCTGGTTTCTAACACACATAACCAAAGTAAAAAAATTTAGACTCCAAACAAACAAAAGAGGGATTTAGCCTAGACTCTTTTTTTCATGCATAATGTTGCAATTGTTAAGAAGCAGCCATCACACTATACCACATACTTATTTAAAGATTACACTTGACAATAATTGCGATGTTTAGTTCAATGATTAAATCAAAAGTAGGCAAAAATAATTATTTCTAAACAATTAAAAAGTAAAATTCAATATAATAAACTATATCATTCTCGTTTAAAAAATAATCTATAAATTTAACCTGAATTAAGATGAATCAGGATAAATTTAAATTCAGCTAAAAAATTTTATGAACTGACTCAAATATATAAAAATAATCTATAATTTTATATAAATAAATTATAACTTATAAATAAAAAATATCAACTACATATATATAGTGTTTATCTATTAATTATAACTTATTTTCTCTATCATAATTATATGTAAAAATTATATGTGTATAAAATTATATATTATCACTAAAAATTAAAAGTATAAAAATACATAATATATGTAATCAAGCTAGCTTACAATTTTTTGTGTGTCCCATGTGTGTATCCCTAACTCAATAAGTTAAGAACTAATTTGTCGTAAATCAAAACTTCAATTTAAGAATTTGTTGTTAGCTAATAAATTATTACATGTACAAAATAGAATTTAAACTCTAATACTTACTTAAATAGATAAAATGATTTACCACTCGACCAATTCAAATTAATTAAACTAATTTACAAACTAATGAACTAAATTTATCTAAACTCAAATATGACTCATTTAAAGGCAAATGACCGAGATAAACCAAATGCATGAAAAAATTACGTATATCACTTATACCAAATAATGGTATGTGAATCTCCCAAAGAATGTTAGTATGTAAATCGAATCAGGTTACATAGATTTACTAGAAAAAGTTGAGATATACATAAATCAAATTACATCATCTCGATTTAAGCATGCTTGATATATGCTCCACAGATTTAGGAAACAACGCAGTCGGTTTCACCTATCCATAGTAATTCGAAGGAGAGTAGTTTGAATTACCCATTGGTTTTGACCCCATAGTAATTCGAATTGGGTGATTTGGATTTACTCAATAATAAATCTACCTCCTTAATTCGATTTATATAAGAACAAGTGCTCAATGTAAATCTACTTGCCCTTTTTTTATTTACATGCACGGTGACTATATATATAATTCGAATTACATTTCACCACCCTATACCCCACCAAATCCAGAGAAAGCGACGCAGCCTATCAAAATGGAAGACTGCCCGAATCGAATCTATCGCTTGGATAGGGTCGTACATATCGCTGGTAGCGTGCATGACGAGGTTAGTAAAATAAAATTTATATTTTATTTTATTTTCTGTAAAAAATAAACTATGTGTTAGTTTTGTTTAAATCGGATAGATCTTGTTTATTAACATGATTAGAATGTGTAAACTTCAAGTAGTAGTTAGAGGTTTGATTTAGGGGTAGCAATGTGTTAGAAGTTACTTACTGATATTAAACTGTTTAAAACTTGAATATTATAATTGATAGAACAGGGGTTAGAGTATTGATACAAGAATAGTAGTGTGCTAGAGTATACAAATAAAAAATTCATGTTGGATAAGAAATTCTGAGAGTTTAATAGATATATGGTTAAAGTAAATCTACAATAAAAATTATTCTTTTTAGATAATATATTTTTTTAAAGTTTTATGATTGTAAGAGTATTTTTTCAATGTCATGCATCCCCACTACTGCATCTCGAGCATGAGAAGACAGCATGGTATGCCGTTAGACGATAAGATCATGTCATACATCCAGATGGCTGGCCTGGCCCAGTTCGCGAAGCTCAATGACTATTGGCTTAAGTTGGATGAGCCATTAGTTAGTGCATTTGTGAAGAGATAGCGTCCGGAGACTCATACCTTTCATCTGCCGTTCAGTGAGTGCACTGTTACGTTACAGGATGTAGCCTACCAGCTAGGGCTCCTGATCGATGGTCAGTACCGCTCGGCGTGGGCTTGGTTTGAGGAGTTGTTGGGTGTGATACCGCCACCAGACTACATCGACAAGTTGACAGTGAAGTGCACTTTGATGCAGCAGATGTTCAGTGACCTTCCCGAGGGGGCAGACGAGAAGACAGTGCGGAGGTACGCTAGAGCGTACATTATGATGCTACTATCGACGGAGCTCTTCGGCGACAAGTCCAGTACTCGTATGCATATCAGGTGGCTGCCCTACGTGGCGAGGTTAGAGGACATGGACAATTATAACCGGGGATTTGCCGCTCTGTCATGGTTATACAGGTGCCTATGCCATGTAGCCAACAAGAATGTGGTTAAGTTGGCAGGTCCTCTACAACTCCTCCAGTCATGGATCTTCCGGAGGTTCCCGGGTTTTAGGCCCAACGGATTTGATGCTTTTCATTGGCTGTTGGCCTCAAGGTACGCAATTAATTACTAGTTATTTTCTGTGTTGACATTTTATATTTATATTTTTTGTCAGTTGTTAATAACATTTATTGGGGGCAGGTGGTCAGTTTATCAGCCGACGTCGAGCGAGAAGGGATCTCAAGTTGCGCACTGCAGGATGCGGATATATTTACTTCGTCCATGAGATGTGAGTACTAACTACTAAACAGTTTAGTGTTTTGTTCTTGACTTATTTTGTGAGGTTACTAGAGAGTAAGTGTTAAGTTGGACCGAATTGCCTTTTCAGTTCATTTGGATGTCGTACAGCTCACCGAACTTGCCACGGTACTTGTGGTAATCGGATTCCAACACTTTATACTCAATCCTACGTCGGAAGATGTAAGTCTTCACGCTCAACACGGCCTCCTCTTTATCTTGAAATTGCTGACCAACTAGGAACTCAGCTAGTCCTTCTATATCCCGTATGTCTCTGGTCCCAAATCTGACAAGAACGACAAGATTTTCCTGCTGTCTCATGGCATCCAAGTCAAAAGCTGAAAAGTGCAAGGGGTATTGCGGAGTTCCTGAACTAGCTACTCCACCACCCCCAGCTGGAGTATTCCTTGCATCCTCATCGTCGCTATCATCGGCAAACGTGGTGGGCTCCACATCATCATCATCCTCATTCTAAAATACATCTTTCACATCATTCGGTGCTCCACCCTGACGACATTCTGGTAACACATCATCAATGCCGGCCATCGTAATCGCAACATCAACTACGGACCCAGTGTCAACCCTTTATCTGTCACGAGTGAGGTTTAGATCAGCAGCGAAGTACGGGGAGACCACCAAAACTGCCTCAGGCTCAATCACGGGTCGATGAAGAGGCACCAACAGGCCTCGAACTAGAGAAAGCTACCATGGTTGAAGACAGAGGAATCCAGTTAGAACTTCCTGAACTAAAGACCACATCCACAAGTTTGGCCAACAGCTCAGGAGTCCTCACCTCCGGGAATCGCCGATGATAATGGAAGAAAACTTTCAAATCTTCGTCGGTGCCTATGACGAACGAATCATACTTCACATCATCCTGTAAAACAGATATTGGAATTCTGTAGAATAACTTCTCCAGCCGTTTCATGCCATGCAGCCCCAGTTTTTGGATTATAATATCCTGAAACTCGGTGAAACTCGTCAAAGGTTTCATGAAAACACTAATCGGATTCTTATCAATAAACTTAATTTCAGAACGCATTTTTTTCTTAATCGACCCTCTATAGTGTACCAAAACTAAAAAACTGTCATTGCTAGCCATTGTGGGACTTAGTATGATGAAGAATTCACATTTCACAGCTATTTATATACATTTGCACCCTACAAAATCGAATTACCCACTACCCAGCATCCATTTATATATGTTGCTGAAATTATAATAAATCTACCTCCTCTAATTCGATTTATTTATGTTGATCTCAATGTAGATAAATCAAATTAGGGGACTTTGATTTATATGAAAACGTATCTTCTATGCATAAATCTAACTAGTCTAATTCAATTTACATGGAAATGTAATCATACCTACATAAATTGATGGGAGCTAATTTGATTTATGTAAATGTCTACTAAATCGAATTTATCTATTTCGATTTACGTAGAATTATGATAAATCGAGTTTGATTGTTTCGATTTACATAAAAATATTCTTAAAAATATATATGTAAGGATTTTCTATTAAATGATTTACATAATATTAAATTAATATTGGTTTATCTAAGTGATTTGTGCCTTATTTTATATATATATATAGTTTATTAAATTATTAACGAGTAAATTCACTATTTGGCTTCACTTACCTACCTCCTATCCTAATCGCAAGTTTGACTATTCGAAAATATAAAAAAAAAAAATTTCACATCACAATATTTGTGCGTTGCGTAAATACTAAATACACACTAAATTTTCTTTTTTCCTTTTCTAAGTGACATACATCATTTACTAGACAGCGAAAGAAATATTAAACATGGGATAGTGTTATATAAGTATCACGTAGCTTATTTATTTATTTTTCAAGCTAATTAACTAGTAATTAATTAATTAACGAAATAATAAATTGAAAACCCTATAAAGCATATTCTAACATATACATATTTTGATCCCCGGGCTTACGAAGGATTCGAAAAGACTGGTTAACTTTCAATGATTCCCATTTCCCACGAACTTCAGATTTAAACGAACAAAATGATTCCCCACGAATTGAACAAGAGATGACGTAAAGATTATGGGGAGGCATTCATTCTCCCAACGAAAGGAAAAGTAAACTACTTTATTCCCTTTTCATTTCAGAGGGAAAAAAAAACACATTTGATACACGGCCAAGAGAATTCAATTGATAGTGGGTATATAATTTTTTGGATTAATTTTAATTGATGGTGTATAATTTTCTAGAAAAAATTTTAATCCACTAAAAACGTAAAGGGGTTATTGCATGTACTAGCGTTCACTAAAAGGAAAAATAAAGAGTGGTCCTACTTTTGAAATAAGAGTTAAACTAATAGTTAATCATTAATAGTTGAAGGATTATGGGAAATTATTAAATTTTATATAGTAGAATTGAAATTACCTAGTGTTACGGATTCGGCCCACGAATCCCGGACCCGCGACCGAGCCCGAACCCGGCTTTCTCGGGCCAACCCGTTTCATCTCTCTAGAACGGCCCTGAACCGGCCCCTAGAGTCCTAACTAACTTTCGAATTCAAACGTTCCTCTTATCTTAGCCAGATAAGATAGAGACAAGATAACCACCCTCACCTATAAATAGAGGACCCAAGTCCCCTCAGGTATTCATTCATTCCTCACACCTTATACCTCTTAGATTTATTCTGACTTGAGCGTCGGAGTGTCTTTGCAGGTACCTCCCCTCCTCGCCATTCGGACAACCCAACATCTGAGTCGACCCGCAGGCTCCCGATCCTCCTCCTAGATCGTATCAGAAGCATTCTGTACATTGGCGCCGTCTGTGGGGAACCTGCGATAGCCGAAACAGATGGAGGATATCTTGGACGAAAATCCGTCAAGCCGAGACAACTCCCAACCGCGTCATCCGACCCCAGAACAACAGGAGGTCATGAACCAAGCCAGGATGGCCAGCACCATCCACCGCACAAACGACCACATGATCGCAGATCCACAACACCCCGAGAAAGCAAGGGACAAAGCGACACAGATCATCCAAGATCTTTGCCTCCGAGTCCAGGAACTTGAAGGTAAACTAACCGACAAAGGAAAATACGCCAACGAACACGGAAGCCAGGCAACGTCCAGACCACGATCCTACCGCGGAAGGTCGCCAACTCGGTATCATGATAGAAGAGATGATCATAGCACCTCGCGCAACCACCGACACGAGAAATCGCCAGAACGGCGACACAGCAAAAAACACCACCGCAGCGCATCCCACGATCTGAACCGTCAGCACGATTCGGACGAAGACCCGAGACTTCGGCACACCAAGCGCACAAGAAACGACCACATCATAATGGGAGCCACGCCCTTCACAGAGAGAATCTTAAGAGCAAAACTCCCCAGAGGCTTCGACAAACCCACCGACATGAAGTACGACGGAACTAAAGACCCTCAAGAGCACCTAACGGCTTTCGAGGCCAGAATGAACTTGGAAGGAGCATCCGACGCGGTCCGATGCAGAGCCTTCCCAGTAACCCTTGCCGGACCAGCGATCAAATGGTTCAACGCTCTCCCAAACGGATCCATAACCAGCTTCCACGACATCACAAGAAAATTCATGGCCCAGTTCACAACCCGAATCACCAAAGCCAAACACCCCATCAGCTTGTTAGGGTCACACAGAAGCAAGAAGAATCCACAAGAAAATACCTCGACCGCTTCAACGACGAATGCCTGACGGTCGACGGACTCACGGACTCCGTGGCCAGCCTCTGCCTAACTAACGGGCTCATGAATGAAGACTTCCGCAAACATCTCACCACTAAACCAGTATGGACCATGCACGAAATCCAGAACGTCGCCAAAGATTACATCAACGACGAGGAAGTCAGCCAGGTCGTCGCTGCCAACAAACGGCAGCACATCGCTACCCAACACGGCAACCCGACTCCCCGTCATAACCCACCACCCAGAGAGAACCAACGAGACCACGTTAAACCGACCCATCAACCACCAAGAGTAGGAAAATTCTCCAATTACACCCCCCTAACAGCACCAATTACTGAGATATACCACCAAATAGCAGATCGGGGTGTCATCCCCAAAGCCCGACCACTCAAAGAAAGGACAGGAGGAAACAAAGCCCTCTACTGCGATTACCACCGAGGATACGGCCACAAAACACAAGATTGTTTCGACCTTAAGGACGCTCTCGAGCAGGCCATACGAGATGGCAAACTCCCAGAGTTCGTCAAATTCATCAGAGAACCAAGGCGCGCCGACAGAGACAAGTCACCAGAAAGAGAAGGACGCAACACGAGAACACAAAAGCCGCCCCTCAGGGAAAACCCCGAAGAGGATCCGACCATCATAGTGAACGTCATCACGGGCAAGGACGTACCGAATAAATCAAAGCTAACAATGAAAAAAGACCTCAAAATAATGGCCGTCAGGCACCACGACCCAGTCACCATAACCGACAGCACGATAACCTTTTTGCCGGAAGACTGCCAACACGGCACCTCGGCCGAAGACGCCCCCTTAGTCATATCAGCTCGAATCGGAACAGGGCTAGTAAGAAGAATACTGGTGGACACTGGCGCCGACTCTAACATCCTCTTCCGGGGAGCTTTCGACAAACTCGGGCTACACAACGACAACCTCCAGACACACCGCCACGGCATCACGGGCCTCGGAGACAACTTCCTCAAACCAGACGGCTCGGTTACCCTTCCCATCACCATAGGAACAAGCAACCAGAAAAAGACGATCTTATCCGAATTTGTAGTCCTGAAAGACTCCACAGCCTACAACGTCATCCTCGGGAGAAAAACGATCAACGACTTCTCTGCAGTCATCTTCACCAAATACCTCCTCATGAAGTTCAGGGCCGAGGACGGCACCATCGGAACCATTCACGGAGACCGGGAAGTCGCAGCCGAATGCGACAACAACAGCTTAGCCCTAAGGAAAAAATCTCGGGACGCCGCCGGAATATTCCTCGCCGACCTAGACGCACGACTAGACGACCAACCTAGACCAGAACCAGAAGGAGACATGGAAAAACTACAGATAGGGCCAACCAAAGAAGAATACACTTTCATCAACAGAAACCTCCCATACGACCTCAAAGAAGAACTCTCCCAACTTTTAAAGCAAAACAGAGACCTGTTCGCATTCACACCAGCCGATATACCGGGAATAAGCCCCGACCTTATGTCTCACCATCTGGCAGTAGACCCCCTAGCCAAACCAGTGGCGCAAAGAAGACGGAAAATGTCACCAGACTGAGCCGCCGAGGTCCAAAAACAGGTGAAAGCCCTACTCGAAGCCAACTTCATCCGAGAACTCCCTTATACGACCTGGCTGGCCAACGTCGTACTAGTAAGAAAATCTAACGGGAAATGGCGAATGTGCGTCGACTACACGGACCTCAACAAAGTATGCCCAAAGGACGCCTTCCCCCTACCAAACATCGACGGACTAGTGGACGCGGCATCCGGCCACCGATACCTCAGCTTCATGGACGCATATTCCGGCTACAACCAGATCCCGATGCACCGACCAGACGAAGAAAAAACAGCATTCATCACCCCGAACGGAACCTACTGCTATAGAGTAATGCCCTTCGGCTTAAAAAACGCCGGAGCCACCTACCAGCGACTTGTTAACAAGATATTTCGCAACCTATCCGGAAACAAGATAGAGGTCTACATTGATGACATGCTCGCCAAGACGGAATCCGGTGAGCAACTAACCGACGACCTCAAGGAAATAATGAACACCCTTCGAAAACACCAAATGCGACTCAACCCAACAAAATGTGCCTTCGAAATGGAAGCAGGAAAATTCCTCGGCTTCATGATCACGCAACGCGGAGTTGAGGCAAATCCAGAAAAATGCCGTGCCGTCCTTGAGATGACAAGTCCTAAAAACCTCAAAGAAATCCAAAAACTCACCGGCCGACTAACCGCGCTATCCCGGTTCCTCGGAGCATCGGCCCAAAAGGCAATCCCTTTTTTCAAACTTATGAAAAAAGGAACCCCTTCAAATGGGAGATAGAATGCGAAGAAGCTTTCCAACACTTCAAAAGGGTTCTGGCGGAACCTCCAATCCTCGCAAAACCCCAAACAGGGGAAACACTATACCTATACCTTTCCATAACAGAAGAAGCAATCGCAGCAGCACTCGTCCGGGAAAACGAGAGAAAAAGGAACAAAAACCCATATACTTCATAAGCAGGGTTCTACAGGACACAGAAGCCCGCTATTCACGATTAGAAAAGCTAGCTTTCGCACTCCTCTCGGCATCCCGACGGTTACGACAATACTTCCAAGCCCACCCCATAACAGTCCGAACCGACCAAGCGGTCAAACAGGTATTACAAAAACCCGACCTAGCAGGAAGAATGCTAGCATGGTCCATCGAAACTATCCCAATTCCAGATCAGGTTCGAACCCCGAAACGCCATCAAAGCGCAGGCATTGGCCGACTTCATCGCTGAGATGACCCCGATTAAACCCACACCCGAACCGTGGAAACTGCACGTCGACGGCTCATCGAACTCCACTCACGGAGGCGCCGGAATTATACTCAAAAATCAAAACGGGATCATAATTGAACAATCAATACGATACGACTTTCCAGTATTGAATAACCAAGCAGAATACGAGGCCCTCTTAGCAGGCCTAACCCTAGCCCGGGAAGTCGACGCAAAGGTACTTGAAGTAAACACCGATTCCCAGGTAGTATGCTCCCAAATAAACGGAAGCTACCAAACCCGGGACCCCCTACTCCAACAATATCTCAATAAAGTGAGTGAATTAAAAGGAGAATTCGAAAACGTCACCATACAACACATCCCCAGGGAGCGAAACGCCAGAGCGGACCTGCTCTCCAAGCTAGCCAGTACGAAGTCGGGACACGGCAACAGATCACTAATCCAGGAGGTCGTTAAGTCGCCTTCCGTTTCGACAATAATCAACGCACATCTAACATCCTCAAACCGGGAGTCTTGGACATACCCCATCTTACAATACCTCCTCAACGGAACCCTACCACCAGACCCAAAAGAGGAAAGGCGAATAAAAAGAGAAGCCGCCAACTACACCATCATAGCAGGACAACTATACAAACGCGGATTCTCGCAGCCCCTACTCAAATGTGTCGAAACCGGGAACACGGAATACATACTCCGCGAGATCCATAAAGGCTGTTGCGGTCACCACATCGGAGGAAAAACGCTAGCTCAAAAAATCATCAGGGCTGGCTATTTCTGGCCCACGATCATTCGAGATTCCATACAATTAACAAAGAGCTGCGACAAATGCCAAAGGCATGCCAATATCCACCAAGCTGCCCCACACCAACTCAGCATTATATCGGCAGAACGGCCATTCGGCAGTTGGGGAATCGACCTCGTCGGGCCCTTCCCCACAGCACCCGGCCAACTCAGGTATCTCGTCGTCGCCATAGATTACTACACCAAATGGATTGAAGCCGAGCCCCTGGCCTCCATAACAGCGACCCAATGTCGAAAATTCGTCTGGCGACAGATCATTACCCGATTCGGAATCCCCGAAGTCATCATCTCCGACAACGGAACCCAGTTCACCGACAAAAAATTCAGAGAACTCCTAGAAGGATTGCACATATCCCATCGCTTCAGCTCGGTAGAACATCCCCAAACAAACGGACAGGTGGAATCCGCCAACAAAATAATCGTTAAAGGACTCAAGAAGCGACTCGACGAAGCCAAGGGACTATGGGCAGATGAGTTGGGATCAGTCCTATGGTCGTACCGAACAACACCCCAAACGAGCACGGGAGAAACGCCCTTCCGATTAACGTACGGCGTAGAAGCAGTCATCCCAGTGGAAATCGGGGACCCCAGCCCCAGAAAAACAGTAGGAGGTAACGACGAAGAAGCAGAACGAGACCTCGTGGACGAAGAAAGGAGCATAGCTCACATCAAAGAGTTAGCACTCAAACAAAGAATCAGCCTAAGGTACAATCACGGCGTTATCCGACGAGAATTTGCGAAAAACGACCTCGTCCTACTACGAAACGATATCGGTCCCCCGACCCCAGGAGAAGGAAAGCTCGCCCCCAACTGGGAAGGACCATACAGAATCAAGGCCGTAATTGGAAAAGGAGCATATAAACTCGAACGACTAGACGGCAGCGAAATACCAAGAACTTGGAACGCAGCCAACTTACGAAGATACTACACTTAAATCACCCTTCATCTTTCTTTTATTACCCTTATTTTCCTTTTACTTCGTCTAATTTTGCCTTTTAGAAACTCGGGTACTCTTTCCCTCACGAAGGGTTTTAACGAGGCCCAAACCATTCAAATAAAATTTTTACAAGTTATTTCCACTTCATCTCCATTACAAGACATTACCGTTTCTCAAACACGGAACGAAGACACGGCCAGAGCCGGAGGACTGATCACCCCCCAGGCCGAAAACGCGGATATCCAAAAAACCGATCAAACGAACGGTTACGATAAAACAAAACGCTCAAATACAAAAGGCCCGAACGGCCGAATAAACGCCACAAACGGATCATACAAAAGACCCAAAAACGGCCGAAAATACCATTCAAAACAAAGTCACGGCCCTTGAGCCACTAGAAAATTCAAACAAAAGTTTAAAACTAAGTTACAGAAAAACTACTCAATATCAACAATCCGACCATCTCGGACGGCCTTAAACGCTCCCATCACGGACACATCCACACCAGGGGCCAACACCAGAACCTGCGCCTTCATCGTCTCCTCGGTAGCAGCGACAGCATCCCTAGCATCAGCCAACAGAGCCGACTTCTCCTTCTTCAGAGCTTCGACCTCAGCCTTCAGAGTTTCCGACTCGGCGAGAAGCACGACAGCTTGAGAACTCGCATCTGAGGCACGCTTTCGCTCCTCCGCCAATTGAGAAAGAAGCGAAGTCTCAATACCGGCAAGTCGGAGAATCTCCTCCCCGGCATCCTCTGAAGACTTCACCGCTTTCTCCTTTGCAGTATTGGCGGCCTCAAGCTCCTCCGTTAACTTAGTCACATCAGCCTGGGCCTGCCGAAGCTTCTTTTCCAACAAGCCCACTTGGGCCATCACAGGCTCAGCCTTCCGAACAATCACGGCAGAGCGAAGAAGGGCACGATAAACCGACTCAGCCTGGAACGAGACGTCACAGCCATCAAAAAACGACTCCGTTCCGGGCATTAAGTGCTGATCAATAAAGCCCGTAGCATCGAAACGTCGGTCCATCACACTAGGAATCAAACCCTCTTCCTCAAAGGTCTCACTACCCGGCTCCTCCGCCCTACTCCTCTTCCGAGAAGCCTCGGTAGCCGTCAGCACAACGACCTCAGGCGACCCGGGAGGAGCTTCAACGCCAGTAGGCACCCCCGATGGAACCACCTCCTGAGGAATAACCTGAGAATCCGCAGCAGGGGTCGGAACAGGAGTAGAAGGAGACGACGAACCCTCTTCCCGAACCAACGCTGCCTTCAAACTTGCCAAAGTAGTCAGCCCGCCAGCCATCTCAACTAAAAGAAAAACAAGAAAGGAGTAAAAAAAAAAAAAAGAAGGGGGTGGAACACACCAATATATGTCCGACAGGCCTCGGGATCCCCCATAACGTCTCGAGGATTCAACGGACGTTCGCCAAACAAATGCCACAAAACTTTGGCAATATCCTTATCCTCCCGAGACAAATCATCATAGGAGATCTTAGTCAAGACCGACGGCCCGGCACCAAAATTCCAGTACGTCGGAAACCGACGCTCGCCCTCCAAGGTAAGCCAAAACGGGTGATGCCCCCGGACGGGACGCACCTTAAAATATTCCCATTTAAACCCATGAAATGAATCCTCAAACAACCCGAAGATCCGGCGATGAGGCTGAGCACGGAAAGACATGTATCCTTTCTTATGCTTCCCCTCCTTAGTCGGAAGAGTACACAAGAAAAGAAAAAGGAAAACGGGAACCGAAGCCGGAAGATCAAGATACTGGCACACCAACTCAAAACACCGAACGGCTGCCCAGCTGTTCGGGTGAAGCTGAGACGGTGCCACGGAACACCGACTAAGTAAACCCTGAACAAATGGCGAGAATGGGAATCGCACACCAAGCCGGGTAAACATGGATTCATAAACCCACATCCAGTCCGGCACGGTGGGTGAATGGAGGTTCAAATAGCAAACACGCTCGTCGGCATCAGGGAGCACGAGCTCGTATCGCCCCTCCTCTTCACCACCACCACAAATCGCCCCTTGATCGCGGAGCCGTTGGAGATCACCCTCCGTCATCCGCGACGGAACACCCCATACATCGCTGGTCACCAACCATAGCGATTGGGAACGCCCCTGGAAGGGGCTACTGGGGCACCCACACCCTCATTTCTCCGACGCTGCATACCTAAAACAGGGAGGAGCACCACCATCAGCCTACCAACTCTACACAATATCAAAGTTAAAAACCTAAACACCACTACAATCAAAGCAGAAAACGGCGGTGCTCAGCCCCTTCCCCAAACTCAACAAAAACACCAAACACAGCAAAACAAAACAGAACAGGCATGCACAAACAAGTATGAAAGAAAAAGGCAAACAATACCAACCTGGTGAATTAGAAGAAAATCTTAAGAAAAACAGGAAAACGAAGAAGAAGCAGGAGCGGCACCAGAGAGCAAAAACCACCAAGGAATTTACCAGAAACTGAAGAAGTTCCTTTTGAAAAGAAAAAACGAACGAGGAAAATAAAAACCGAAGTGAAACGGTTTCAAAAAGAAGAGCAAAAAGACACAACTAACCCCGGGCTCAATAAAAACTAACGGGGGCAAAAGAGAGAAAATCCCCCCACAATAAATGCCCCCTCGGAAAAGCAAACTAATCAATTACGCCTCAAAGGACTCAAACAGGCGCAGCAGGCACGGAAAGGTCACGTCAAAACCAAAAAACGGTCAAGACGAATCTTTTACCAAACAAAATCGAGAAACCGACCTCGTCGCCAAACGAACACTCGACCAGCACCGGAGACAGTAAGAAACACCTCAAACTCTTAGCGACAAATCGACCTTACTCGCTCTCCCGCTACGGGGGCAACTGTTACGGATCCGGCCCACGAATCCCGGACCCGCGACCGAGCCCGAACCCGGCTTTCTCGGGCCAACCCGTTTCATCTCTCTAAAACGGCCCTGAACCGGCCCCTAGAGTCCTAACTAACTTTCGAATTCAAACGTTCCTCTTATCTTAGCCAGATAAGATAGAGACAAGATAACCACCCTCACCTATAAATAGAGGACCCAAGTCCCCTCAGGTATTCATTCATTCCTCACACCTTATACCTCTTAGATTTATTCTGACTTGAGCGTCGGATGTCTTTGCAGGTACCTCCCCTCCTCGCCATTCGGACAACCCAACATCTGAGTCGACCCGCAGGCTCCCGATCCTCCTCCTAGATCGTATCAGAAACATTCTGTACACCTAGCATTTTTAATTTGGCAATATCATCAACAAATGATAAAGAATAACATTATTAAATAAAGAGATGCGTTGTTTATTTTTTTTCTTCCAAAATCAACTCTACTTCTTAAAAAATTGGATGGAAGAGCAAGCTCTAATTTGGTTCACGTTAATTTTTATAAATTTATCTAAAAATAAATTAGTTTATTCAAAGAGGAAAAAAAGAAAAGCAAAACTGAAAAAAATAAAGCAGTCTTTAACCTTTTAAAATCTTTGATAATCACGTTTTTTGTTTTTATCAGTAGTGAAATTTCATTGATCCTCAATTAAAGTTACAAGTATTTTTTGTTGTAAAATAAATAAATAAATAAATAAATAAATATAAAATAAAAAAATATAAATAAAAAATTTTAATATTAATATTCATTCATATTATTATCTCAATATAATTAAGATAATTCATATACATTTATTAATATATTGCAGCCTATATTTATATAGGAATAGAGAAATATTTTATATTGATCTTATGTGTGTATTATATGAGACATTGTTCTTCTATTTATATAGGTACCAAATTTACAATTTCAAACTTCATTAATTTAATTCATTTTGAGAACTTGAGCCTTCTTCTTGTTGAGAAATTTAGTTGCCCATCTTATGAAAAAAGTCTAATTCTATCCATATCATAACACTCCTTCTTAAATGTCCATTTAAAATTATTCCTCATTAAAATCTTATTAAAGACAAATTTAATAAAAAAAAATTAGCAAAAAAAAAGAGTACAATATCCTTTATGATGAGAACTGTTTTGTTAAAAAACCTTGTAAAAAAAATTCAATAGGGACAAAACCTGGCCAAGAAAAAAAAGAGTACAACATTCTCCTTTTGTCAGTATTATTTAATATCTCGAAATCGGCGCATATCAATCTTTCAAAAGAGGAGTTTGGAAGTGACTTTATAAATAAATCTGCCAGATTATCACTTTTTCTAAAGTTAATGCCAGACAAATCACTTTTTCTGGAGGCCAAGTTTCATGAGAATTAAAGATGTCATTATTCCTTACTTGCTATATCCATCAAAGTCCCAAAAAGAACTTGAACGGGTGTTCTCTGCTATGAAACAAGAACCAGTTCTTCAAATCCAAAGGATGACAAGAAATATTCAACCTATGCCAGACAAGTTGAGCATTTGGACAATCCAGAATATAATATAAAACTGATTCCTGGCTAGAAAGACATCTTGGACACCTATCCGATGACGACATCCCTCTTCTAAAGCGAAAACTTGCAGTAGGAAGAGCCTCCTTAAGACACAACCAAGCCAAAAACTTATGCTTTTCCGAAACAAGCTGACACCAAAGGCAAAGCCAATTCTCCCGCTCCTCCCAACCAAACAGCTGCTTACACAATCACAAGTAACCATTGTGTGAGTCATAGACTTTGGCAGTAGACCCACACCAATACCAACCCACTTCTGGACCTGCTTGTTCATCTGGATTGTAAGAGAGAATATTACCTTTCAGATTTTAACATAAAGGAGAATAAAGAGTATCCAAATGTCACCTACCAACCGACCAAATATCCTGTATCCGGATATTCGAATTAGAAATATGAACATAATCCATCTCATTAGATAACCGTCTTTCTCTCCTCCAGCTAGAAAATCAAAAATTCTGGTTCAAATCTCCAATATAACAAGCAAACCCATCCTTCAACACTTCCCAAGCCTTACAAAGACACCTCCAAATGGGAGAGTCATTGTTCTTAGGATAACTAAAACAGTCATATAGAGATGATCGGTATTCGGCATCCAACAATTGGACTCATAGCTTGTTTGGCTGCTGGAAAAAAGTCCAAACTAGCTTCCCAAGAAGAGTAATATTTACACAATAAGGATCTCTAATCCCCAAACCTCCATATTTTTTTGGAGTAACCAGTACCTTCCAACTAACAAGATTCAATCATTTTCCATCAACTTGTCATTTCCAAAGAAAATTTCTCATCATAGACTCCAATTTACTATTGATTCTTTTGGAAAAAATAGAGACCTGCATCTGGTACGTGGAAATAGCGGCTTCAACAGAATTAACCAAGTAGAGTCTACCAGCCCGATTGAGTAAACTCCCTTTCCAGCTTGCTAGCCTACTCCGAATCTTATCCAGGACACCATTGAAAGCTGAACGCCCTAGAATGGCTAAGGGTAACTCCAAGATACTTGCCCAAGTCCTAGACAAATCTGATAGAGGATACCCCAGTAAAAACTTCTTTTCTTGTTGCAGAGATATTCTTGGAGCAAAGCGCTTTAGACTTCTTCACATTAATCTTAATCCCAAATGCTTTGCAAAAAGTCTAAAAAACCAGCATCACATTTTGCACTTGTCTCTTTGTAGCTTTACAGAATAGAAGCAAGTCATTCGCAAACATTAAGTGGGATATTCTTGATCCCCCTCTAGAAATAGCAACCGGTTCCCACAAGCCCAAATCGACCTGATAACTAATAAAGCATGCCAATCGCTCCATACACAACACAAAAAGATAGGGTGACATAGGGTCTCCTTGTCTAAGACCTCGGCTAGGAGTAAAACCATTTAGACGATTCTCATTCCAAAGAATAGATAAGGAAGAAGCAATGACACAATTCATAATCAAATTAATTGTAGAAATAGGAAAACCAAAGCTCTTAAGGGTATAAGCTAAAAACCTCCAGTCAACTCTGTCATAAGCTTTCTCCAGATCAATCTTAAAGGCCAGTGTGCCTTTCTTTGATTTAGTCTTCTTCATAAAGTGGAGGACTTCTTGAGCAATAATGATGTTGCCAGGAGTTCCTCGTCCCGGAATAAATTCTCCTTGAAGCGGGCCAACAATCTCTGCAAGATGAGGACGAAGCCTATTAACAAGGACCTTCGTGATGATCTTGTAAACTACATTGCAGAGACTAATCGGCCTGAAATCTTTCATAGATACCGGTAATTCAACCTTTGGAATAAGAACCAGTAAAGTCTCCAACATTCTCGGATCAAGAGTAACACTAGAGAATGCCTGCTTAACCATCTTCCAAACATCAAGACTAATGATCTCCCAATATTCTTTGAAGAAGAAAGTTTGAAACCCATCAGGACCCGGAGCTTTAAAAGAGTTCATGTGAAAAACAACTGTTCTGACTTCCTGATAAACCTCATTTGTAGGGTTTATCTTGTATTGATTTTTGGAGATTTTATCACCTTTTACCCACATTTATTCAAGAAATAGCATGGTTTTGTATATTCTCCTTTAATTGTGCTTGAATGTGAAAACATGCTTTTTAGGACTCAAAATAGCTAAATTTAATTCACCTTGATTCTATTAGATGCCTTGATATATTTGTTAAGTGATTTAAGGTTTAGGAGGCAAAGATTGGATCAAGGGAATGAAGAAAGAAAGCATGAAAAGTTGGAGAACTCATGAAGAAATGAAAGAACCAGAAAGCTGTCAAGCCGACCTCTTCGTATTTAATCGACCATAACTTGAGCTACAGAGGTCCAAATGATGCGGTTCTAGTTGGTTTGGAAAGCTAACATCCGGGGCTTCGAAACGATATAAGATTTTCCATAGTTGCATCGCGCATAGGGGGGGCGCACGCGCACGGTACGCGGATGTGCCGATGGTGGCACATGACCCACTTAATGCAACACGTGGCCAGCGATTTTAGAAGCCTTGTGGGCCCAATCCAACTCATTTCCGATGCTATTTAAGCCAAGGATTGAAGGGGGAATGGACATACTTTTACATACTTTTGATCATTAGTCATAGTTTAGTTTTAGAAGTAGTAGAGTTAGTTTCTAGAGAGAGAAGCTCTCACTTCTCTCTAGGATTAGGATTAGGATTAGGTTTAGTTCTTAGATCTAGGTTTTAATCCTTGCTTTCTTCCACTTCTATCTCTCAACTTTTTGTTGCTACCTTCATCTTCTTCTACTCTTTTGTTGTAGTTTTCTTTAGGTTGTTCTTATATTTTTTTGTAGATCTAGTATTGTTTCTTCTACTTTCTTCCAATTCAATAAAAGGTAATTCATAATAAATGTGTTTCTTTTAATTGTTGTTGTTAATTCATTGCAATAAATGTTGTTAGATTCTATTCATGTTGTCAATTTGCTTTGCTTTCTTTTGTGCCTTCCAAGTGTTTGATGAAATGTTTGGTTGGATTTTAGTGTAGGTTTTGTTCCTCTTGGCCTAGGTAGAGTAATTAGTGACTCTTGAGTTATCTAATTCTTTTGTTGGTTGATAATTAGAAGTTGCTAATTGATTTGAATGCCTCTAAAGCTAGTCTTTCCTTTAGGAGTTGATTAGGACTTGAGGAATCAAATTGATTCATCCACTTGACTTTCCTCCATGGTTAGAGGTTAACTAAGTGGGAGCAATACACAATTCTCATCACAATTGAGAAGGATAACTAGGATAGGACTTCTAGTTCTCATATCTTGCCAAGAGCTTTGTTAGTTGTTAGTTTATTTCCTTTGCCATTTATAATTCTTGTCTATAATCTCAAAAACCCCAAAATAACTCACAACCAATAACGAGACACTTTATTGTAAATCCTAGGGAGAACGACCCGAGGTTTAAATACTTCAGTTTATATATTTTAGGGGTTTGTACTTGTGACAAACAAATTTTTGCATGAAAGGATTATTGTTGGTTTAGAGACTATACTTCAACGAGATTTCATTTGTGAAATTCTAAACCGTCAAAAATCCAATCATCACTTCCTCCATAGTAACTGGTGTCGTAAGATTATTGCAAGCTTCCTCATTCAGAGAAGGAAGAGGCACATCACCAAGGCAACCCAAATCAACATCATTCAAATGACAGAATAAGCTTTTATAGAAAGACTCTGCTTCTTGACTCAGAACCTCTGGATCAGTTTTCCACACTCCATCCTTGAGAAAAAGGCCATGAATCTTATTATGCTTCTTTCGCGCAAGAGTTTGAATATGAAAGAATCTTGTATTCCTATCCCCGAACCTTACCCACTGCTCTCTGGACTTTTAGAACCATAGGAGCTCTTCTTGCACTAGAGTAGTATTATAATCATCAAGCAACTGTTGCTCTTTCTGACGCAAATAAATACTATCTACCACTTCTAAACGCTTTTGTAAATAATTAATCTGCTGCTCTAATTCACATTTCTTAACAAAAATGTTATTACCAGACTACCATGACTGATTCACAATATCTCTATACCCAGGATGAGTAGCCCAAGCAGCAACAAATCGGAAAGGTCGATTCCCTTTAGGCTGAAGACGACCTTTACAACGCACCAGAATAGGACAATGATCAGACTGAAGCCTATTTAAAACTTCTGCATAAGCCTCTGAAAAGATAGATAACCAACTACTATTTATACAAACTCGATCAAGCTTTTTTGCTATGTCAACATAATTTTTCACCCTCCTGCACCAAGAAAACTGCCTCCCAATAGTCTTCAGATCAAACAAAATACTATCCCCTAATGAAGTAGCAAACATGTCTGCTCTTTGATGAGAAAATTGACAGCCCTTAGATTCATGAGAAAATTTGACTTCATTAAAATCACCAAGAACAATCCAAGGTCCTTGAAAAACCATGGATTGTTGATGCGTGAGCATCTTTCCTATCTTTTCCTAGTGAATTTGCATCAAACTTGTTGAATTTAATAAAGAATTAATTATCTTTTAGCCAATATGGATGCTACTTTGAGTCTTTTGCAATTTTGTTTATTTTAGGTAGCATTCGGCGGAATTTGATGGAGTTTCTGCAGCACAATAATCAAAGGAGATGGTAGCGAGGAGCGACGCGCACGAGATATCCATGACGACGCGTGCGCATGACTGACGTGTACGCGTGAATTGAAGATTCGCTCAGCGACGCGTCCACGTGACCTACACGTCTGCGTGACTTGCGAAAAAGACCATCGACGCGTCTGCGTGACTGACGCGTACGCGTGACATGCGCAACGTGCAGAAAATACAGAAAAATGCTGGGGGAAATTTCTAGGCTGTTTTAACTCAATTTTTAGCCCAGTAAACACAGATTAGAAGCTGCAGAATGGACAAAACATGTGGTCCCCACCCATCAACTGAAGACTTGTCAATTAAATTCAAATTTAAATTCAAATCTCATTTTTAGGAAAAGATATTATTTTTAATTTTAGATAATTAGATTTTAAATTTATTAGGATTAGTTATAAATAGGAATTTAGATGCCATCAGATTGGAACTCAGTACATTTTAACTAGAATCCTTATTTTCTTCTCTGAACCATGAGTAACTAATCCTCCATTGTTAAGGTTAGGAGCTTTGTCTATTTGTATGGATTGATTCATTTGCTCTTTCTAATTTAATTCATATTTTGATTTATATTTTAATAATTGTTTTCGTTCTTTATTTTATGAATTTGGGTGGAACGGAAGTATGACCCATGTTCTAATTGAGTTCTTGTAAAACTTGGAAAAACTCTTTACTTGAACAACAGCTTGAAAACATATTATCCTGAATTTCTAATTATTTGTATTTAACGGGATACGTGACATATAATTCCCTAAATTTTGGATAATTAGGATTCTTGTGGCATATAAACTGGAATTTGATCATCACCTTCTAATTGGAATTAATTGACCAAGGAATTGGCAGTTAATGAATTTTAGAGGAGACTAGGAAGGTCTAAGGAATTAGGGTCTAGTCACATATAGTTTGCCATGAATTAAATGTTGCATGATTAAAATAGTTGGTAAGAAAAATCAATTCGGAAAATAGATAACTCCGAAGCCTTAACTATTTTCTCCATATTTTATTCCCAACTTATTTATTTGTCTATCCTTTTGATATTCTGAGTTCGAATTTAAACCTTTTGAATATCTCAAAACCCTTTTCTGCTTACCTAACTAAGCCAATCAATCAATCATTGTTGCTTGATCCATCAATCCTCGTGGGATCGACCCTTACTCACGTAAGGTATTACTTGGTACGACGCGGTGCACTTACCGGTTAGTTTGTGGGTTATAAAATATCACACCAATTGTGCAACAAGATAATCCCAAAGGAGAACCCTTTTATTAAATTGATGACTGCCATAAATACCACTACACCTCCAAATTAAATTATCAAATTGAACCTCAACAGTAACACCCTGATCAAAAGCATCAATGAACTTACAACAAACACCTTTCATAGAGGATAAAAATCAAATACCTCCCTTATGTCCCTCTGCTTCTATTATACCAACAGAGTGATACCCCAACCTTTCCCAAAATAATTTTAAATGCTGAAAAGGGGAGTGAGTTTCAACCACAATAAAGAAAATAGGTTTAAATTTCCTAACAAGTTCCTTACAATGCACCCGGGCTAACTTATTAGAAGCACCCCTAATATTCCAAACAATCATATTTAAACTATCCATAAATAATAGGGACAGAATAAATAAGAACATAAACTCTAAACAGAATCACCAACCTCAATAGGTGGTTTATCTTGCGGTACTGACACACTTGATCCTCAATAATTGCCACCTTCGGACCCCCTAACACTGCACTTGCTATGCTTCCATCTACTAAGGTTTCCTCCGTTGTGCCACCATTTTTATCAACTGGCGAGTTCTGCAGGGAGGAAGGCTGAGGACGCTTCCGTAGAGAAATTCCACGACGTGCAGGAGTTCTGCGCGATAGAGATGGCGCAATTTCATGTTTTTCTCGCTTCCCCATCCTAATGCCAATTGATTTGCCTCCATCACCATGCAAATTGGGTCTTGGAACCCTTCTCGAACCATACTTGTGCTGCTTTCCATCTTGATCCTTCAAACCTGATGACTGGCCCATTGTGAATTTTCCATTATGCAGCACTTGTTGCTAGCCTCTCCATCATCCATGCATGCCTCATTAACATGACCATCAGGCACGTGAAGAGCCAATGATTCCGTAACCACATCCTTCCCTTTAACAACTCCTAATTTCTCACCCAAATTACGAGAATTCTCACCCAAATCACGAGCTTCTGATTCAGCCTCTTTTTGAATCTCATGATTGTTGTGTGGCACTAGTGTCGGGGCTTCATTATTTTTTCCATCACCAAAGAAATTTCCATTTCCTTCCAAGGACTCCTTCTTCATGCACAATGATTTATCATGCCCATACCATGCACAAGTAGCACAAATCAGCTGTAAACTCTCGTACTCCACTTCATGAGTCATACCCTCCACTATAATATGTTTGATTACAGGCAACCCAAGATTAATTTGAATACAAGCTCGTGCATATTTTTCTCTTTCTGCAAGCTTAGTGGCCAAATCTACTTTCACCGGAACCGCTATTGTAGAAGCAATTCACAGCATTGCTTGTTCCTGGTAGCACCAAATTGGATGTCCCAAAACTCGAATTCATACTAGTGTTGATCCAAAGGATTTTTCGCATGGCCTAAAATCTACATCCCATGGCTTTACTGCAATATAGTGACCGTCTATCAACCACGGGCCACCAAGAATGACTTTCTCATGATTCACAGCAATATCAAATTTGACCAAAAAATACACAAACCCCACATCCAACAAATCAAACCCTCCTTTGATGCGTCATACTATCCGAAGCTTATGCTTGAGAGCCGTGTAGCCATAATGCTTATCCAGCACCTTGATCACGATGGCTTCCTTATAAGGTTCAGCTAGACAGCTCTTTGCCTCCTTTATCACCCTGCTTACTTGTCACTGTCGCGATACCATCTGATGAGCGGATAATTTGTACGCTTTTTGGCATTGTTTTTAGTATGTTTTCAGTATCTTTTAGTTAGTTTTTAGTATATTTTTATTAGTTTTTAGTTAAAATTCACTTTTCTGGACTTTACTATGGGTTTGTGTGTTTTTCTGTGATTTCAGGTATTTTCTGACTGAAATTGAAGGTTCTGAGCAAAAATCTGATTCAGAGACTGAAAAGGGCTGCAGATGCTGTTAGATTCTGACCTCCCTGCACTCGAAGTGGATTTTCTGGAGCTACAGAAGCCCAATTGGCGCGCTCTCAACGGCGTTGGAAAGTAGACATCCTGGGCTTTCCAGCAATATATGATAGTCCATACTTTTCCCAAGATTTGATGGCCCAAAGCGGCGTAGCAATTCGGCCTCAGAAATTCCAGCGTTAAACGCCGGAACTGGCATAAAACTTGGAGTTAAACGCCCAAACTGGCATAAAAGCTGGCGTTTAACTCCAGAAAAGGTCTCTACACGAAAATGCTTCATTGCTCAGCCCAAGCACACACCAAGTGGGCTCGGAAGTGGATTTTTCTGTCATTTACTCATTTCTGTAAACCTTAGGATACTAGTTTACTATTAATAGGACCTTTTGACATTGTATCTGTACCTCATGACATTTTACACGTTTCTTTGTGTACATTCCACGGCATGAGTCTCTAAACCCCATGGTTGGGGGTGAGGAGCTCTGCTGTGTCTTGATGGATTAATGCAATTACTACTGTTTCTTATTCAATCATGCTTGCTTCCATTCTAAGATATCACTTGCTCTTAACCCGGATGAATGTGATGATCCGTGACACTCATCATCATTCTCAACTATGAACATGTGCCTGACAACCACCTCTGTTCTACTTTAGATTGAGTAGATATCTCTTGGATTCCTTAACCAGAATCTTCGTGGTATAAGCTAGAACTGATGGCGGCATTCAAGAGAATCCGGAAGGTCTAAACCTTGTCTGTGGTATTCTGAGTAGGATTCAATGACTGAATGACTGTGACGTGCTTCAAACTCCTGAAGGCGGGGCGTTAGTGACAGACGCAAAAGAATCACTGGATTCTATTCCGGCCTGATTGAGAACCGACAGATGGATAGCCGTGCCGTGACAGGGTGCGTTGAACATTTCCAATGAGAGGATGGGAGGTAGCCACTGACAACGGTGAAACCCTACATACAGCTTGCCATGGAAGGAGCTTTGCGTGTTTGATGAAGGAGACAGTAGGAAAGCAGAGATTCAGAAGATGGAGCATCTCCAAAGCCTCAACCTATTCTCCATTACTGCTGAACAAGTACCTATTTCATGTTCTTCTGCTTTTCACAATCAATCTTGATAATTTCTGATATCCTGACTAAGATTTACAAGATAACCATAGCTTGCTTCAAGCCGACAATCTCCGTGGGATCGACCCTTGCTCACGCAAGGTATTACTTGGATGACCCAGTGCACTTGCTGGTTAGTTGTGCGGGATTGCAAAAGTGTGATTGCAATTTCGTGCACCAAGTTTTTGGCGCCGTTGCCGGGGATTGTTCGAGTTTGGACAACTGACGGCTTATCTTGTTGCTTAGATTAGGACTGTTTGTTTTTGTTGGTTTAGAGTCTTTTAGTTGAGTCTAGTTTCATATTTTAAGTTTGGTGTCAATTGCATGCTTTTGCTTTTCTTTTAAATTTTCGATTTTGCATGTTCTTAGTCCCTTTTTTATTCATAAAAATTCTAAGTTTGGTGTCCTCTTTGTGTTTTTCCTTTAAAATTTTCGAAAATTAGTGTTTGATTTTCTAAAAATTTTAAGTTTGGTGTCTTTTTGTTGTTTTTCTCTTTCCTCTTTTCAAAAATCAAATCTTCTTCATAAAAATTTTTCAATCATATCTTTTTAATTGCTATTTTCAAAATCTTTTTTAATTAGCTAATTGATTCAGTTCTCAATTTGTTTTGATCTTATTTTCTTTTTTATTTTCGAATTTTTATTTTAATTTTCTTTTGTTTTATTTTTTTTTTTTCGTTTAACTCAAAAAAAAAAAAAAACAAAAACAAAATTTATCTGTTTGCAATCATTATCATTTCCCTTTTGTCCATTATGGACCTAAGAGGGATTGATCAGTCCAAAAGGACTCTGGGGTCATATGCTAACCCCATTACAGCTGCATATGGGAGTAGCATCTGTACACCTCCCATCAAAGCAAGCAGCTTTGAGCTAAATCCTCAACTCATTATCATAGTGCAGCAAAATTGCCAGTATTCCGGTCTTCCACAGGAAGAACCTACTGAGTTTCTGGCACAGTTCTTACAAATTGCTGACACAGTACATGATAAAGAGGTAGATCAGGATGTCTACAGACTATTACTATTTCCATTTGCTGTAAAAGATCAAGCAAAAAGGTGGTTGAATAACCAACCTACAGCAAGCATAAAGACATGGAAACAGTTGTCAGACAAATTCCTGAATCATTTTTACCCTCCAAAGAGGATGACACAGCTAAGGCTGGACATCCAAGGCTTTAAACAAGAGGATAATGAATCCCTTTATAATGCCTGGGAGAGGTATAGAGGTATGCTTAGAAAATGCCCCTCTGAAATGAGCTCAGAAAAAGCTCAGATGTCTTTAGACCACTCAGCTGGTGGATCTATACACATGAGGAAGACAATTGAAGAAGCTCAAGAGCTTATAGACACTGTTGCTAGAAACCAATACTTATATTCTAGCAATGAGTTCGTTCCAAAAGAGGAAGTCATGGCATTAGTCACTGATCCTAATCCTTAAGAACAGATGAATGAGCTTAATCAACAATTGCTCCTGATGACAGAACAGTTAGCAGAATTTAAAGAAATGCTCCATGATACTAAGGTTGCTAACAAGAACATAGAACTGCAGTTGAATTAAGCAAAACAGCAAATATCTAAACAAATAACAGAAGAATGTCAAGCAGTTCAACTGAGGAGTGGGAGAGCACTGAATACCACTGCTCAAAGGAGCAAAAAGCCAAACAAGGAACAATTGACAGAGGATAACCAAACCACTGTTCAAAATCCCTCTGAGGACAGTAAGAGCCCAGAGAGGAATGTTATTGGCGTTCAAACGCCAGAAAGGGAAGGAAAGCTGGCGTTAAACGCCCATTCCTTGCCCAGTTCTGGCGTTCAAACGCCAGAAAAGGGGGAAAAGTTGGCGTTTAACGCCCATTTTCCACCCAATCCTGGCGTTCAGACGCCAAGGGAGGATCAGACACCTGAGAGTGCTGACAGTAATCCCTCTAAAAAGGCTTCTTCAACCACTTCTGTAAGGAATAAACCTGCAGCATCTAAGGTTGAAGAATATCAAGCCAAGATGCCTTATCCTCAGAAACTCCGCAAAGCGGAACAGGATAAGCAATTTGCCCGCTTTGCAGACTATCTAAGGACTCTTGAAATAAATATTCCGTTTGCAGAGGCACTTGAGCAAATACCTTCCTATGCTAAGTTCATGAAAGAGATCTTAAGTCATAAGAAGGATTGGAGAGAAACTGAAAAAGTGTTTCTCACTGAAGAATGCAGTGCAGTCATTCTGAAAAGCTTACCAGAAAAGCTTCAAGATCCTGGAAGCTTTATGATACCATGCACATTAGAAGGTGCTTGCACCAAGACAGCTTTATGTGATCTTGGAGCAAGCATCAATCTAATACCTGCATCCACTATCAGAAAGCTTGAGTTGGCTGGAGAAGTCAAACCAACCAGGATATGCCTCCAACTTGCTGATGGCTCCATTAAACACCCATCAGGCATAATAGAGGACATGATTGTCAAGGTTGGACCCTTTGCCTTTCCAACTGACTTTGTGGTGCTGGAAATGGAGGAGCACAAGAGTGCAACTCTCATTCTAGGAAGACCTTTCTTAGCAACTGGACGAACTCTCATTGATGTACAAAGAGGGGAAGTAACCCTGAGAGTCAATGAGGATGAGTTCAAGTTGAATGCTGTAAAAGCTATGCAGCATCCAGACACTCCAAATGACTGCATGGGCGCTGACATTATTGACTCTCTGGTAGAAGAGATCAATATGGCTGAAAGCCTAGAATCAGAGCTTGAGGACATCTTCAAAGATGCTCAACCTGATCAAGAAGAACTAAAGGAAGCAAAGGAATTTTCGAAAATTCCTCAGGAGGAGGATAAACCTCCCAAACCTGAACTCAAACCTCTACCACCATCCCTGAAGTATGCATTTCTGGGAAAAAGGTGACACTTTTCCAGTGATTATAAGCTCTGCTTTAAATCCACAGGAAGAGGAAGCACTGATTCAAGTGCTAAGGACACACAAGACAGCTCTTGGGTGGTCCATAAGTGATCTCAAGGGCATTAGCCCAGCTAGATGCATGCACAAGATCCTGTTGGAGGATAATGCCAAACCAGTGGTCCAACCACAGAGGAGGCTAAATCCAGCCATGAAGGAGGTAGTGCAGAAAGAGGTCACTAAATTACTAGAGGCTGGGATTATTTATCCTATTTCTGATAGCCCCTGTGTGAGCCCTGTCCAAGTTGTCCCCAAAAAGGGAGGCATGACAGTGGTTCATAATGAAAAAAATGAACTGGTTCCTACAAGAACAGTCACAGGGTGGCGCATGTGTATTGACTACAGAAGGCTCAATACAGCCACCAGAAAGGATCATTTTCCTTTACCATTCATAGACCAAATGCTAGAAAGACTAGCTGGTCATGATTACTACTGCTTTTTGGATGGCTATTCAGGCTACAACCAAATTGCAGTAGATCCTCAGGACCAAGAGAAAACAGCATTTACTTGCCCTTCTGGCGTGTTTGCCTACAGAAGGATGCCTTTTGGTCTGTGCAATGCACCTGCAACCTTTCAGAGGTGCATGCTCTCTATCTTTTCAGATATGGTAGAGAAATTTCTGGAAGTCTTCATGGACGACTTCTCAGTATATGGAGACTCATTCAGCTCCTGTCTTAACCACCTATCACTTGTCCTAAAAAGGTGCCAAGAGACTAACCTGGTTTTAAACTGGGAGAAATGTCACTTTATGGTGACTGAGGGAATTGTCCTTGGGCACAAAATTTCAAGCAGGGGAATAGAGGTGGATAAGGCAAAGGTAGAGGTAATTGAAAAATTACCACCACCTGCCAATGTTAAGGCAATCAGAAGCTTTCTGGGGCATGCAGGATTTTATAGAAGGTTTATAAAGGATTTTTCGAAAATTGCAAAACCTTTGAGTAACCTGCTGGCTGCTGACACACCATTTGTGTTTGACACACAGTGTCTGCAGGCATTTGAGACCCTGAAAGCTAAGCTGGTCACAGCACCAGTCATCTCTGCACCAGATTGGACATTGCCATTTGAATTAATGTGTGATGCCAGTGACCATGCCATTGGTGCAGTGTTGGGACAGAGGCATAACAAACTTCTGCATGTCATTTACTATGCTAGCCGTGTTCTAAATGATGCACAGAAGAATTACACAACCACAGAAAAAGAATTACTTGCAGTGGTTTATGCCATTGACAAGTTTAGATCTTATCTAGTAGGATCCAAGGTGGTTGTGTACACTGACCATGCTGCTCTTAAATACTTACTCACAAAGCAGGATTCAAAACCCAGGCTTATCAGATGGGTGTTGCTTCTGCAAGAGTTTAATATAGAAATAAGAGACAGAAAAGGGACAGAGAACCAAGTAGCTGATCATCTGTCCCGAATAGAACCAGTAGCTGGGGCGTCCCTCCCTTCTACTGAGATATCTGAGACTTTCCCAGATGAGCAACTCTTTGCCATTCAGGAAGCTCCATGGTTTGCAGATATTGCAAACTATAAAGCTGTGAGGTTCATACCCAAGGAGTACAGCAGAGTGCAAAGAAAGAAATTAATTTCAGATGCCAAGTACTACCTCTGGGATGAACCATATCTCTTTAAGAGATGTGCTGACGGAGTGATCCGCAGATGTGTACCCAGAGAAGAAGCACAAAGGATCCTATGGCATTGCCATGGATCACAGTATGGAGGGCATTTTGGAAGTGAGCGAACAGCCACTAAAGTCCTCCAGTGTGGCTTCTACTGGCCTACTCTCTATAAAGATTCCCGAGAGTTTGTGCGTAACTGTGACAGTTGCCAAAGAGCTGGTAACCTGCCTCACGGATATGCCATGCCTCAACAAGGGATATTAGAGATAGAATTGTTTGATGTATGGGGAATTGACTTCATAGGGTCATTCCCACCATCATACTCAAACACTTACATTCTGGTGGCGGTAGACTATGTATCTAAGTGGGTAGAAGCAATTGCTACACCCACTAATGATACAAAGACCGTGCTAAAATTCCTCCAGAAACACATCTTCAGCAGGTTTGGTGTTCCCAGAGTACTAATCAGTGATGGGGGCTCTCATTTCTGCAACAAACAGCTATACTCTGCTATGGTTAGATATGGAATTAGCCATAAAGTGGCAACTGCGTATCATCCACAGACAAATGGGCAAGCTGAAGTCTCTAACAGAGAGCTAAAAAGAATCCTAGAACGGACTGTGATAGCCTGAAGAAAGGATTGGGCAAAGAGCTTGGATGATGCTCTGTGGGCATACAGAACAGCATTCAAGACTCCTATATGAACCTCTCCATACCAACTGGTGTATGGGAAGGCCTGTCATTTGCCTGTGGAACTAGAACATAAAGCCTACTGGGCAACCAGATTCCTAAACATGGATGCTCAGTTAGCTGGTGAAAAAAGATTGCTCCAGTTAAATGAGCTAGAGGAGTTCAGACTCAATGCCTTTGAAAATGTAAAAATTTATAAGGAAAAGGCAAAGAAGTGGCATGACAAGAAATTGTCAACCAGAGTCTTTGAGCCAGGACAAAAAGTTCTGCTCTTCAACTCCAGGCTCAAATTGTTTCCAGGAAAACTCAAATCCCGATGGAGGGGTCCGTATGTGATCACAGGAGTGTCACCATATGGATATGTTGAGCTTCAGGATATTGATTCTGACAAGAAGTTCATTGTTAATGGACAGAGAATCAAGCATTATCTTGAAAGCAATTTTGAGCAGGAATGCTCAAAACTGAGACTTGAGTGATTCTCAGTAAAGGTCCAGCTAAAGACAGTAAAGAAGCGCTTGCTGGGAGGCAACCCAGTCATTAGGAGGTTATATGATTAGTTCTTACAGAGGCAAGTATCAAAAATGAAGAAATTCACAGAGTTACAAAAGGATTCAGCTCAAAAAGCAGAGAAAATGAGCTTACTGGCGAAAAAACGCCAGTAAGGGGCATTTTGGGCGTTAAACGCCAGAATGGGTACCATTCTGGGCGTTTAACGCCAGGAATGGTGCCATTTTGGGCGTTAAACGCCAGAATGGGCACCATTCTGGGCGTTTAACGCTAGGTGTGCAGCATCCTGGGCGTTTAGAAAAACGCCCAGTGATAAAGACTTTCTGGCGTTTAACGCCAGCCAGGGCACCTGGCTGGGCGTTAAACGCCCAAAAGGGGTAATAAATGGGCGTTAAACGCCAGAATGGGTGCCATTCTGGGCGTTTAACGCCAGCAAGGTGGGGGGACCACAATTTTGTTTTCAAATCAAATTTTTTCAAACTTTCCTTTTCTCACCCATACTTTTCTACAAAATCACACTTCAATCATTCATCATTCACTTTCAAATCTTCAAAAATCAAAACCATTCTTCAAATTTATTTCAAATCAATTACAAAAATTGTTCAAAAATTTCACCCTTTTCTCAATTTCTTTCCAAATCTTCTCAAATCTCCTTTCAAATTTCTCTTCTTTTTTTTTTTTCGAAAACTCCCCTCCCCACCTTATAAATACACGTTTGGCTCCCTCATTCCACCACACCATTCGAATTTCCTCTTCCTCCCCCTCTCTTCTCTCTTTTCTTTTGCTTGAGGACAAGCAAACCTCTAAGTTTGGTGTGCTTTTCCGTGATCACTAAGCCAAGATTCATCAAGATCATGGCTCCTAAGGGAAAACAAACCAATTTAAGAGGAAAGAAAGAGACTAATCCAAAGAATCTTTGGAATCAAGAGAAGTTCTTAACTAAAGAACATGAAAACCATTATCACAAAATAATGGGTCTGAGGTCAGTGATCCCGGAAGTAAAATTTGATCTGAAAGAAGATGAATATCCGGGGATCCAAGAGCAAATTCGAAACAGAGGATGGGAAGTTCTAACCAATCCTGAGACAAAGGTTGGAAGGAACATGGTTCAGGAATTCTACTCAAATCTGTGGCTGACAGATAAGCAGAGAATGACTGGAACCGCTTACCATACCTACAGAACCATGGTCAGAGGGAAAGTTATGTACTTCCATCTGGACAAAATAAGAGAAATCTTCAAGTTACCTCAACTGCAAGATGATCCTGACTCCTTTAATAGGAGGATGGTGAGAGTAGATAAAGGGTTGGATCAAGTTCTAGAGGACATATGCCTCCCTGGAACTAAGTGGATAACCAATTCTAAGGGTGTCCCAAACCAACTCAAGAGGGGAGACCTCAAACCAATTGCAAGAGGTTGGCTAGACTTTATTGGGCGTTCCATATTGCCCACTAGCAACCGTTCTGAGGTTACCATCAAGAGAGCAGTGATGATTCATTGCATTATGCTTGGAAAAGAAGTGGAGGTTCATCATGTGATTGCTTGTGAGATCTACACAATTGCAAATAGGAATTCCACTGTAACCAAACTGGCCTACCCAAGCTTGATCTCCTTGCTCTGTAAAGAGGCTGGGGTGAAGATGGGAGTAGATGAATTCATACCCATTGAACATCCAATCACCAAGAAGTCAATGGAAGGAGCAAGAGGAGCAGGGGCGTGAACTCCAAGAGATGAAACGCCAAAAGCTCTCCTCTCAAGCTGAGGGAGCATCCACTTCTCAAAATCAAGGTTGTTGAGTCCTAACTCTGTGAAAACCTCTATCATTAGGAGCCTATGTTTTGCGTTTTTGTTTTGTCTTATATTTTTAGTTTCATTTTATATCTATATTTGAGTCTTGTTCTTAATTCATAATTAATAAAATTTAAAGTTTATGCCTTAAAGCTATGAATGTCCTATGAATCCATCACCTCTCCTAAATAAAAAAATGCTTTAATCACAAAAGAACAAGAAGTACAGGATTTCGAAATTTATCTCTGAAACTAGTTGAATTAGTTTGATGTGGTGACAATACTTTTTGTTTTCTGAATGAATGCTTGGTCTCTTGAATTTGTTGTTTTGAGAATGTTAAAATTGTTGGCTCTTGAAAGAATTAGGAGAAAGAGAACTGTTATTGAGGATCTGAAAAATCATCAAAATGATTCTTGAAGCAAGAAAAAGCAAAAAAAAAATCGAAAAAAAAGAGAAGAAAAGAAAAAGAAAGAAATAAAGTTGTGAACCAAGGCAAAAAGAGTGTGCTTAAGAACCTTGGACACCTCTAATTGGGGACTTTAGCAAAGCTGAGTCACAATCTAAAAAGGTTCACCCAATTATGTGTCTGTGGCATGTATGTATCTGGTGGTAATACTGGAAGACAGAGTGCTTTGGGCCACAGCCAAGACTCATATACTAGCTATGTTCAAGAATCATTATACTTAACTAGGAGAATCAATAACACTATCTGAGTTCTGAGTTCTCATAGATGCCAATCATTCTGGACATCAAAGGATAGAGTGAGATGCCAAAACTGTTCGGAAGCAAAAAGCTACTAGTCCCGCTCATCTAATTGGAGCTATGTTTCTTTGATATTTTGGAGTCTATAGTATATTCTCTTCTTTTTATTCTATTTTGATTTTCAGTTGCTTGGGGACAAGCAACAATTTAAGTTTGGTGTTGTGATGAGCGGATAATTTGTACGCTTTTTGGCATTGTTTTTAGTATGTTTTCAGTATCTTTTAGTTAGTTTTTAGTATATTTTTATTAGTTTTTAGTTAAAATTCACTTTTCTGAACTTTACTATGGGTTTGTGTGTTTTTCTGTGACTTCAGGTATTTTCTGACTGAAATTGAAGGTTCTGAGCAAAAATCTGATTCAGAGACTGAAAAGGGCTGCAGATGCTGTTGGATTCTGACCTCCCTGCACTCGAAGTGGATTTTCTGGAGCTACAGAAGCCCAATTGGCGCGCTCTCAATGGCGTTGGAAAGTAGACATCCTGGGCTTTCCAGCAATATATGATAGTCCATACTTTGCCCAAGATTTGATGGCCCAAAGCGGCGTAGCAATTCGGCCTCAGAAATTCCAGCGTTAAACGCCGGAACTGGCATAAAACTTGGAGTTAAACGCCCAAACTGGCATAAAAGCTGGCGTTTAACTCCAGAAAAGGCCTCTACACGAAAATGCTTCATTGCTCAGCCCAAGCACACACCAAGTGGGCCCGGAAGTGGATTTTTCTGTCATTTACTCATTTCTGTAAACCTTAGGATACTAGTTTACTATTAATAGGACCTTTTGACATCGTATCTGTACCTCATGACATTTTACACGTTTCTTTGTGTACATTCCACGGCATGAGTCTCTAAACCCCATGGTTGGGGGTGAGGAGCTCTGCTGTGTCTTGATGGATTAATGCAATTACTACTGTTTCTTATTCAATCATGCTTGCTTCCATTCTAAGATATCACTTGCTCTTAACCCGGATGAATGTGATGATCCGTGACACTCATCATCATTCTCAACTATGAACATGTGCCTGACAACCACCTCTGTTCTACTTTAGATTGAGTAGATATCTCTTGGATTCCTTAACCAGAATCTTCGTGGTATAAGCTAGAACTGATGGCGGCATTCAAGAGAATCCGGAAGGTCTAAACCTTGTCTGTGGTATTCTGAGTAGGATTCAATGACTGAATGACTGTGACGTGCTTCAAACTCCTGAAGGCGGGGCGTTAGTGACAGACGCAAAAGAATCACTGGATTCTATTCCGGCCTGATTGAGAACCGACAGATGGATAGCCGTGCCGTGACAGGGTGCGTTGAACATTTCCAATGAGAGGATGGGAGGTAGCCACTGACAACGGTGAAACCCTACATACAGCTTGCCATGGAAGGAGCTTTGCGTGTTTGATGAAGGAGACAGTAGGAAAGCAGAGATTCAGAAGATGGAGCATCTCCAAAGCCTCAACCTATTCTCCATTACTGCTGAATAAGTACCTATTTCATGTTCTTCTGCTTTTCACAATCAATCCTGATAATTTCTGATATCCTGACTAAGATTTACAAGATAATCATAGCTTGCTTCAAGCCGACAATCTCCGTGGGATCGACCCTTGCTCACGCAAGGTATTACTTGGACGACCCAGTGCACTTGCTGGTTAGTTGTGCGGGATTGCAAAAGTGTGATTGCAATTTCGTGCACCACCATCCCCAGATAAAGACCCTATTAATGCAAAGGCCTTAGACTTTTCTGCACCAATGACTTTATCTCTAAAAGAGACCTTGGATGACTTTTCTAACCCCTCTCGAGAAGAACCCTCCTTAACCCAAGATACACACCCACCCACGCTCTCTTCCTTATCTCTTTTGATGCCATGGGCATCTTCCTCACCGTGTTTCACCCTCAACTGCTTGCTCCCGCTCTCTCCTTCTCTCATTCTCCTCGAGTATGGAGTACGTACTCTTTCTCTACTAGGATTTTTTTGTCTAACGGAACAGTTATTTTATCATGTTTGAATTTATTATTTTTATTTAGTATCATTTTTAGATTAAATTTTTGTTATTTCAAGTCGACTTAGCTCATTTCAAAATCATATTATGTAACTAAAATTCATATTTATAATGAATTAATAACAAAATTTAATGTTTTATATTTCAATTAATATTTTTATATTATATAATACTATTTTATCTTAAAAATAATTTATTTCTTATATGAATGTATATGATATCTATTAAATTTAACATTAAAAATAATATTTTATTAATTTATTATATACGATTTATAAAATTATATATACTAATTATATGTTTTTTTGTGACTTAAAGAAAACAAACAATAACAAAGAAAGAAATAAAAATAAACAAGAACCTGCTTAAAAAAGACAGTCTCGCTGAATACTACTCTCCAACTCCTTCCAAACCTCCACTTGAAGAGAAATGGTTCTCATTGCAGTCTTTGTCATGACGTCTGTTGCTACTGTGTTTGCATTTCTCAAGATCAACAGGAGATCAGTACGCCATTTTCAAGACATGATATCTCATATTTTTAACACCAAAGGATCAATAAAACCAGAGCAATCCTATAAATTATTGACAATAGTAAAGGCCTCCACACAGTCTGTCTCACATATAATGTCTCTTTACTCCCAGTCCCATGCTAAAAGAAAGCCTCTTCAAATAGCAAACAACTCTCCTTGTAAAATGCTACGACTCTCAATTATTCCCAGACAACCTCGTTGCCACATTCCCTTCCAATCTCTGCTAACACAAGCAAAACCAACTCGAGCACCATTGTCAGGATAGCTAGCATCACAATTAATCATAAAGGTACCCACTGAAGGGAGAATCCAAGAGCCACTAATAGTGGAAGGAATAGACAGTTGTTGCAACTCAAAAATATTTCAGAACTCCTTTTCCAAGGACAAAGCCATACCAGTCACTTTGTCTGTGGTCCAATGCTCGTGAGGATGAAAGATCTCGTTATTCCTCGAATGCCAAATCCACCAGAGACCAGAAAAGAATCTAAAAGGGCATTGTTTGCTATTATGTATGAACCAATTCATCAAATCCACTGGTTGACCGGAGATTCCCAAAACTTGCCAAACTAGCAAGGCTTTTGAACAATCGCGAATGTAATGTAAAACCAATCCTGACCTGAGAAACATCGTGGACAGCTATCCATGTGCAAAATGCCCTTCCTAAAATGAAATGCAGCAGTAGGAAGAGCCTCCCGAAGACATAGCCAAGGCAAAAATTTGTACTTTTCCGAAACATGTTAACGCCAAAGCAAAAACCAATTACCCCTATTCTCCCAACTAAACATCTTCTTATTGAGCCAAATAACCACTACGAGTATCATAAACCTTTGAAGTCGCACCAGTCCAACACCAACAGACCTTTGAACCAGCTTGAACATCCGGGTTGTAAGAGTTAATGTTGCTTTACAGAGACTGATTCAGAGGAGAATAAATAATCTCAAGGTTTCACTGTCCATATGACCAAAGGTCCAAGATCCTGAGATTCGAATCAGCAATGTGAACATAATCCATCTCATGACACAGTCGCCCCACTCTTCTCCATTTAGAAAACCAAAAGTTCTGTTCTAAATTCCCAATGCACCAAATAAACCCTCCTTCAGGATATCCCAAGCTCGACATATACTCTTCCAAACATAAGATCCCCTTCCTCGAGACCGAATGAAACAATCATCCTTAGAAGAATGGTATTTCTCCTTCAATAGTTGAACCCATATCTTGTCAGGATGGTGAAAAAGTTGCCAAACTAGCTTTTCAAGAAGAGCAATATTAGCACAAAAAGGATCTCTAATTCCCAGACTCCCAAACTTCTTAGGGGTGACCAACACCTTCCAGTTAACTAGATTCAGGGCTTTACCATCAGCTTGACCCTTCCATAGAAAGTTTCGCATGATGGATTCTATCTTATTAGTTACCCCTTTAGCGAAGAGAGATACTTGTATGCGGTAAGTAGGAATCACAGTCACTACCAAATTAAGCAAACAGAGTCTGCCCGCCTTATTAAGCAATCTCCCTTTTCAGCTGGCTAGCCTTCCTCGAATCTTGTCCAGAACATCGTTGAAAGTTGCGCGTGTCACCCGAGAGTGATTAAGGTTCACCCCTAAATACTTGCCCAAGTTTTGGACGAATCTGATGGAGAACATTCCAGTGATATTCTCTTTTCTTGTTGCCGAAACATTCCTAGAGTATAGCGCTTTAGATTTCTCCACATTAACCTTCATCCTAGAGGCTCTGCAGAAAATTTTCAAAGCTACCATCACAATTTGAACTTGCTATTTTTCGGCTTTAGAGAAAAGAAGCAAATCATCAACAAATATCAAATGAGAAATTCTTGGACCCCCTCTAGAAATCACAACCAGCTTCCACAAGCCCCTATCAACTTGTTGATTAATAAAACAGGACAATCTCTCCATACACAATACAAACAGATACGGTGATATAGGATCTCCTTGCCTAAGATCCCTGCTCAAAGTGAAGCTATTTAATCTATTCTCATTTCAGAGGATAGACAGTGAGAAAGCAGTGACACAACACATAATCAGATTGACTGTCAGAGGAGGAAAGCCAAAACTCACAAGGGTTTATTTCAGAAACCCCCAATCCACTCTATCGTATGCTTTCTCCAGATCAATCTTAAAGGCCAGGCTGCCTTTTTTTGACTTTGTCTTCTTCATGAAATGGAGAACCTCTTGTGCTACAATGATATTATATGGGGTTCCTTTCTCCGGGATAAACCCTCCTTGAAGGGGCCCAACAATCTCATTGAGATGGGGACGAAGTCTATTGACCAGGACCTTCGTTATAACTTTGTAAACCACATTACAGAGACTAATAGGTCGAAAATCTTTCATAAAAATCGAGTTTTCTACCTTCGGAATAAAAATCACAAGAGTTTCTATCATCCTTGGATCCATATCCAAATCAGAGAACGCATGACGAACCATAGTCTAAACATCAAAACCAACAATCTCCCAGTATACTTTAAAGAAGAAAGTCTGAAACCCATCACCACGTTGTTTAGTCGACCTGATTTATTTTGTATTCATTTAAATTGGATTTGAATTTTTAAAATAAATCTAATAAAATATTATAGTCGAATTAGAGTTTAACAAAATCCGGACCAACCTTAGCATAGATTTTAGCTTGATGGCTATGTAATAGGGTATTTGGGTCACATTGTTTTTTGTTTTCTGGTGGCTTTGTTGTTGGAAAGCTTGGGACATTTGATTTCGTTTTTAAGAAAAAAGTAATAGAATTTTGAAATATAAATGAAATAAATAGTTAAATATAAAATTTGAATATTTATTAATATATATAATATTATATTAAATTTTTTATTTTGAAGAATAAATATTAATTTTGAAAAATCTTTTCATACATATATTTTAAAAATATATTATCTCTTAAAAATTTTTTCTTCTTAAAAAAAATACAAATTTCTCTCTAATAAATTCAACTAAATCAACTTCAAATATAACCATTTTAGTTATTACTTTACACTTTGATCGTATCTAGGAACCGAATAAATACGGCCAATCATCCCACCGAATTCACTGTATTTGATGGTATGATTGATTTATATTTCAATTATCTTTTTAATTATTCTATTTCAACTTAATTTCAGTATACTACCACTCCTTTACAATTATCAATTTGATATTTTTTATACATTAGAAGTTAATAAAAATTATATCTAAATATAATAATTTTTTATGATAAAAATTCAAAATGACAATAATTTTAAAACGAATAAAAGTAGTAGTATTGTTTATTGAAAAATTATAAGAAACATGCTTAATGACTTAGGTCACTCATCTATCTTTGATACGACCTATTAACTGCTAGGCCTAACCGATTAGTTTAACGAACCTTACTAACCATGTTTCTACTTTCTAGTCCGTGATACAAGTATACATCAGAAAAAGAAAAGTCGACCTTTAATTTTAATATTTTTTCTTTATATAATAATTAATTAAATAAATAAATTAAACTAGTAATACTAAAAGAAATTTTAGACAACCAACAATTTTTTAATTAATATGTAACTAATAATTTAATTTGTACTCTTCTTTTTGAACATATTTATTACTTAGTTAAATATTATTAGTAGTATTATTATTACACGCTACAAAGTACAAAACTATTAATCCACTAACTTAACTTTTATCGTGTAGTTTCCTTTTCCAAATGTTTTTATCTACAAACCCGTTTAAATGGGCAGTTCAAATTTAATGTACCGAAAACGCTCAGAAGTAGGCCCTGAACCAAAAGTCTCTCACTATCCTTTCAAAATATTTTGGGAAATATCATATTTTCCTCGCCAACATATTGTTTTTGCGAGTACAATCTTTTATAAAAAGGTAAAGTATGTGCTTTTTTTTCTAATGTTTTTAAAATTATTTTTAATATTTAATTTTATCTCTAAAATTTAAAATAAGATTCAATTTTATATTTACTGTTAAATTTTAAACAGATAATCACTAATAATTTTTTTTTCATTTTAACCATTGACAATCTAACCTTAATTCTAATCTTAAATATGTCATTTAACTTTAATCTAAATCTCTCCGATCTTTTACCTCACCACCACCATCATTGTATCATCAACAAGCATCCATGCTATCCAACAACAACATCATCAACGTTATCCGCTTCATCCATCATCATAATCATCAACGATTCACCCTTTTCAAATTTTCACTGCTCACTATTCACCCACAGCAGCAACAACAAATTTTTGTTTAGTTTCAAAAAAATCAAACAAGGTTGACAGAGAGAGATAAAGAGGGAGATTTTAAAATTTTTTAAAAAATATTAAAAATAAAAATTATACTTTATTCTGTATAAAATAATTTTAAAAAAAATAAAATTTTTATTTTTAAAAATAATATTAGTTTGATAAGATTTATCAAATATGGTGGAGTTTATGATGCCTATAGCTATGGAGATTATGGTGGCTAAATTTTTTAACAACACTTAAAAAATTAGTTGTTAAAATTAAAGGACACAGGTAACCCATTTTTTTAATTAAAAAACATTATTAAAAAATAAAAAATTTAACTTAATTTTTGCAATATTTTTTAAGTGTTGCTAATCTATAGCAAGTGACTGACTGTAGCTATACCCACCATAGCATGCACCATCAAATATATGGAGACAGATTCAAAAAAAATAGGATATCATATTTTAATACTATTTTTTAAGTCTGCTTAGAAATATAAGATCTTTTTATTTCTAAATTTAATTTTATTGATTATATTAAATAAAGGGTTTGTTTTAGTAAGTTTTTAAGAAATTTTTTTTAGTTATTTTTGTTTAAAAGATTTTATGGTAAAATAAAAATAATTTTATATTTGAATATTTTATATAAAAAATTTTTTATTTATCAATTATTTTTAGTATAATAATATAAAAATATTTTTTTGTTTAAATAAAAAATATATTTTTTAAAAAAATTTATAAAAAAATATAAATTACAGTTTTTTAAAAAAGATGTTTTTATTATTTTTCTAATATTTTTATTTTTACGATTAAAAATTTACTAAATACATTAAAAAATAAAAAAAATATTAAAAAAATTTTATTAAAATAATAACGTCCAAATAAACACAAAATTATTTTGATAATTTTTTGTGTGAATTGAAAACAGATTCCAAAAGAACATGATCTAAAGATGCAATTTCCTCGATTTTTTTATACGTATCCTAAATAATTTTTTATATTTATGGACAAAATATTCGATCAAATACATAAGTAATTGTTGCTTATAAGATACAATGATGCATTATTTTAAAGTAAGATTAATTTTAAAAAGACAAAATATCATTTCTTTCAAACTCTTTTTTTTCATAAATTAAATCTTTGAAAAAGTAAAAATATTAAAATAGTAATTTTATTTTGTTTCTGCATTTAGTTGTTACTTGTTAGACATGTGATGGAAGTGTACCGTAGATTCTACGCTCTTGTTAGCATATATAATGAGATTTTACAATTAATAGAAATCAAAATAGTTATTATTCGCTAATTTCTGGTTACTATTTTATTGGTGATTGTTTTGAGGCGTCTTGAAGTAGATTGTATGCGAAGTGGATTTTGAAAGAAAGTTTCGAGGTGGGGCAGGGTGATTTAAATGTGGCTTTGTGTTAACTCCAAAAAATGGTAGGGTATCCATCAGAAATTAGGATGTACATGGTTTGGTCCAATTTAAAGATTTGATTTGTTTCAAATATTTTAGGAGTTAATTTGGTGTGATTTTATCAGGTTTATAGTCGAATAAGGATCTCAAAAATAGACTCAGTTATTGTTTCGGATTGGGTCTGGGTTATATCTCGGATCACCCAAATTTGGTCTGGTGGTCCAGTCATCATACATAATTAATATTTTGTGTTATTAGTGATGGATGATGGCTATTCTTATGTTGAATTTAAGTATTGTAAAGCTTAATATTTTGTGTTATTAGTTATTATAAGACTATAAGTTAATGTTTTATGTTTAAAATGCATAAATCTTTAGACTAATGTATAATGTTGTATTATTTGTATTAATTCAAATATTTGGTATTATTAGACAATATTAGTATTAATTGTAGTTAGACTTTAATTTTAGTTTTAGAGAAGGGTTGGTTCCTGATATATTTTTCTAAGTGAATTTTACCATATCAAATAATGGTTTGACTCTTAGAAATTTAGATATTTTCACATGTTAGCTTACAAGAAAATATCAAAGTAATGTAATATTAACGGTTCGATTTTCACTCGATTTTTATCCGATATAATCGTGACCCAAAAGTGTTTAGGTTTCATCGGATTTAGGATCGAGTTCGAGTCTAACAAATAGGTCTGGTATATATTTCGATCCGCATCTGGATGATATTAAATCCAGTTTCACATGTCTCATGAACATCTCTATCAAAAACTTCGTTACTTAAATTAATAAAAATTTTAATAAATTTTAAAAAATTTGAAATTAAAAAATACCCGAAGTTGACGAGATATTTATAAAAAAAAGTCATGACTTAATTTTCATTGCAGAATTTTTTCTATTATGATAATGAGTAATTACTCTCTTGATATAAGGGGAGTTTTCCATGTAAATATGGTTATTAAACTTGTACATATCTTTAAAAGTAGTAGGATGACAAATCTTTACTTGCCATACAAATCGGATCGAGCGTAGGAACTTATACTCTAAACAAATCGGGCAGGTAGACCCATGATACTGTTGAATTAGTTCAGTAAGTTTGTTGGACTTCTTTAAAATGGCACAATCTCTTCTTGATCTATAGTCCCGAGTTATCTAGGCCAGAATATAATAATTGTTATTAAACTTTTCTGTTAATTGTATTTATATTAGATGATATTAATTAAAAGTTAGTCGATATACTATTAGCTATTTTAACATAACATAAAAACGATATTAAGAAAAGTTAATGTGTATATAAGTGATGAGTGTGATAAACTGATGTTAGTAGTGCGGGTGAAAAGGTGATACATGACAGCACCTGGGTTAGTGAGAACAAATTTCGAATATAAAAAAAAAATGTTTGTATATTTTCATATGCATTTTTTAAAATTTTTGTATAAAAAGTTAAAATTATTATTATTTTATTTATCATATATGTACTTTTATTTATATGAGTGTACTTTTAATTTATATGTGTGTGCATTTTTTTATTTTTATTTTTGTCATATTTAAATTATAATTTTTTAGTTTATTTCATTATAAGTTGAATGGACGATAAATTTGAATATGACGGGTCTAATTAAATTATTTATAATAAAAGAGAGAAACATATTTATAATATTATTGTTTTTGTTTTTCTTAAGAGTGAGGTCACAAATTGGGGGGTTAGAGATTGGAGATCCTAACTTCACCGTGTATAAAACCAAATCGAGAGGGTAACTTGCAAGACATTTCGATGTTAAAGTCAACTAAGTGTTTGAATAGTATAGTTTTTCTCTTTACCTACCGAATGCCTTTCTCTTTTATCTCTGCCTTTAGGGTTGTCGTTTTTCCAACATTTAGTGCATTTATGTTGTGTCTTTAATGTCAAGATTCGACGGTTTCAGGCTTAGTGATGTTCCCATTGTGGTATGTCTGACGTTATCTCGTAACGTCGAATTCTCACTTATTAGTATTTCATTACGTTATTATTTGTCTAGAACAGTGTCTCCAACTCGGATCCCTGGACTTGGCTCTTTCATCGAGGGCATCTAGGTTTATGAAGTCGGATTTGTATTTAAATTGGGACCGTAAAGGGTTTATTAAGGAAACTGAAAAGTTTTCTTTAGTTTTCTTGGAGCGGTTACAATTTTTTTGTTTTACGAATCATCAGCCCACTTTTAAATTCTCTCACCAACAATTGATGCAACATTAACTTAAAATTAAATAATCTTTTACTTCTACTTTACCTTTCATTCACCCATATTTCACCCTTCAAATCACTTTCCAAACGAGAGTAGTTTTCTTTTTCTCCCAGTAAGCTTCTTCCTATTTGATATTCCTTCTCTGTCACATTTTTCGTTGTTATCGCACTTTCTGTCACATTAGGGAGGATTACCAACACTCATCAGAGAACTTCATGGCAAGCTTTGTTAAGTTTAGTAAAGCTTTTGTTCTTTTTCTTCCTTTGTGTCTTAGAAGAATTTTCTTGAGGTTTTAATTGCTTTGTATCTTCTTTCTTTCCTGGTGCTGTTTATTTAGAATTTTTCTCGCATTTTTTCTGCACTTGTTACCTTTGATTAGGCTCAATGTAGTAAGGGTACCACTATTTTAAGTTTTTTCAAATAATTGATGATTCCTATTTGTCCCAATTTTCCATAACTTTCTATGTTTTCTAGGCTCATTTTGTGTTTTTTTTAGTAAGCTATAGAATTTGCAGGTTTAGAATCTTTTGGTTTTTGGTAATATAGTGATGGTAACATAATGGTGGTGTCCCTATAGGTCTTTTCGTGATGGGCAGGAAAAAGGTTATCATGAACCGAGGACGTGGCAGTGTTGCTAACCAGCCGAGACCTCGACCTGCCCCCTTCCAGGGATAAATAGTGAGCTTGAGCTAGATATCTACTCCTATGTATCCAAGGAGGTCAGGGCTACCCCCTCTACGGTTACGCAAGAAGAAATTGACAATCTAAAGGAGACCAGAGTTATTTTTGATTATGATATGAGCAACTTGTAAATCTTCTCTGTTCTTAATGAGCATGTCGGCACTGTCCCAGATTGGTAGTGGATGTATGAGACATTATTCTCCAGAATTGGGGCCTGTTTATCTTTTTTTACTTCTAAGTGAGCGTGCCAACTCACACTAGATGTGCTCCTTCCCAACTCCACCCGAGCACCTAGGCTATTATTCGTGGCATCGAGCTCTTATGCTCATTCCTAGATATCGAACCTACATTTAGGGTTTTCTTTTATTTTTTCACTTTGACAGTTTCCTATAGGTCACAAGGTCGTGAGTTCATCTATTTCTGAGATGTCCCGAATAAGAAACTTTTTACTTTGTTTGAAGAATCCTGCCATAGTTTTAAAGAAACGTTTTTTAAGATTGAAGGGATAGAAGGTACGACCCCTTTCTTTATGGCTTTGGAAAGGACGAAGAAATTTAACTTGTATTGGAACTACAACGTTTCTTTGCCGAAAATTAGAGTTAGCGGTGTCAATGATGCCAAGCTTTTGAGTATTAACTTATTAATGATGTTGTGGAATGAGTTGCCCATTTCTTTAAGGGATATCTGATAAATGAATAGGCTGCTCGAAGTGCTATTAGTAAGTCGTTATCCTTTGGACGTTCCTACATGCTTGACTTTGTAGGTTTATGACTTCTTTTCTTTATGATTTTTCTTTGTTCTTATTTCAGCCGACATGGCCGGAGGAATTGCCGCCATTGCTGATATGAAGAAAAGGTTGTCATCTCAACCACTGATCAACGTGAGTGGTGATAGGATTTTCTCTTCTGCTACTATTAGCTGCCAATTGCAATCTCAGAGGATTGAAGACAGCGGAGAAGGGTAGGGTCTCGAAGTCCATATTATTTTGGAAGACTCCCCCAAAAAGTCTCTATCTCAAAAAAAATTGAAAAGCTCTGGCCAGGATGTTATTAGTAGTTTAATCCCCACCTCATTTAGACAAGTATTGGATAAGGATTCCGAGCTCCTGAGTTCGTGGACCAACATTTCACGGATGAGGAGACAAGAGCAGTGCTTGCCATGATGCCTTTGGAGGACACCCTTCCTTGGTTCAGAGGATGCTCCTCCATTTTGCCATTTATGTCCGAAATGCAAAAGTAGAGATTTCGAGTCTCCGTTTAGATTCTTTATCAAATGACAAGATGATTGCTGATGCAAATACTTAGATTCAAAAGCTGAAAACTTCGATTACTACTCTTCAAAGTAAACTAACTTCCCTTGAAAATAAGGTAAAAAGTATAAAGGAATCAAAGGCTGCTTCCAACTTAAAGGGAGAAAATATGAAAAACTAGGTTTCCGAATTGATAAGGAAAGTTGAGGAGCTCGAACTTTCGGTAAAAAACGCAAAACAAGCGGCTGCGGATGAAATTTTTTATGCCAAACAGAACATCCTCGACCAGATCAAACTGAAGGCTCCCGACTTGGACGTCTCCAAAGTCGATGCCTTCAAGAAGGTGATGGATAGAAAGGTTGTTTCTATTCTATAACTTTTAGCTTATTTTTCTAAGTATTGTGAACTTGATCATTCGAAACTTTGGAACTTTCGTAGTACTTTTCCCATTGTTTGATTGGGATTATCTTTATATGTTCTCGTTAACTTCGGGACAAACTTATGAATTTTAACGTTTTACAATTTTAATGTGTTTTAAATATCAGTCTCTATTTTGTATTTCTTAAACCGTTGTACTCTGAGTCTTAACTTCGACCCGAATTTGATTTTTATTCTGGTGAAAAGATTTAACACAACTTATTCCAACATAAAATAAAGTTTGAAAAGAAAATCCATAATTTAATCAAACATAATACAAATTCACAAAAAGAACTCGTTTGCTAAATATAGGGAAGGCCTCATTAAAAACCTAGATTTAACACAACTTATTCCAACATAACATAAAGTTTACAAAGAAAATTCATAGTTTACTCAAACATAATACAAAGTAACAAAGAGAACTCATTTGCTAAATATAGGGAAGGCCTAATTAAAAACCTAGATGCCTAGGAAAAGAATGCCTTTATTCTATTCATAATCGAAACATTTCTAAGAGTAATACCTCTTTAAGTGAGTCGCATTCTAGCTTCTCAGGACCTCTGAACCATCCTGTATTTTTAACTTGTATGCTCCTTTTTTCAATACTTCTTTTACTCTAAAAGGTCATTTCCAAGTCGAAGCGAGCTTACCTCGCGTCCCTGGAGTCTCGGCATCAGCCTATCTTAACATTAGATTCCTAGGTTGAAAACTTCTAGGTCGGATCTTGGTATTGTACCTCTTGGCCACCCTTTACTTTAGAGCTTACTCAGTTAAGTTAGCCATATCTTTGACTTCATTAATCAAGTCCATGTTTTCATGAGAACCCGAGGTTCCCAGAAGCATTCTTGGACTCGGTTCTTCGAATTCCACTAGGATCACTACCTCTTCATCGTAAGTAAGTTTGAAAGGTGTTTTCTTGGTGGTAGATTGGACTGTAGTTTGATATGACCATAAAACTGGCCATACTTCATCTGTCCAAGATCCCAGACGCTCATCTAATATCTTCTTTAACCTATTTAAAATTGTTTTTTTAGCAGCTTTGGCTTATCTGTTTGCCTGTGGGTGTTCAACTGAGGAAAATATTTGCTGAATTTTCAAACCAGTTAATCATTCTCGAAATCTCAAATCCGTGAATTGAGTTTCATTATCTGTGACTACAGTTTCGGAAATCCCAAACCTTGCAATGACTTATCTCCAAACAAACTTCCGACATTGAGCGAAACTGATACTAGACAGGGGCATGGCTTTAATCCATTTGGTAAAGTAATCTATAGTGGCTATAAGATATTTTACCTGGCCCGATTTCTGTGGCAAAGGTCCCAATAAATCTAAACCCCACTTAACAAATGGTCTTCTCGAGATGACAAACACAAGCACGTGAGGTGGTGCTTGGTGGAGGTTGCTGTGTAGCTAGCATTTGTCATATTTCTTCACATATTCCATAGCATACTTGATAAGAGTAGATCATCAATACCCTGCTTGGATGACCTTCCGAGCTAGCGACTCCCCTCCCCCCCCCCCCCCCCCCCCCCGGCGCCACCGCCCAAATGATTTCCACAGCAACCCTCATCAACTTCCTACAACACATACATTGTTTGTTAGGTATTTAAACATTTTAATAATGGTTGAGACACACCCATTTGTAACGTTTCCCATTTATCATCGTATACTTGGCTGCTTTAAGTCACAAATTCCTTGCGTCCTTGGGATCACTGGGCAAGGTTCCATGTTCTATATATATGCATATCGAATCCATCTAGGTACTAAGACCAGAGGATTGGAAAATCGTGACATTGAGCTTTGTTACAGTAGGTTCTGTAAGTACTTCCTGTATCAGACTATGATTTCCTATTCCAGGCTTAGTACTTGCCAATTTAGACAACTCATCAGCTCATGTGTTTTATTCCTTAGGTATATTCTTAATTAAAAAGGAATAAAAAAAACTGTACCTCTTGTTGTACTTTTTTCAAATACTGTTGTAATAGTGGATCCCGTGCATGGTATTTTCCGTTAACTTGGGATGTCACTAACTATGAATCACTAAATATGGTCACTTCTATAGCTCTGACATCCTGAGCTAATGCTAATCCTGCAAGCAAAACCACATACTCAACTTGATTGTTCGAGATAGGAAAATTAAATTTGATGTAGGACTGAATCACCATATCGTCACCTTTGGTTAGGATGAGACCAGCCCCCCTACCTGACATTGCAGGCTCCATCCACATGAAGCTCCCATATCGGTATGTCAGAGATTGGGTGTGTCATTTTGGCCAAAAAATCTACCATCACTTCAACCTTAATGGTAGAGCCTTTTCATAGTGTATATCGAACTGAGATAGTTTTATGGACCAACTCATCATTCGACTCGCCAAGTCAGGTTTTTGTAAAACTTTCTTGATCGGTTGGTTGGTCTGCACTATTACCAAATAACTTTGAAAGTATTGGTGCAACCGACGAGCCGATGTGAGTAGAGCAAATACAAATTTCTCCATCTTTGAATATTGTAATTCGGGCCCTTGAAGAATCTTACTAACAAAATACACAGGATGTTGATGCTTATCTTTATCTTCTAAAACCAAATCCGAAGCCAGAGTTTCTTCGCTCACAGATAGATACAGGAACAAGGGTTTCCCATGTTTCAGCTTTGTTAAGTCGAGAGGAGATGAGAGCAAGTTCTTAAAATGTTGAAAAGCTGCTTCATACTCCTCCGTCCATGCAAAGTCTACATCCTTCCTCATCAAATTAAAAAATGGTTTGGCTTTTATTACAGAAGTCCCTAGGAACCTTGATAATGCGACCAACCAACCTATAAGCCTTTGAACCTCTTTAAAATTCTGAGAACTCGACATGTCTTGAACTGTCTGACATTTCTCGGGGTTAGCATCTATGTCCCTTTGGATAACCATAAACCCTAAAAATATACCTCCCCAAACTCTAAATTGACACTTTGTTGGTTTCAACCTCATCCAGTGAAGTCGGAGGTAGTAAAAACTTCCTGCAAGTCGGCGATCAAATCGAAATCTTCATTTGCCTTTATCAACATATCATCAATGTAAACTTCTATATTCTTTCCAATCTGTCGCTTGAAAACTTTTGTCATTAACCTTTGATAAGTTTCGCTGAAATTTTCAGACCAAAAGGCATTACAGTGTAGTAGTAAATCCCCTCAGGGGTGATAAAAGTTGTTTTATCTTTATCAGTTTTATGCATCAGAATCTGGTTATAACCACTATAGACATCTAAAAACTTTATATTTGGTATCCTGAAGATGAATCAATCATGTTGTCGATGTTAGGTAAAGGAAAATTGTCTTTTGGGCAGGCTTTGTTTTATTCCATATAATCTACGCACATTCGCCATTTTCCATTAGATTATTTCACCATGACCACATTAGATAACCATGTTGAATAAGTTAATTCATGAATAAACCCAGCACCCAATAATCTTTGCACTTGCTTTTTAATCTTGGCGGCTCAATTAGGTGACATCTTTTGACGTTGTTGTGAAACTGGCTTGAACTCAGGGTTAATAGCCAGCTGATGAGACATGAATGTTAGATCGATTCCAGGCACGTTGGCAGGTTCCCAAGCAAATAAATCTATGTTACCTCTTAAGAAATACTGAAGTTCTGACTTCAAGAGGTAAGGTAGTTCTTTGTTGATCATAATGTATTTCTCTGGCACATCATCGATTTGTAATTTCTCCAAGTGCCCATTGGGATTTGGTCTTGGTTTCTCCTAATTCAGGAATCTAGATCAACAAAGAATACCCTCGTAGATTCCTTAGCTTTATCCTGGAGTGTGACGCTGGCTTTATTGCATTTAACTGCAGATACTCAATCTCCTCAGATATTGCTACCCGACCTTCCACGGTCAGGAACTTAATAACTAAGAATTTTGTTGAAATGAAAGCGCACAGATCATTGAGTGTTTTTCTTCCCAAGATCACATTATAGGCTGTGGAATATTGAAGGACAACAAACTCGGCCCGCACTACTCTCACATTGACACCTTCTCCTACTTTGAAGAGTAGATCAATAGCTTTATCAGGTTTGATATAATGATTCCCGGGTCCAACAACTCCAGGAAGATGGGGCTTTAAATGTTGATCCTTTAAACCCAGGGCATTGCATGGGTTTCTGAAGAGCAGGTTTGAATTTGCGCCTGTATCAATCAAAATTCTTTTCACGATTTCATTACCCAACTTAACAGTGATCACCAGGGGCTCATCATCTTTAGAGGTGGCAAACTAGAAATCTTATGTTGTGAATTATACTGCCGAAATATAGGTTACTTTGAGAACTTCCAAAGTGACAGTTTTCACATCCTTTTTCATCGCATTGTTGGATCTGGGCAATGAATTCCTCCCCACAACCACGTTGACCACGGCCTGAGCAGTTTCTTCTAGGTTCTCTGGAGGTTTTGTGTTCTTAGGATTCCTAGTTTTTCAAACTTCATCATCGTTATGCCGCTGAAGTGGCCTCACATGCTGCACAAATTCAGGTAGCTTACCATCACGGATCACTTGTTCCAAGGCATCTTTCAAATCAACACAATCTTCGGTCTTGTGACTATAGAATTTGTAGTAATCACAATATTGAGATTTTTTTAATGAAGCCCTGGATCGAATCTGCCTCGCTTTCGAAAGGATGCCTCTGTGAGAGACTTATTGATATACTTCGGCAAATGAGGCAACCAATAGTGTGTATGTGAAGAATTTCCCGACCCATGGAATTGGTGGCTTTGGAGATGAGGTTTGGGCCGTGCTGCCAACCTTGTTAGGTGATGGCGCCGGATTTTTCCTTTTTGTTGAGACTACCATGAAGACGTCCTCATCTCACATATATTCTACCGCAATATGGTGAATTTCTTCCATGGATTTAATATCCTTGGAAGTAAGATTCCTTCAGAAGTCTCCTTCCAATAATGCAGCAACCAGACATAAGCAAACGACCTCAGAGGTTCGCATATTTATCTCTAGTAGTGCTTTATTAAAGTGATCCAGATAATCTCGGGTGTTTTCTCCTACCCTTTGTTCCACCTCAAGCAAGGAGATGAGATGCTTAGCCTAGGTTCTTCTCGTGGTAAAGTGAGCTACGAACATAACTTTGATATCGGCAAAGGAAGAGATCAATCCAGAGGGGAGGATATTAAACCATGTCATGGCTGGCCCTGACAACGTTACCAGAAAGGCTTTATATCAGATTGGATCCCCTACCTCTTCTAGATTCATTCTTGCCTCAACAGTATCAATGTGCTCCTGAGGGCTCGTCTTCTCATTGTACTTTAGATCGGTAGGGTTATCAAAGTGTTTTGGCAATCGCACCTGAAGAACGTGAGAGGCAAATGGTGTTTGCCCCATTATCTTGTGTTTTCGGGTTTTCCTATGCCATTTTGTACTTGGACTCATTTGCGGAGTCCGTCACCTTTTAGGCTGGGTAGATCGTGATTCTTCCCTTACCCACCTGTCTGCTTTTCGAGGATCACCGTGACGCCGAGGCGACCTCCTTTCTTGCCTTTGTCCAAGAACTAGTTTTTTTATTCAAAAACTCATTTTCAAAATCGGTTTTCATTTTTTTTAACCGCTTAAAAATATATTTTTAAATTTTATTACCGGTTAATAACTAGTTTTATCATATAAAATCAATTTAGTTAATTAACCAAGATTAAATTTTTGGTTAACCAAAAAATAGGTTTGGTTTTTAGACTAACCAAACCATGTACAACCCTAGTTTTAGTGGATTTAGGATTGTAAGTTTAAATTGCTGAAAGTATTTGGCATATCGTGTTTATTGATTCTTGATTATTGATTCTAGTATAGTGGATTTAGTGGATTTATGGATTTTGCTTCTTGATTATTGACTCTTATTCATTGATTATTGACAATTGATGCTGTTTAAGTTAGTTGTTAATGGATAGAGTTTGTCGCGCATTCCAATTAAAGATGAAACTTTGTCAAAATTTCTAAAAAATTCTATATTTATTATAGTTTGTGAATTGTTGATAGGTTTGCACCAAACATCAATGCATGTAATCAAGAGATGACCAACGTCATCAAGCTAATGTATAACCATCTATGGCCGAGCTATAAGAAAATCCCCTCTGAGAGCAAAGAGCGATGATTTCAAAAGTGGGTGGTAAGAGCTTAATATAGCCAAACCTTCTTAGCTAGTTTATATCTTCTATTTTTTTTAATATGACATATTTTGATTAACTAATTTTGAAGTTTTTTTTGTGAAGCTGAACTTTATATGGTACAAAGAGCATGATCTCATCATTAGGAAGATATACGACCATCGTATGGTAGGCGGCTACAACAGATGCTCGATGATATACGTGAGAGGCGCGACCACCTCACTTCCTAGATCTATCCGAAAATCAAGACGGCTCTGTACGTTCACTGAGAGACCGATGACGCTTTTAGGCATCGGCGTCTCACAAACAGAGCTAACAGGACACCAGCTAGGTCGTCAAAGCATACCAGCGGCTCAGTGGCCTTCATGAAGACTAAGATCAGGCCAGTATGTAACTTCTCTAATTTTGTTATTAACTTTGTTATATTATTTGACATATCATTAGTAGGCATCCTAACAACTTGTTTCAATACAACATGTGTAGTCAAAGTTGTTAGATCGCGATGTGATATTTGTGGGTACCTTCAAGTACACCCACACTTAGAAGGAGAACAAAGCGAGATTCGCTCATTAGCGGTTTGCGCATTATTATGTGAGTAAACATCTAATCTTGTGATATAAAATTTTTAATTAACTGTACAGCTGTCGTCCTAATCATAAAAACATGTGTTACACAAGAGTTCCACACGCAAAGACTGGAGGCTGCAACTCAGCGATCTCAACAAAGTGGGGAGGATGCTAGTGGTGCTGCTGCTTCAGTCGTCAATCTCGATGCAGTCTGGTGCGAGACCGCCTCAGCGCCGTACAAGAACCGTGTATACGAGTTGGAGTCGTTCTTTGTGGGCAGCCTCCGCACCTCCACGTCTTTTGAGGCCATCATCTGCTTCTGTCACCTGTCGAGCCTTCGATCCCGAGAAAGGCATTGATTTGAGGCTGTAGGTGTAGGAGCTCACTCAGAGCCTTCATGAACAAACTCAAGAGCTGATCGAGACTCAGGAGAGGTATCAAGAGATCCTCACACGCGTGATGGATACGGATGACCTCAGGTTGGGATGGAGGGAGCAGCTAGAGCGACTTCAGCTGATGGAGGCTCATTGAAGAAAACAGATTTCTAAAATCTGAACGTGAAAAATTAAAAGGAAAGCACATTATGGATCCTTCTCATGAGTTAATTGCTGAAAATGAAAGATTAAATGATATGATTAAAAGGCTAAATGGTGACTTGGCAAAATTTGCTCAAGGTTCTAGTAACTTGGACAAATTACTTGCAAGTCAAAGACCATTGTTTGAAAAATCTGGTTTAGGCTACATAGCCAAGGAAGATGCAGTTTCCAACACTTCCTCTATGAAATTTGTGGCCTCTTCATCAAATACTAAATCCATACCAAACAAATCAGGTATCGGATATGTTTCAACTTGTGAAGAAAAATCTAATGAAGAATACACAAATGAAGCTGAGCCTTCACCAAGAACTGGTCCGAATTCAAACCGGCCAGGTTTGGGTTATATTTCGAAAAATGAGGCTGCTTTCAAGAAACCATTTTTCTATAACAAAACCTCATTCTCGAAAAATCCAAAGAGTTTTAAAAATTCTGGTGAAAACAATTTTGCAAAGAGGAACAATTATAACAAAAATCAATTTGTTAAAGGAAATGTGTCTCCTCCAAAAACCAGAAAATTTCAACCATTTAATCACTTCAGGCAACTTAACTCACCTAAGTTTCAGTGACACACACCAGAAAATCATTGTGTTAATTGCAAAAAATTTGGTCACTCATATGCACAATGCTTCATTGAAAAGAGAGTTGTAGGAAACAAAGTCTACAATGTTGTTTGTGATTTCAATGCACTTGGGCAACCAAGATGGATTAACTTCAAAGGATCTAAATTAATTTGGATACCTAAGGCTACCTGAAACTCATCATGCAGATTTGCCTAGCATCCAAGAACAAAAAGGACATGTGGTACATGGATAGTGGATGTTCAAGGCACATGACTGGAAGGTCAACCTACTTCGTCAAACTAAATAAGTATGACGGAGGTTTTGTGACCTTTGGAGATGATGGTAAAGGTAAAATCATTGCTGTTGGAAAAGTAGGTAATGAGCAATCCACTTTCATTGATGATGTGCTTTTGGTTTGTGGTTTAAAGCACAATCTTTTGAGTATAAGTCAGCTGTGTGATTTAGGATATTTAGTTGTGTTCAAAAGGCTTGAATGCTATGTTGTTAATGAAAAGACAAATGAAGTGATGTTTGTTGCCAAGTGTTTCAATAACATGTATGGACTTACTCTTGATGAACTAAAGGATCAAAATGTAGCTTGTCTTCACTCTAAAGAATCTGAAAAGTGGTTGTGGCACAAGAGATTGGGCCATGCAAGTATGTTTCAAATAAACAAACTTGTAAAGAAAGAATTAGTAAGAGGTCTTCCTTTGATAAAGTTTGACAAAGACATCACTTGTGATGCTTGCCAAATGGGAAAACAAACAAAAAGTTCTTTTAAACCTAAGGAAGACATCTCTACTAAAAGACCACTTGAGTTGCTACACATTGATTTATTTGGTCCAACAAGAACTCAAAGCCTAGGTGGTAAATATTATGGTTTAGTAATTGTGGATGACTACACTAGGTTTGGTTGGGTTTTATTTCTTGCACACAAAAATGAAGCTTTTTCGGCCTTTGAACCTTTTTGCAAGAAAATTCAAAATGAAAAGGATTTGAAAATCTCTTCTATAAGAAGCGATCATGGAACTGAATTTGAAAATAATTTGTTTGAATTCTTTTGTGAGGAATTTGGAATATCTCACAACTTTTCTTGTCCTAGAACACCACAACAAAATGGTGTTGTGGAAAGAAGAAATAGAAGCATACAAGAGATGACAAGAGCTATGCTTTGTGAGAGCAATGTTCCAAAATTCCTTTGGGCTGAAGCAGTTAACACAGCTTGTCACATTTTAAATAGAACAATCATAAGGAAATTTTTGAAGAAAACCCCTTATGAACTTTGGAAAGGCTACCCACCAAACTTAGATTACTTGCACATCTTTGGATGCAAATATTTTGTTTTAAATAACAAAGAAAACCTGGGAAAATTTGATCCAAAAGCTTATGAGTGTGTGTTTGTAGGATATTCCACAACTAGTAAAGCATATAGAGTTTATCATCAAGATGCTAGAATTATTGAAGAATCCATACATGTTACATTTTGTGATACTAACTTAGTGCAAAGCATTTTGGAAGATGGTGATGCAGGAAATCAAGCTCAAAAGGAGGATGAAACTGCTCAGAATCTTGGAAAAGAAAATTCTGGATAAGCTGAACTAGAAACAGCAAATGCTGAAAATTCAAGAGACAATTCCATTTTGTCTCATGAATCTAAAGGAAATTCTGCAGACAGCAGCACACAGAATCCCTTGGTGACTGAATCTGCCTCCAAGTCCACCAGACCTCGTGAATGGAGATTCTTGAAGAATTATCCTGAAGAATTTGTAATTGGGGACGTCTCTCATGGAGTGCAAACTAGATCTTCCACTAGAAAGGCAAATAAAGGTTCAAACATTGCCCTTATTTCACAAATGGAGCCTCAAAACGTCAAGGAAGCCCTAAGTGACCCCTCTTGGATTAAGGCTATGGAGGATGAGCTTCTTGAGTTTGAAAAGAACCAAGTGTGGACGTTGGTTCCAAGGCCAAGTGGAAAGAAAGTGACCGGCACCAAGTGGATATTCCGGAACAAGTTAGGAGAAGATGGTAGCATTGCAAGAAACAAGGCAAGGCTAGTGGCACAAGGATATGACCAAAAAGAAGGAATAGACTTTGATGAATCATTTGCCCCTGTTGCCCGAATGGAAGCCATAAGACTTCTCTTAGCTTATGCTGCATATTGTGGTTTTAAATTATACCAAATGGATGTGAAATGTGCATTTTTGAATGGAGTGATAGATAAAGAAATGTATGTGGAGCAGCCTCCTGGTTTTGAAAATAAAGAGCATTTTAATCATGTTTTTAAACTATCTAAAGCTCTCTATGGTTTAAGACAAGCTCCTAGAGCTTTGTATGAGAGACTTAGCTCTTTCCTTTTGAAAAATGGTTTTCAAAGAGGCACCACTGACACAACTCTATTCATCAAGAACTCTAATGATTCTTTTATTCTAGTCCAAATATATGTTGATGACATTATTTTTGGATCAGCAAATGAATCCCTTTATTCTGAATTTGGAAAACTCGTGACAAGCGAATTTGACATGAGTATGATGGGTGAACTTAATTTTTTCCTTGGGCTGCAAATTAAACAAACTGAAAATGGTATTTTCATTCATCAAGAAAAGTATGCCAAGGAATTAGTTAAGAAATTTGGTATGGAAAATGTCAAACCCATGGGAACTCCCATGCATCCTAATTCTAAATTAGATAAGGGAGATACTGAGAAAGATGTTGATGAGACTAGGTATAGAGGGATGATTGGTTCTCTTATGTACCTAACTTCCTCTAGACCCGATATTGTGCAAAGTGTTGGATTGTGTTCTAGGTTTCAATCCAAACCTAAAGAGTCACATCTGTCCGCAGTTAAAAGGATCATTAGATATGTTCATGGCACATCTAATTTTGGTCTTTGGTATCCTAAGATTGATGATTTTTCTGCAGTTGGTTATTGTGATGCAGATTTTGCTGGTGATAGAGTTGATAGAAGGAGCACTTCTAGTTTTTGTTGCTTTCTTGGGAAGTCCTTAAATGTTTGGTCAAGTAAGAAGCAACCAACAGTGGCCTTATCCACTGCAGAGGCTGAGTATATAGCTGCTTCTTCTTGTTGTTCTCAGCTTTTATGGTTAAAAACACAGCTTGCTGATTACAAATTAAAGGCTGAAAATATTCCCTTAATGTGTGATAATATGAGTGCCATCAATATTTCTAAAAATCTAGTTTTGCACTCTAGGACTAAGCATATTGAAGTGAAATTTCACTCAATAAGAGAACATGTCCAAAAGGGGGATATTAGCATTCAATTTGTTAAATCTGAGGAGCAATTAGCAGATATTTTTACAAAACCATTAGCTGAGGATAGATTCTGCATGCTTAGGACTTGTCTAGGCATTTTGAGTTATGATTCTCTATTTGAAAAGTGCTGATGTATTTGCTGGAGATTTTTGTCTCATAAACAGGTATGAGATAATTCTGGGCAGATGATGAATGTTTCCTTCAAGTCAGCGTGTTCTGGGCTTATTGCAAGTGAAAAATCAATCTGGGCCAACCTTAATTCAGATCTGGGTAGTCCTATATGTTCCATTAATTCAAACCACATCTGGGCCCAATATGAATGTTACATTCTTGCTTGCTTATATTCTTACTTGTGTGTTTAAGTTTTCATTAAAAGTTTTTTTTTTGTGGCCCGAAAAAGTTTTTTTTTTTTGCTAACTTAATTTTTGACTTTGGTCCAAAAGGAGTTTCAATTTAATTCTGATTGCCTTTCAAAAGTTAAAATTAATTTCCTGTTTTAATTTAAAGATCAAATAAAATCTTCTCTTTTATGAGGTCATGTCTTGTCAAGTCTTTTCAAATGGTGATGCAGTTGCATGGTTTTGGAAATTTGCTTTTGGGTACGGTTACCAACACTCCCTCTCTTCCCTCCATAACTTCTCCTCAATCCTTCGGTTTCTTCCCTCTCATACCACTATCTCTCCTCCATCAAAAGCATCAATTTAACCAAAATGGGGAAGAAAGTCATTGGCAAAAGAGCACCTCGTGAGAAAATCCATAAACTTCCAGGTTTTCCTAGACCATCAACCCTTTCTCAAGACACCACCTTCACTCCCTCACCTTCTCCTCCTACCTCTCCTCCTCGCTGTGACCCCATGGCTCGGACCAAGAACACTCCAAGGTATCCTGCTCCTGCCAAACCGACACCACCATCGAAGGCAACGCCATCCAAACCAAGTTCCACAAAACCTAGTTCATCCAAGGGTAAGCGTCCTGCTGTTGAAGAACCTGTTACTGAGCCTACAAAACCTAAGTCAAGGTCTGTTCCTGTGCGTTCACAAAGAGGTAACCCTCATCACCTTCTCAAATCTGTTAGCGAACCAGACATTGATCCCTTTGCTCACAAATCACACTTCATGACATCTCACTCAAACTATAACCCCCATCGTTTCAAATCTGCCATGAACCATAACTTTTATGAGGGAGTTATTCAGTACCGTAATCTATGTCCCTCTTTTCTTGCTGATTTACCTGATTTGAAAAAGAAAGGATTTCGTTTTGTTGAAAATCTGGAATTTTTAGACTAGAATCACCTTTTCAAAATCAAAAAACCAGTATATCCTAAGTTAGTCAAAGAATTTTATGCAAGCATGACTTACCATGAAGGAAGCGTGCATTCTTATGTTAAGGACAGAGACATTATCTTGAATAATGAGACAATCAGTGACTCCTTTAAGTACACTGATGTAGGGCCGTGTGCTTATACATCTGTGAAGTGGGATGAAGGTGTTGGTATCTCTTACCATGATGCTCTTGCTCACATTTGTGAACATGTTTATTTAATTGATGGCATCACACCCACTCACAAAGCCCTAGGATATGAACGTGCTCAGTTGCATCGTATTATCAACCACATTTTAATTCCTCAAAGTGGTTCATATCAAAGGGTTACTTACACGGACACACTTGTTTTGTATGCCCTAATCACTAAAACAGAAATCTCTTTTGCCTATTTGATGGCTAGATATATGTTTGATTCTGTTAGAAGTGTGAAAGATAAAGCACTACCTTATGGCATGTTTTTAACTTGCATATTTGAAAATTTTGGTGTTGACCTGTCAAATGAGGATTATGAAAACAGACATTCATACCTAAAAGGGGGTGGTTCAGTGAAACAGCAAAAAGGGCCAACTAGATCTGAGAGAGTGGTTTTAGATGATGATGATGAAGAGTACATACCAGATGACTCTCCTCCTCCTTCCACTGAGGGTACTTCCATTTCCACTGGGAAGAAATCTGCTCTGCTGAATGTAGTTAAGGATGTTGCTCAAGAGTTTGTTTCACAATCAAATCACTTAATTGCCATGAGCAAGGAACAAAGGAAGCTAGCTAGCAAGCATGAGAACTTCCTGAAGAAATCAAGAGATAGGGTGGTTGTGCTCATGACCTTCATTGATAACCTTAATAATGATGAAGACATTGCCACCGATGTTGAAGAGGAAGCTGCTTCGGAGGGGGATGGTTCTGATGCCTAAGATTTGTCTCATGAAAACTGCTACTGCTGCTCTCTTTTTGTCTCATGAATTCTATTTATTTTGCAACTGTTGAACTGTTTTTATTTTGGATGACTGTAATAACTCTAAATACTACTGCACTTTTGTTGGTTTAGTTAGAACTTTGGGCTGTGATCTAACCTTTTCTTGCAGGATTTGTATTGATGTTTTTGTTGATCTTGTTTATTTTCCACCCTTGATGACAAAAGGGGGAGTAATAGCACTAGAATACTAGAATGATGGTATTTTTTGGTGTTGATGCAGCTACTAGTAATTCTTTCAGATTTTTGTCTAATTGCTGCACTAAAATTTGATTTCACATGCTGAATCCTTATGCTGCTGATATTAGCTTGATGTTGGGCTGATTATGTGATGTTGCTCATTTGATATTCCTTATACAAGATATAGTGTGCATAGCTCTTTATTGTGCTTTCTTTAAGTACAATGTGAAACAGGGACAAAGAGGAAAGCATAAATCCAGGGGGAGCTAACATTGAAAAGGAAAGGGGGAGCAACATAAAAGCAAATGAAAAATATCAAAGGAAGTTTCTAAACCTTATTCAAATTCACTTCCTTTTGATTATTGCTTAAATCATGTTTGTCATCAAGGGAGAGATTGTTGAGTTAAGAATTAACAAAATTAATTAGTGATGACAAACATTATTTTTGAGTAAAATAAATAATTAGTGTTAATTATTTATAATTGCATATTACTAATTATTTATAAAACTAATGCAGGCCAAAATCTGAACTACAGCCCAAATGAAAAGGAAAATAAAACAAGGCTAATGGGTTAATGGTCGGCGAAATTGTGAACTATACTTTTTCACAACTCTCATAATCCCTGGTAATGGCTCCAAAAACTTGGTGCGCTCAATACCATGGCATTACACAACTTCGCACAACTAACCAGCAAGTGCACTGGGTCGTCCAAGTAATAAAACCTTACGTGAGTAAGGGTCGATCCCACGGAGATTGTTAGTATTGAAGCAAGCTATGGTCATCTTGTAAATCTTAGTCAGGCAAACTCAAATGTATATGATGATGATGAACGAAAATAACATAAAAGATAAAGATAGTGATACTTATGTATATCATTGGTGTAAGAGCTTCAGACAAGTGTATGAAGATGCCTTCCCTTCCGTCTCTCTGCTTTCCTACAGCCTTCATCCAATCCTTCTTACTCCTTTCCATGGCAAGCTCGTGTAGGGTCTCACTGTTGTCAGCAGCTACCTCCCATCCTCGCAGTGAAAGCTAATGCACACACTCTGTCACAGTGCTGCCAATCACCGGTGTGGTTCCCTCCCCTACTGGAATAGAATCCAGTGATTCTTTTGCGTCTGTCACTAACGCCCAGCAAGTTACAGGTTTGAAGCACGTCACAGTCATTCAATCATTGAATCCTACTCAGAACACCACAGACAAGGTTAGACCTTCCGGATTCTCTTGAATGCTGCCATCAGTTCTTGCCTATACCACGAAGACTCTGATCTCACGGAATGGCTGGCTCGTTTGTCAGACGAGCACTCGGTTGTCAGGCGATCAACCATGCATCGTGCAACCAGAAATCCAAGAGATATTCACTAAGCCTCAGATGCTTGTAGAACAAGAATGGTTGTCAGTCACCTTGTTCATAGGTGAGAATGGTGATGGGCGTCAATCATCACCTTCATCATGTTGAAGAACAAGTGATATCTTGGTAAAAGAACAAGCGGAATTGAATGAAAGAACAATAGTAATTGCATTAATACTCGAGGTACAGCAGAGCTCCACACCTTAATCTATGGTGTGTAGAAACTCCACCGTTGAAAATACATAAGCATAAGGTCTAGGCATGGCCGAATGGCCAGCCTCCCAAAGATCTAAGATAGCATAAAAGTGAAGATAGCTACCAAAGTCTCGTCCCTAGATCTAATAGTAAAAGGTCCTACTTATAGAAAACTATTACATAGATGAGTAAATGACATAAAAATCCACTTCCGGGCCCACTTGGTGTGTGCTTGGGCTGAGCAATGAAGGAAATTCGTGTAGAGACTCTTCTTGGAGTTAAACGCCAGCTTTGGTGCCAGTTTGGGCGTTTAACTCCCATTTGGGTGCCAGTTCCAGCGTTTAACGCTGGGATTTCTTGAGGTGACTTTGAACGCCGGTTTGGGCCATCAAATCTTGGGCAAAGTATGGACTATCATATATTGCTGGAAAGCCCAGGATGTCTACTTTCCAACGCCGTTGAGAGCGCGCCAATTGGGCTTCTGTAGCTCCAGAAAATCCGCTTCGAGTGTAGGGAGGTCAGAATCCAACAGCATCTGCAGTCCTTTTGAGTCTCTGGATCAGATTTTTGCTCAGGTCCCTCAATTTCAGCCAGAAAATACCTGAAATCACAGAAAAACACACAAACTCATAGTAAAGCCCAGAAAAGTGAATTTTAATTAAAAACTAATAAAAATATACTAAAAACTAACTAGATCATATCAAAAACACACTAAAAACAATGCCAAAAAGTATACAAATTATCCGCTCATCACAACACCAAACTTAAATTGTTGCTTGTCCTCAAGCAACTGAAAATCAAATAAGATAAAAAGAAGAGAATATGCAATGAATTCCAAAAACATCTGTGAAGATCAGTATTAATTAGATGAGCGGGGCTTTTAACCTTCTGTCTCTGAACAGTTTTGGCATCTCAATCTATCCCTTGAAATTCAGAATGGTTGGCTTCTTTAGGAACTCAGAGTCCAGATAGTGTTAATGATTCTCCTAGTAAAGTATGATGATTCTTGAACATAGCTATTTATTGAGTCTTGGCTGTGGCCCAAAGCACTCTGTCTTCCAGTATTACCACCGGATACATACATGCCACAGACACATAATTGGGTGAACCTTTTCAGATTATGACTCAGCTTTGCTAAAGTCCCCAATTAGAGGTGTCCAGGGTTCTTAAGCACACTCTTATTTGCCTTGGATCACAACTTTATTTCTTTTCTTTTTCTTTCTTTTTTTTTCGATTTTTTTTTTTCGGTTTTTTTCTCTTTTTTTTTTTTGAATAGCTTTTTCTTGCTTCAAGAATCATTTTATTGATTTTTCAGATCCTCAGTAACATGTCTCCTTTTTCATCATTCTTTCAAGAGCCAACATTCATGAACCACAAATTCAAGATACATATGCACTGTTTACACATACATTTAGAGAACAAAAATATTGCCACCACATCAAAATAATTAAACTATTATAAAATTCAAAATTCATGCAATTCTTCCTTTTTCAATTAAGCACATTTTTATTCAAGAAAGGTGATGGATTCATAGGACATTCATAACTTTAAGGCATAGACACTAAGACACTAATGATCATAAGACACAAACATGGATAACATAAAGCATAAAATTCGAAAAACAGAAGAATAAATAACAAGGAAATCAAGGAATGGGTCCACCTCAGTGATGGTGGCTCTTCCTTGCTTTTGAAGGTCCTATGGAGTGCTTGAGCTCCTCAATGTCTCTTCCTTGCCTTTGTTGCTCCTCCCTCATGATTCTTTGATCTTCTCTAATCTCATGAAGGATGATGGAGTGTTCTTGGTGCTCCACCCTTAGTTGTCCCATGTTGGAACTCAACTCTCCTAGGGAGGTATTCAGTTGCTCCCAATAGTTTTGTGGAGGAAAACTCATTCCTTGAGGAATCTCAGGGATCTCATGATGAGTAGGGTCCCTTGTATACTCCATCCTTTTCTTGGTGATGGGCTTGTCCTCATCAATGGAGATGTCACCCTCTATGTCAACTCCAACTGAATAACAGAGGTGACAAATGAGGTGAGGAAAGGCTAACCTTGCCACAGTGGAGGTCTTGTCTGCCACTTTATAGAGTTCTTGAGCTATAACCTCATGAACCTCTATTTCCTCTTCAATCATGATACTATGGATCATGATGGCCCGGTCTATGGTAACTTCGGACCGGTTGCTAGTGGGAATGATTGAGCGTTGTATGAACTCTAACCATCCTCTAGCCACGGGCTTGAGGTCATGCCTTCTCAATTGGACCGGCTTTCCTCTTGAATCTTGCTTCCATTGTGCGCCCTCTTCACATATGACTGTGAGGACTTGGTCCAACCTTTGATCAAAGTTGACCCTTCTAGTGAAAGGATGCTCATCTCCTTGCATCATAGGCAAGTTGAACGCCACCCTCACACTCTCCGGACTAAAATCCAAGTATTTCCCCCGAACCATAGTAAGATAATTCTTTGGATTCGGGTTCACACTTTGGTCATGGTTCTTTGTGATCCATGCATTGGCATAGAACTCTTGAACCATCAAGATTCCAACTTGTTGAATGGGGTTGGTGAGAACTTCCCAACCTCTTCTTTGGATCTCATGGCGGATCTCCGGATATTCACCCTTTTTGAGTAAAAAGGGGACTTCGGGGATCACCTTCTTCAAGGCCACAACTTCATAGAAGTGGTCTTGATGCACCTTTGAGAGGAATCTATCCATCTCCCATGACTCGGAGGTGGAAGCTTTTGCTTTCCCTTTCCTCTTTTTAGAGGTTTCTCCGGCCTTTGGTGCCATAATGGTTATGGAAAAATGAAAAAGCAACGCTTTTACCACACCAAACTTAAAATGTTTGCTCGTCCTCGAGCAAAAGAAGAAAGAAAGGAGTAGAAGAAGAAGAAATGAGGAAGAGGGGGAGGGTAGTGTGTTCGGCCAAAGGGGGAAGAAGTGGTCTTTAGGTTGTGTGAAAATGAAGGGTTGAAGAAGGGTATTTATAGGAGAGAGGGGGGTAAAGGTTCGGCCATTTGAGGGTGGGTTTGGGAGGGAAAGTGGTTTGAATTTGAAGGGTGAGGTTGGTGGGGTTTTATGAAGGATGGATGTGAGTGGTGAAGAGAAAGATGGGATTTGATAGGTGAGGGGTTTTTGGGGAAGAGGTGTTGAGGTGATTGGTGAATGGGGGAAGAAGAGAGAGAGTGATGGTAGGGTCCTGTGGGGTCCACAGATCCTGTAGTGTCAAGGAAAAGTCATCCTTGCACCAAATGGCATCAAAATCCACGTTTTGACCCATTTCTGGCGTTAAACGCCGGGCTGGTGCCCATTCCTGGCGTTTAACGCCAGGTTGTTGCCCTTTACTGGCGTTTAACGCCAGTCTGGTGCCCTTTTCTGGCGTTAAACGCCCAGAAAGGTGCCAGACTGGGCGTTAAACGCCCAACTGCTAGGCTGACTGGCGTTTGAACGCCAGCAGCATCTTCCTCCAGGGTGTGCTGTTTTTCTTCCTGTTTTTCATTTTGTTTTTGCTTTTTTCATTGTTTTTGTGACTTCTTATGATCATCAACCTACAAAAAAGATAAAATAACAAAAGAAAATAATTAATTATAAAACATTGGGTTGCCTCCCAACAAGCGCTTCTTTAGTGTCATTAGCTTGACAGAGGACTCCCATGGAGCCTCAGAAACACTCAGAACCTTGTTGAAACCTCCCAACACCAAACTTAGAGTTTGAATGTGGGGTTTCAACACCAAACTTAGATTTTGGTTGTGGCCTCCCAACACCAAACTTAGAGTTTGACTGTGGGGGCTCTGCTTGGCTCTGTTTTGAGAGAAGCTCTTCATGCTTCTTCTCCATGATGATAGAGGGATATCCTTGGGCCTTAAACACCATGGATTCTTCATTCACTTGAATGATCAACTCTCCTCTATCAACATCAATCACAGCCTTTGCTGTGGCTAGGAATGGTCTGCCAAGGATGATGGATTCATCCATGCACTTCCCAGTCTCTAGGACTATGAAATCAGTAGGAATGTAATGGTTTTCAACCTTAACCAGAACATCCTCTACAAGTCCATGGGCTTGTTTTCTTGAGTTGTCTGCCATTTCTAGTGAGATTTTTGCAGCTTGCACCTCAAAGATCCCTAATTTCTCCATTACAGAGAGGGCATGAGGTTTACACTTGACCCTAAGTCACACAAGGCCTTCTTGAAGGTCATGGTGCCTATGGTACAAGGTATAGAAAACTTCCCAGGATCCTGCCTCTTTTGAGGCAGTTTCTGCCTAGACAGGTCATCCAGTTCTTTGGTGAGCAAGGGAGGTTCATCTTCCCAAGTCTCATTTCCAAATAACTTGTCATTTAGCTTCATGATTGCTCCAAGGTATTTAGCAACTTGCTCTTCAGTGACATACTCATCCTCTTCAGAGGAAGAATACTCATCAGAGCTCATGAAAGGCAGTAGCAAGTCCAAGGGAATCTCTATGGTCTCAGTCTGAGCCTCAGATTCCCAAGGTTCCTCATTGGGGAACTCATTAGAGGCCAGTGGACGTCCAGTGAGGCCTTCCTCAGTGGCGTTCACTGCCTCTTCTTCCTCCCAGAATTCGGCCATGTTTATGGCTTTGCACTCTCCTTTGGATTTTCTTCAGTGTTACTTGGGAGAGTGCTTGGAGGAAGTTCAGTAATTTTCTTGCTCAGCTGACCCACTTGTCCTTCCAAATTCCTAATGGAAGATCTAGTTTCAGTCATGAAACTTTGAGTGGTTTTGATCAGATCAGAGACCATGGTTGCTAAGTCAGAATTATTCTGCTTAGAGCTCTCTGTCTGTTGCTGAGAAGATGATGGAAAAGGCTTGCCATTGTTAAACCTGTTTCTTCCACCATTGTTATTGAAACCTTGTTGAGGTCTCTCGTGATTCTTCCATGAAAGATTTGGGTGATTTCTCCATGAAGAATTATAGGTGTTACCATAGGGTTCTCCTAGGTAATTTACCTCTTCCATGGAAGGGTTCTCAGGATCATAAGCTTCTTCCTCAGATGAAGCTTCCTTAGTACTGTTTGGTGCATTTTGCATTCCAGACAGACTTTGAGAAATCAAATTGACTTGTTGAGTCAATATTTTATTCTGGGCCAAAATGGCATTCAGAGTGTCAATATCAAGAACTCCTTTCTTCTGACTAGTCCCATTGTTCACAGGATTTCTTTCAGAAGTGTACATGAATTGGTTATTTGCAACCATTTCAATCAATTCTTGAGCTTCAGTAGGCGTCTTCTTCAGATGAAGAGATCCTCCAGCAGAGCTATCCAAAGACATCTTGGATAGTTCAGAGAGACCATCATAGAAAATACCTATGATGCTCCATTCAGAAAGCATGTCTGAGGGATATCTTCTGATTAATTGTTTGTATCTTTCCCAAGCTTCATAGAGGGATTCTCCATCCTTCTGTCTGAAGGTTTGGACTTCCACTCTAAGCTTACTCCATCTTTGTGGTGGAAAGAACTTTGCCAAGAAGGCATTGACTAGCTTTTCCCAAGAGTCCAGGCTTTCTTTAGGTTGAGCGTCCAACCATATCCTAGCTCTGTCTCTTACAGCAAAAGGGAATAGCATCAGTCTATAGACCTCGGGGTCAACCCCATTAGTCTTGACTGTGTCACAGATTTGCAAGAATTCAGCTAAAAACTGATGAGGATCTTCCATTGGAAGTCCATGGAACTTGCAATTCTGTTGCATTAGAGAAACTAATTGAGGCTTAAGCTCAAAGTTGTTTGCTCCAATGGCAGGGATAGAGATGCTTCTCCCATAAAAATCAGGAGTAGGTGCAGTAAAGTCACCAAGCACCTTCCTTGCATTGTTGGCATTGTTGTTGTTTTCGGCTGCCATTTGTTCATCTTCCTTGAAGAATTCGGTCAGGTGCTCTAAAGAGAGTTGTGTTTTGGCTTCTCTTAGCTTTCTCTTCAAGGTCCTTTCAGGTTCAGGATCAGCCTCAACAAGAATGCCTTTGTCTTTGCTCCTGCTCATAAGAAAGAGAAGAGAACAAGAAAGTGTGGAATCCTCTATGTCACAGTATAGAGATTCCTTGAAATGTCAGAGGAAAAGAGAAATAGAAAGAAGAAGGAGAAGATAAATTCGAACTTTAGTTAGATAAGGTTCGAATTGTGCATTGAGAAGGAGTGGCACTCCATAAATAGAAGGATGTGGGAAGGAGGGAAGTTTATTTTCGAAAATCAAGTGAAAAATTTTGAAATTATTTTGAAAAACATTAATTAATTTTCGAAAATAAAAGTGGAAAAGAAATTAAGTGATTTTTGAAAAAGAATTTGAAATTAGAAATTAAGAAGATTTGATTGAAAGTTATTTTGAAAAAGATGTGGTTAAGAAGATATGAAAAAAAAATGTGATTGAGAAGATATGATTTGAAAACTATTTGAAAAGATATGATTTTAAAAACAATTTGAAAAGATATGATTTTAAAAATTGATGACTTGCCTAACAAGAAAAGATATGATTCAAACATTAAAAACCTTTCTCAACAGAAAAGGTAACAAATTTGAGATGTTCAATCAAATCATTAATTGTTAGTAAGTATATTTTAAAAAGGAAAGAAATTGATTTTGAAAACATTTGATTGAAAAGATTTGATTTGAAAAAGATTTGATTTTGAAAAATTTGAAAAAAAAAAAATGATTTGAAAACAAAATCTTCTCCCTAGCACCATCCTGGCGTTAAACGCCCAGAATGGTATACATTCTGGCGTTTAACGCCCAAAATGCTACCTTTTTGGGCGTTAAACGCCCAACCAGGTACCCTGGCTGGCGTTTAAACGCCAGTCTGCCTTCTTCACTGGGCATTTTTGAATGCTCAGCTTTTTCTGTATAATTCCTCTGCAGTATGTTCTAAATCTTCAATTCTTTGTATCATTGACTTGAAAAGACACAAATTAAAAATATTTTTGGATTTTTAATAATCAAAATGCAACAAGAATCAAATAACAATGCATGCAAGACACCAAACTTAGCAGTTTGTGTACTACTGACACTAACAATATGAGAATGCATATGAGACACAAAAAAAATACTTCAAGTCAATAGAATTCAAAGATTAGAACACAAAATATATGCATGGATTCGAAAAATATAACAAAGACATGCATTTGACACCAAACTTAAGATGAGACTCTAGACTCAAACAAGAAATATTTTTGGATTTTTATGGTTTTGTAATTTTTTTTGTGATTTTCGAAAATTTAAGTGAAAACATCAAAATTCTTAATGAGAATTCTAGGAATCAGTGCAATGCTAGTCTAAGATTCCGGTCCAGGAATTAGACATGGCTTCACAGCCAGCCAAGCTTTCAAAGAAAGCTTCGGTCCAAAACACTAGACATGACCAAAGGTCAGCCAAATCTTTAGCAGATCACTGCTCCAAGAGCAAAATTGATGAGAATCAACAAGCTCTTGTGGTGATAAGTTGAAACCTCGGTCCAATCAGATTAGACATGGCTTCTCAGCCAGCCAGATTTCAACAAATCATCATGAAACTCTAGAACTCATCTTCAAGAATTTCGAAAAAAATAACACCTAATCTAAGCAACAAGATGAACCGTCAGTTGTCCAGCCTAAACAATCCCGGGCAATAACACCAAAAACTTGATGTTGTTGCCGGATCTTGGCACTGATGTTACCAAAGCTTGCTCAAAACTTGAACAATCCCCGGCAACGGCGCCAAAAACTTGGTCGGCGAAATTGTGAACTATACTTTTTCACAACTCTCATAATCCCTGGTAATGGCTCCAAAAACTTGGTGCGCTCAATACCATGGCATTACACAACTTCGCACAACTAACCAGCAAGTGCACTGGGTCGTCCAAGTAATAAAACCTTACGTGAGTAAGGGTCGATCCCACGGAGATTGTTAGTATTGAAGCAAGCTATGGTCATCTTGTAAATCTTAGTCAGGCAAACTCAAATGTATATGATGATGATGAACGAAAATAACATAAAATAAAGATAGTGATACTTATGTATATCATTGGTGTAAGAGCTTCAGACAAGTGTATGAAGATGCCTTCCCTTCCGTCTCTCTGCTTTCCTACAGCCTTCATCCAATCCTTCTTACTCCTTTCCATGGCAAGCTCGTGTAGGGTCTCACTGTTGTCAGCAGCTACCTCCCATCCTCGCAGTGAAAGCTAATGCACACACTCTGTCACAGTGCTGCCAATCACCGGTGTGGTTCCCTCCCCTACTGGAATAGAATCCAGTGATTCTTTTGCGTCTGTCACTAACGCCCAGCAAGTTACAGGTTTGAAGCACGTCACAGTCATTCAATCATTGAATCCTACTCAGAACACCACAGACAAGGTTAGACCTTCCGGATTCTCTTGAATGCTGCCATCAGTTCTTGCCTATACCACGAAGACTCTAATCTCACGGAATGGCTGGCTCGTTTGTCAGACGAGCACTCGGTTGTCAGGCGATCAACCATGCATCGTGCAACCAGAAATCCAAGAGATATTCACTAAGCCTCAGATGCTTGTAGAACAAGAATGGTTGTCAGTCACCTTGTTCATAGGTGAGAATGGTGATGGGCGTCAATCATCACCTTCATCATGTTGAAGAACAAGTGATATCTTGGTAAAAGAACAAGCGGAATTGAATGAAAGAACAATAGTAATTGCATTAATACTCGAGGTACAGCAGAGCTCCACACCTTAATCTATGGTGTGTAGAAACTCCACCGTTGAAAATACATAAGCATAAGGTCTAGGCATGGCCGAATGGCCAGCCTCCCAAAGATCTAAGATAGCATAAAAGTGAAGATAGCTACCAAAGTCTCGTCCCTAGATCTAATAGTAAAAGGTCCTACTTATAGAAAACTATTACATAGATGAGTAAATGACATAAAAATCCACTTCCGGGCCCACTTGGTGTGTGCTTGGGCTGAGCAATGAAGGAAATTCGTGTAGAGACTCTTCTTGGAGTTAAACGCCAGCTTTGGTGCCAGTTTGGGCGTTTAACTCCCATTTGGGTGCCAGTTCCAGCGTTTAACGCTGGGATTTCTTGAGGTGACTTTGAACGCCGGTTTGGGCCATCAAATCTTGGGCAAAGTATGGACTATCATATATTGCTGGAAAGCCCAGGATGTCTACTTTCCAACGCCGTTGAGAGCGCGCCAATTGGGCTTCTGTAGCTCCAGAAAATCCGCTTCGAGTGCAGGGAGGTCAGAATCCAACAGCATCTGCAGTCCTTTTGAGTCTCTGGATCAGATTTTTGCTCAGGTCCCTCAATTTCAGCCAGAAAATACCTGAAATCACAGAAAAACACACAAACTCATAGTAAAGCCCAGAAAAGTGAATTTTAATTAAAAACTAATAAAAATATACTAAAAACTAACTAGATCATATCAAAAACACACTAAAAACAATGCCAAAAAGTATACAAATTATCCGCTCATCAGTTAACGAAATAAACAAAGCCCAAAAGGAATCAAAGCTGAGAAATCAAAACGGGCCAAGATAATAGATACCCGATCCAAGCCCGAATTGATTTCAGTTCCCTCCATCTTGCTCCAACCAAAGCAACGTTCCTCTCCTTTCAAATCAAGTCAAATCAGGACTTCAGAAAAGTAAGAAAGAGAAAGAGAGAATAAGCTTCCTCCATAGGCTAAGTAACCAAAGAAGCAAGAAAGAGAAAGCTTAAGCTTGAAGCACAGAAGCTAAAACAGAAACTCCAAGCTAAATCAAGCGTAAGAAAGGTAATCCATCTCATCTTGCATGCATCAGATCTTCATCCCTTCTTCCCAACTCTCTGCTCTATCCGAAAATGGCATTCAAAAGAAAAGTTGATCTCTGCTCTTCACTGCTACAAATTCACGGTCACAAGAGATTCTTGGGGACCAAGTTGCATCTCTATGGTTCAGATTTGTTTGACCATTGGAAAACAATTTCGGTTACTCCTTCATGGCTTTCAGTCAAGTTTGAAAAGTCAGAAGCAAAGGTTCTACTTTGATGCTTGAGAAGAAAAAGTGAGCTTGTGGGTTGGTGAAGCTCAAGGCTCAAGGTGTTGACCTTGGAAGAAGAACCAAGGAACATGCAAGGAGATAAAAAGAAGCTTGCTGTTCATTCAGGGGTAAGAAGAAAAAACCAGAGTTTGAAAGTTGTGTTCTGTGAAGTATTCCCTGTGAAGTTCCTCTACTTGGATAATGTTTTCTATCAAAGAAACATTCGGCCAATACTGAAGAACTAAATCAGTAGTTTGCAAAGCTGGTTTTTCTTATAGCTAAGAGGCTGTTGATGAAGTCAATCTCCTTCATGTTTTACAGATTGTGATATATTTTTCTAAGCTTATCTTTCTGTAATTTCTTGAGAGAAAAGGCATTGTGAGAAAGCTTGAGAAAAAGCCAAGAGTTGAAAAAGGCTGAGAGATACACTTTAGAGAAAAGCCTAGAGTTGTTTTCTGATTTCTTTAGGTGTGATTGTGTCTTGTATCTTGTACCTGTAAGGTATCTCTTCCTTAGTTGGGTTAGCACTAAGAGGTATAGTTAGGTATTAGCATAGCCAATGTCAAGTTAGGTTAGAACTTGAGTGTGAAAGGATTGGGTCAATCCTATGTTATTGATGTATGTAATATTGTTAACTATAGTGAAATTCTTCCATAGTTGTGGAGGAGACTAGATGTAGGTTGCATAGCACAAGGCAACCGAATCAGGATACTTGCTGGTGTTAGCTTTTCTCTTCTCGGCTGTGTTCTGTTTTATGATTTTCATGAGACAAAAATAAATTGTCTCATAAATTTCTGCTGCTCAGATCAAACAGAATCAAAATAGCAAAGGTATTTCAAAAAGGTAACAACAGAAATTAAAAGGAATGCATAGATTCAACCCCCCTTCTCTAAGCCTACCACAACCTTCACATGACAATTTTGAACCTAATAAAATCTAATCTTTCACCCACTAACAATCCCACCATCATCATGTGTTCCACTATCACCATCACCATCACCATCACCGTTACCACCACTAACCCCTCAGTCTCTTTCTCCATTTCTTCCTTTTATTTTTTGCAGTATTAGAAAACTCTAAAAAAGAATCGACACCATTAAAAATGATGATAGTAGTGGTGATTAGTGAATGAAAGAAGATATTTTATTAAAAAATTTTGTCATGAAATTAATATTTCATTTTAAAAAAAATTATTTTTAAATAATTTCTAACATTGGAGATAATATTAGAAACAAAAAAATATTTAACCCTTATAAATACTTAGTTATTATCTACTAATAAGTAACAACTAATTACATGTTACAAATACTTAAGTGTTTAATATTCTAATATTTTAGGTCTGATAATGTTACGATAAAATTTATTTTTAAAGTTATCTTTTATTTTTTATAAAATTTAAAATACTTTATTATTTTAACTAAGCTAATCTTACCGTTTACATTTTTTTTCCATTATCATAAATTTTATGCTATAATGTTGTCGGAAATTTTTACTTTTATTTTGTTTGGATAGATAATAGAAAATAAAAAAAATAAAAAAATAGATTGTTTTACACGTTATTTGGATAAAGAAAAATAAAAAAAATTTGTTTGAATAAAAAAATGATAAAAAAATTTATAATAGAAAAAAATTACATTAATATTTCTATGTTTTTTATTTTTTTATATTAATCAAAGAGTAAATTAATAATTTTTTCACTCGTTTACACATTTTTTCTTTATTTTCATCTCATTTTTTAGGAGAAAATATTTTAGTAGATTTTGCATTATTTTTTTTTCTTCCACTCTTTTTTCTTTCTCGTCCAAATAATAAAAAACTCACATTTTCATTAATTTTTTTTTTGGAATGAATCTAATTGTTAAAAAAATTTGAAAAAATAACATGTGATTTCTAACTCTTTAATATTCTCTCTCATATTTTTTTTTGTTTCACTTATAAAATTAATGATAAAAATTCACACTTTATTCTCTAAATTATTAAAAATATTAAAAAAAATTATTTTCTATTTTCTTTCTTTATATTTTCTTTTCTTCTATATTCCACATTAATCAATTATTGATATTTACATGCTCGTGTTTCTCCTTCTTGTGCTAAATTTATGTTTCAATCTATCTATTTTAGTACGATTTCTGTGCAAAACATCTACTTTTAAAATCTCTTTATAAATCATTTTTAATTTATGGTCATTTTGAATTAGCTTTTAAAAAAAATTATCTTTTAAAAAAAATTAGAACAATATTATATATCCAAGTCTAATCAAGTTAAACAATAAAATTTAAAATAATATTAATTATGATTGATTTTTATTTTGTTAGACCAATTTAATTGGACTTAATTAACAAAAATACTTAAAAGTGTAGTATTATTTTTTTTAATAGTTAAAAATTATTTTATATTTAAATAAACTTTTTAAAAAAAATTAAATATTAAAAATGTTTTTTATTTCTACTTTTTAAAAAACAAGATATTGTTAGCTTAAAAAATAAATAATTTACTTTTTTAATAAAAATATTTAAAAAAACGTAATTAATTAATAAATTTTAAATTAAATAAAAATACTTTATTTTAAAAAAATATATATTTTTATTCAAAAAAACTAATTCAAACTAACACTTAAAACTTCTCGCAACTTTCATTTAACTATTGTTATCCACAAAAAAATATGCATCAAAATACAAATTTAAAAAAAATATTAAAAAATATCAAAATATATTATGTTTATTTAGTATTTTTTTTATTAATTTAATTTTTTAACTTAATAATATATTTTAGTTTATATTTTCAAATATTATTAATGAATTAATAACAAAAATAATAAATTCTATAGTTTTATGCAAACTTACAAAAATGAATTAATATATTAAAAAATGAAAAGAAGAATTTGAGAGAGATATTATTTAGGCCGCGTGTTTTATTGTCATCTAATCTTGTAATCTATCTAATCTGTCAATAAAAATAATGAAGAGGGGTTATTTGGAAGCACGCCGACCCTGGAAATAAGATATAATAGGGGGTGTCATTGACTCATACCATTATTGCGGTTTGTGAGCTACTCACTTTGGCAGTTGCAATGCAAGTGGCAAGGACAATCCAATTCAACCCCTAAATGTACGTTCCAGAATTTTAATTTTATTTTATTTTATTTTTGAGTGAAAGCGATGTGAAGAGAAATCAAGAAGGTGGATGGAAATTAAAAGGGTAAGAAATATATGGCTCTTGACTTGTGGATATGCATGCTGATCATGTGCCAACACCATGTGAAATTGCAATCTTCTCCCTATTTTATCCCAAATCTCAAGCAAAGCCAAAAGCAGGGGTATAGGTATTTATTTATGGTAATTGCTATGATGTTTAACTTATTAAAAAAATTAAAAATTAATATTTAATTTAAAAATATAAAAAAATAATTTTAAAATATCTAAAATTTATTATAGAAAATAAATTAAACAAAAAAAATACTAAATTAGACAAATCATAGAATTTATTTTATTTATTTATTTTTTTTGTGTAACTCTTTTGGATTTGAATTATAATGTTGTATTTGTTTATGTATACGGAATATTGAAATAGAAATAAAGAGATATAAAATTATATTTAATAAATGAGATATAGATAGAAATATTATATTTAGAGATATAAAATTAATAATTTTATGTTTATCCTAATAAAAAAAACACAAAAATATAACAAAAAATATATTTTATTTTATTTTATTTTTATTTTATTATTTTTGTTAATTTTTTATTATTATATTTTTCTTTTCAAATTTTTTGAATGAAAAATTAAATAAAAATAAATTTAATTTTTATAATCTATTAGTTTATTATTAAATAAAATACAAAATAATAATTTTTTATATCTCTTTTTTATATTGTGTTCTTAATATTGTATTTTATCTTATTCTTTAAACCAAACATAACTTAAATACTTTAAAATTTTTGGTATATCTATAATTTAATTTATTTTAATATATATTATATTTAGATACTAATAAAAATATATTGATTTAAATTTTAAAATAGTTGATATTTCAAATAGAAATATAAAAGTTAATAATTAACAATATTATCTTAAGAATTATATATTAATATTAAATCATATTTTTTTATGAAATCTTAAATATTTAAATAGAATTGTATAAATACAACAATATATGTGCAATCTCAAAAAAAAATGTTACGTACATTATTGTTCATACCCTGGCCCAATGTGAAGGGCCCAGGTCCAATCGAAAGGCCTGATCCAATAGATTAAGCCTAGCAAAGCACCCACCACCACTCAAGAAGTCGGTGTCAACCACGACTTAGTGCGAAGAGGTCGGTTATGAGATTAGCTGGCAGAGAAATACTCATTCAAATGAGTAACCGCCCCTGAAATCTCTCTAACCACTTCATAAAGCCATATCTTAACCTCCCTAAGATAATGGGATGGTTATTATCCTAAAGATACGGCACTACTCCAACGGTGGTTATTGGCTCACCACTATAAGTACACTGACACGCCTCAGGTATTCCTAAGTCCAATACTCTCTAGACCTGCTCACACCCTTGCTAACTTAGGCATCGGAGTGTCTTTGCAGGTACCACCCCCCATTCCTGCACGCGAGCAAGTCGGACGGAGCCTCCCGAGTTGCGGACCTACCTGGAGTCCTCCTCTATTATACACTTGGGCCGCCGAACGCCATCCATTGGACTAATCTCCGGTTACCTACCGTAACATTGGCGCCGTTGCCGGGGACCCGCGAGATCATCCCTCGATGGCAGAAAGATCCCATGAAGAAGGCCATGTCGAAACGGATTCTGAGCAAGAGAATCTAGACATGGGCAATGACAATGAAGACACAGCCCCACATCAAGACAATGATCAACACAGAGAGGGTACCTCCGGAGTAAAGAATCCGAAGGTAAATTCCTCAGATGGGCGTGAATCAGAAAAAGGCGGACCAGCTCACGTAGCTGAACTAATGGGATTGGTTCATAGCCGCCTGGAGCAATTGGAACAAGAGCGGGAGAGGCAAAAGGAAACCGAAAGGTACCTTAAAGAAGAGATGGAACGGCGAAAAGAGTTAGAAAGAAAACTCTCGCAGCTAGAATCCTCTCTCAAGAACTCCCGCGATGAAGGAGAAGATCAACTCCCAGGCGGAGAAGATCCTTTCAGCGAAGACATAATGAGGGCAAAAGTTCCAAGGAACTTCAAAAGCCCTGATATGGACCTCTACGATGGAACTACGGATCCAAAGCATCATCTTAGCAACTTCAAAAGTCGGATGTATCTAGCTGACGCCTCCGACGCTACAAGATGCAAGGCTTTCCCGACCACTTTATCGAAAGCAGCGATGAAGTGGTTCGATAGCCTTCCCCCAAGATCCATCACTAGTTTTGAAGACCTCTCAAGGAAATTCTTGATGAGGTTCTCAATCCAAAAAGACAAGGTAAAACATACACCGAGCCTCCTGGGAATAAAACAGGAGGTCGGAGAGTCTTTACGAGCCTATATGGAAAGGTTCAACAAAGCATGTTTAGAGATCCAAGACCTGCCCACAGAGGCAGTAATAATGGGGTTAGTCAACGGACTTAGAGAAGGCCCCTTCTCACAGTCCATATCTAAAAGACACCCCGTTTCTCTAAGTGATGTACAAGAAAGGGCCGAGAAGTACATCAACATGGAAGAGAATGCAAAGCTAAGAGACCTGAGTTCACGACCTGGACCCACTTCCTCCTCTAGGGAGAGAGAAAGGGAAGTCAAGAAGAAGGAAGAGCTCGGTCTCGAGAGGCCCAGGAAGTACCACTCTTATACTCCTCTAAAGACCTCTATAGTGGACGTATACAGAGAGATATGCAACACTGAAAGGCTGCCACCCCCAAGACCTATTAAAAATAAAAAAGGGAGAAGTCGCAGCGAGTATTGTGAGTACCATAAAATATATGGTCACTCCACCAACGACTGTTACGACCTCAAAAATGTGATAGAAAAGCTGGCTAGAGAAGGCCGGCTTGACAGATATCTCATGGAGAGGTCGGACATCCACGGAAAGAGAAAGCGGGATGATATGGACAGGAGAGATCCGCCACCACAGACCCCAGAGAGACATATCCATATGATCTCGGGAGGATTTGCGGGAGGCGGGATCACCAAATCTTCTCGCAAAAGACATCTCAAAAGAGTCTACCAAGTTGAGGAAGAGACACCCGACCTCCCCACCATCTCATTCACGAAAGAAGATGGGCAAGGGATAATCCCCGGGCATGATGATCCCGTGGTGATAACTATGATCCTAGCCAACGCCCATCTCCACAGAACCCTAGTAGACCAAGGAAGCTCGGCGGACATCCTTTTCAAGTCGGCCTTCGACAAGCTAGGGTTAGATGAAAAAGAGTTGAGAGCTTACCCCGACACCCTATACGGGTTAGGGGATACGCCAATAAAGCCACTGGAATTTTTACCCCTTCACACCACCTTTGGAAAAGGGGAAAAATCAAGGACTCTGAGCATAGACTTTATAGTCATCGAGGAAGGGTCAGCCTACAATGCCTTAATCGGCAGAGCTACCCTTAATCGCCTTGGAGCAGTGGTATCAACTCCTCACCTCTGCATGAAATTCCCAACTCCCGGAGGAATAGCAACGGTGAGGGGAGATCAGAAATTGGCAAGGAAGTGCTATAACGAAAGCCTAAACCTGAGAGGAAAGGGCAAAGAAGTCCACACCATAGAGTTGGGCGGAGCAAGAACCAGAGAAGAACTACGGCCCCAACCGGGAGAAAAAACCGAGGAGATACAAGTCGGTGAAGAGGAAGGAAAAAACACTTACATAGGAGCCAACCTAGGGGAAACCCTAAAACAAAGGTTGGGAGAACTCCTAAGAACTAATTCCGACCTCTTCGCATGGAAGGCTTCCGACATGCCCGGGATTGATCCCGAGCTCATGTCCCACAAGCTCTCGGTTTTCCCAGGGTCCCGACCTGTACAGCAAAGAAGACGCAAGCTCGGCCCAGAACGAGCCTCAATAGTAGAAGAACAAGTACAGGCGCTCCTGGAAGCCGGCTTTATTAGAGAGGTCAAATACCCAACATGGCTAGCCAATGTAGTGCTAGTCAAAAAACAAAATGGTAAATGGAGAATGTGCGTCGACTATACCGACCTGAATAAGGCATGTCCTAAGGACCCTTATCCTCTACCGAGTATTGATACCCTGGTGGACTCCAGCTCGGGGTACCAATACCTGTCATTCATGGATGCCTACTCGGGATATAACCAAATCCCGATGCATGAACCCGATCAGGAGAAAACATCGTTCATCACACCAAAAGCCAACTATTGCTACGTGGTCATGCCATTCGGACTAAAGAATGCAGGAGCCACGTATCAAAGGCTGATGAACAAAGTGTTTTCCCCCCATATAGGGAACCTAATGGAGGTATACGTCGACGACATGTTAGTAAAAACCAAGCAAGAAAACGACCTCTTAACCGACCTCTCACGAGTCTTCAATACTATAAGGTCGCATGGGATGAGACTAAATCCCGCAAAATGCGCCTTCGCAGTAGAAGCAGGGAAATTTCTAGGCTTCATGCTAACACAAAGAGGGATTGAGGCCAATCCCGACAAATGCAGAGCCATCCTAGAAATGAAAAGTCCGACTTGTTTGAGAGAGGTTCAACAGCTTAATGGCCGACTTGCAGCCCTCTCCAGGTTTTTGGCAGGATCGGCACTAAAATCCCTTCCATTATTCTCCCTATTGAGGAAGGGATGCCGGTTTGAATGGACTCCGGAATGTGAGGAGGCGTTCCAAGAGTTCAAAAAATTCTTAAGCCAACCTCCCATATTAATTCGACCAATACCGGGGAAAGACCTCGTCCTATACCTATCCGTCGCAAACAGGGCTGTCTCATCAGCCCTAATCAGAGAAGACGAGGTCGGACAACACCCGATCTATTTCACCAGTAAGGTTCTACAAGGTCCTGAGCTAAGGTACCACAAACTAGAGAAGTTTGCTTACTCCTTAGTGATAGCCTCACGAAGGCTACGACCTTACTTCCAGGCTCACACAATAAGAGTCCGTACGAACCAGCCCATGAAGCAAATCCTTCAAAAGACGGATGTTGCAGGGAGAATGGTTCAATGGGCGATAGAGCTCTCCGAGTTTGATTTGAGATACGAAACTCGGACTGCAATTAAAGCCCAGTGCCTCGCCGACTTCATAGCGGAATACGCAGGTGAACGAGAGGAAAAAACGACTACATGGGAACTCTATGTAGACGGATCCTCCAACAAGACGGGGAGTGGCGCAGCATAATATTGGTAGATGGAAAAGGAACCCAGATAGAGGTCTCCTTAAAATTTGAATTTCCGGCTTCAAACAATCAGGCAGAGTATGAAGCCTTGATAGCCGGATTAAAATTAGCGGAAGAAGTCGGCGCTACAAACGTGATAATCTACAGCGACTCACAAGTAGTGACCTCCCAAATAAGCGGAGAGTATCAGGCAAAGGACCCCAATATGAAGAGGTACTTGGAAAAAACCTTGGAGCACCTTGGGCACTTTGCGGAAACCGAAGTTAAGCATATAACTCGGGATCTGAATAGCAGAGCTGACGCCCTATCCAAGTTAGCAAGCACCAAACCCGGAGGGAACAACAGAAGCCTGATCCAAGAAACCCTCCAAGAACCCTCGGTATCAAAAACAGAGGACGAACAAGAGGTACTTGAGGTAACCGGCCTAAACCTCGGATGGATGAATCCCTTAGTCGAATACCTGAAATTCGACATCCTCCCCAAAGAGGAAAAAGAAGCTAAAAAGATCCGAAGGGAAGCACAACATTATACTTTGGTGAGAAATATCCTTTACAGAAGAGGGATATCAACACCATTGCTGAAGTGCGTGCCGACCTCAAGAACCGCCGAGGTATTGGAAGAGGTACATAGTGGAATCTGCGGAAATCATCTCGGAGCAAGGTCATTAGCCAGAAAAGTAATCCGAGCCGGGTTCTACTGGCCAACCTTGCAGAAAGATGCCACAGAATTTGTGAAGAAATGCCAACCATGCCAGATGCATGCAAAATTCCACGTGGCTCCACCAGAAGAGCTCATCAGTATAACTTCCCCCTGGCCTTTCGCAAAATGGGGAATGGACTTGTTAGGTCCTTTTCCCCAAGCACCAGGGCAAGTCAAATACTTGATCGTGGGAATAGATTACTTCACAAAGTGGATAGAAGCGGAACCACTAGCCACTATCACCGCCCAAAGAAGTCGCAGGTTCCTCTACAAAAACATTATCACAAGGTATGGAATACCTTATTCCATTACCACAGACAATGGAACCCAATTCACCGATGCCACCTTCAGAAATCTAGTAGCCAGTCTGAAAATCAAGCATCAGTTCACCTCGGTAGAACACCCACAAGCCAATGGGCAAGCCGAGGCAGCTAACAAAGTCATACTGGCAGGATTAAAGAAAAGACTACAGGAAGCAAAGGGAGCTTGGGCTGAAGAGCTCCCTCAAGTATTATGGGCTTATAGGACAACTCCCCAATCCGCCACAGGAGAAACGCCCTTCAGATTAGTCTATGGCGTAGAAGCCATGATTCCAATAGAAATCAGTGAGCAAAGCCCAAGGGTAATTCTCCACGATGAGGTCGGAAATATACAGGGGCACAAAGAGGAGCTCGACTTGCTCCCCGAAGTCCGAGAGGGGGCCCAGATAAGAGAAGCTGCACTAAAGCAAAGAATGACTGCGAGGTACAACAAAAAAGTCATTCGGAGAACATTTGCTACAGATGACTTGGTCCTAATCAGAAATGACATTGGAATCAACAAATCGGGAGAGGGAAAACTCGCCGCGAATTGGAAGGGACCGTACAAAGTCAAAGAAGTCTTAGGAAAAGGTTATTATAAAGTAACCGACCTAAATGGCACTGAGCTACCAAGGTCGTGGCATGCTTGTAATATGAAAAGGTACTACAGTTAGAAGCGAACTCTACTCCCTGATGTACTCTTTTCCCAACTTCACGATTTTTTCCCAAAGAAAAGGGTTTTTTCTGGAGAAGGGTTTTTAACGAGGCATCATAGTAGAGGCTAAGGGAAAATAGGCTATCAAAACCCTCAGTAGCAAAAAGGTACTTTCCCAGTTAATAAAGATCTTTTTTCGTTTATTATATCTCTCTTAAATATCCTTCTTTATTTTTATAAGTCTTTCTACGAAACGCGCCGGCTTAAGCTCGACAAAACGTGAAAATCCCATGAACCGACCTAACATGGTCGTCAGGATGAAACGACGAGGTACAAGTCGGCGTAAAGAGGTTATATGAGTTGATCGTACTAAACTCGGGAACAGTCCGACTCATAAGTCAAAGACAAGAACCCGAGTAGAAAAACTCGGATATATTCCGAGTTAATGAAAAACGCATCGCAAAAAATAACCTAAGTCATAAAAACTCACTAAAACAAAAGTTGAGTATAAAGGATAAATAAAAGAGATATCAAAACCTGGAAAAAGCTCAAAGGTTGCATACAAACCTTTGAACGAAAAGGGCTTGAGAAAGCAATACAAGCCAACAAAAGGTTTCTTCAGAAAAGATCAAACATATCCAAAACAGAAAAGCATGTGCACGCTCAAGGTAACTTAAACCCTTATCCAAAAAAGGGTACGGATTGGAATATTTTGTTTACGGCCTTAAAAGGCCAGAAAAAGCAATTGTTCACAACCACCAAACAAAGAAATAAAGTTTAAAAAAGAAGGGACCCACAGGCCGGGCCCCCATATAGCCATAAAAATAAAAGAGTCATTTTTTCGGAATAGAGGAATCACCACCACCAGGAGAAGCGCCACCAGAACCGGGAGGAGGAACGGAGGAAGAACCCGAGGCATCCGTAGGACGAGGAGGAGACTCGATAATTCTCTGTCCCCGAGTCTTCAGGTCTGACTCGGAAATGACCTCGGGGACAGGAGGATCAACGATGGCGCCATCAATAACTACCTTGTCGGGATGTAAAGGAGAAAGGTCCAAGTCGGGAGCGATAACTCTGACTTGTTCCAAGAAAATTCTCCAAGACTCCTCGGCACCATCGGCGATAGAGTCCTCCAACTCGGCGTATGCGTTCCGAGAGTTCAGCAAGTCCTTCCTCACGGCCACAATATCTTGAAATAAGCTATGGTAGCTGTCTTGCGCCGTCTTCCTCAGGTTAGCCTCCAAAGTGCACTGAGCCCGGAGCTTGCCTACCTCCTCCCTAAGGTGATCCCTCTCCTTCCTCAATTTATCTCTCTCCTCCTTCAACTCCTTCTCATGTTTTTCAAAAAGAAGAAGTCTCCCCTCCAACTCCTCAACTCTCGAGGTTGCACCCAAGGAGCTAAGGGGAGCCTTCTCAAAGATGTCCAAAAGTTTGCCGCAAACACCCGCCGCCCTAAAACTCTCCTCAGCCATGGTGGTGAGGTGGTTTCGAACAGAAACATCATCCATACTGATAAAAGGATAGATGTTCTTTCGGACGAACGCCATAGCATCTGCCTTAACCCCACCATCAAAAGAAGAAGAGCCAGACTCTGAAGTCTTGCGCTTCTTCTTCTCGGGCTCGGAGAGAATTTGGGCGGAAGGAGGTGGTCGGGGCAAACTCGAGGAAGAAATGACAATGGGTTGAGAAGGAGTGCCAGTGTTCTTAGGAGGAGGAAGTGGAGGAGGAGGAGAGGTGATCGCCCCGGCACCCCCGGACCTAGCCCGGGACTTCGCCTTGGCCTCCCGGATCCTTTGGTAGGCCTCCTGAGCGTTCTTTTTTGCCATATCTACAAAAGAAACAACCAAGTTACAAGTCGGTAAAATGTAAGTCGGGGGAAACAACTCGGAAATAAAGAATGCATGCACTACCTATTTGAGATTGAACGAAAGACGGTGTTCCCTGAAGAATTTTTCTGGTATCCAAATATGGAGACCTCCCCCACGCTTCTCGGAAAAACCCTACAATGGCCGCCTCCACCTCATCCAGGTCATCGGGACCATATTTTTCGCAAGAGGAGGGCGGCGACCAATAAAGGGGAAAGCGGGGAGAGGAATGCTCATCCAGAAAAAAAGGATGGTGACCCTCTACGGCTTGAACTTTGAAAAAGAAGTTTTTAAAGTCATGGAAAGATTCATCAAAAAGGGTGAAAATCCTCCGACCTTGAATGGCTCGGAAGGATACCCATTGCTGTTTATTGTTGAGCCCACTAAAGGGCTTGGTCACATGGAAGAGAAAGAAGAAAATCTTTAGAGAGGTCGGAAAGTCCAGAGCATGGCTTATAAACTGATAAATCTTCAAAAAACCCCAAGAATTGGGGTGAAGTTGAGTAGGGGCAACATTACAATGATGCAAAACAGATATCTCAAAATCTGAGAAAGGAAGAAAAACACCCAAACGGGTGATCATGCACTCATACATAAAGAAAAAATGAGGGGCCTCCTCATTTTCTCTCCCAAAACAGACCCGGTCTTCAGGACCCGGGATTATCAGTTCGTATTTGGGCTCGTCCTCCTCTGAAGTACAGAGCCTGTGATGAGTGCGAAGATGAGTGATGAACTCAGCGTCGACCAACGGTTCCTCCCCAAGGACCGTAACATCTACCCATTGAGAAAGAACGTCTACGGAAGCCATTTTTTATATAAAGAAAAGTGGCAGAAACCTACAAAAAGGGAAAAAGAAAAGGAAAAATCAAAAAACACGGCCTCTAAGGAGAAAGATTCGAAACTGGAATCTACAGGTCAACCTATCTACTTGCAAAACAAAACATGCAAACAAAAATGAAAAAGGCAAAGCTAACCTTTATCCGAAAATGAAGGTTGGGGAAGAACAGAAATCTTTGAACGCAAGGATGCAACACGAACAGGATAAGGAGAAGCTTGGAAGATCGCGGAAACGGAAAATGGAAAGAGAGGGAAAGTATTTATAAATAGGCTAAGGGGCATAATGGTAAAAACGAGGCAGCCATTAATGCGACTGCACCGTTACCAAAGCCCTCAATCCCTAAACGCCTTCTCAACGGACACGACGCTTGAATTGACGTAACTGTCAGAAACAAAAGGTCGCGAAAATCACGTCGGTTTCAAAACCCGTGAAGGTCGGCTACGAACCCGAGTTAAATACTTGAACCCAAGCCTTGAAAGGGCCTTGGGCTCAAGTAGGGGCACTGTTCATACCCTGGCCCAATGTGAAGGGCCCAGGTCCAATCGAAAGGCCTGATCCAATAGATTAAGCCTAGCAAAGCACCCACCACCACTCAAGAAGTCGGTGTCAACCACGACTTAGTGCGAAGAGGTCGGTTATGAGATTAGCTGGCAGAGAAATACTCATTCAAATGAGTAACCGCCCCTGAAATCTCTCTAACCACTTCATAAAGCCATATCTTAACCTCCCTAAGATAATGGGACGGTTATTATCCTAAAGATACGGCACTACTCCAACGGTGGTTATTGGCTCACCACTATAAGTACACTGACACGCCTCAGGTATTCCTAAGTCCAATACTCTCTAGACCTGCTCACACCCTTGCTAACTTAGGCATCGGAGTGTCTTTGCAGGTACCACCCCCCATTCCTGCACGCGAGCAAGTCGGACGGAGCCTCCCGAGTTGCGGACCTACCTGGAGTCCTCCTCTATTATACACTTGGACCGCCGAATGCCATCCATTGGACTAATCTCCGGTTACCTACCGTAACAATTATATTGTGAAATTGTCGGATACTGTGTATTTATCTTCTAGTACAATAAATAAATAATAGGTCAGCTAACATTTTTTTTGGTGTCTAGCTAACACAATATGTTAAAAAATTATATATTACATCAACTGACAACTTCACTTAATCCTGCTTCGAAGAGCCATGGCGGTTCCGAAAAAACAAATATATGCATTTCGAGATTGGGAAAAATTAAAGTATTATCTTATTCAAGAATTGTTCATGAACAAAAGAGAGAGACGTGTATGTTTAATAACGACTTCTTCCAAACTAGATTAATAATCAACATGAACATTTGGATTTTCCGTGTGGGTCCCACAAGCTTCTCTCATAATATAGCTTACGTGCTAAGCTATGACTAAAAATCTAATGACTTTTGTATTTATTTTAAACTACCACCACTTAAAATTTAATCATTCCAGAGATTTTACTTTAATTTGGTGATAGAACTTATTGAGACACTGTTGACGTTATATGAAAACGAAAACCACCGTTGATTCATTCCATATCTTCACTATTATTGGTGTTGCGAAAAGGAGTTATATTACAGCTCAAGGTTTAGGTGGTAATTACGTGAGCTAAAGTTTAGGAGATAAATGAATTTATTTTCCCTAATATTAATTAATCTTATTTAAATTTGTTGTTATGTGGTGTTCACTTTGACTTTCAGTATTAATTATTTTATTTAAATGTTAAATTATTTTATTTTGTGTTAAGTTATTTGTTACAAATAAATTCTTTTAATATTAGAATTTAAATTTAATATATTGTTAGTGTAAAATAGTTTTATATATATTTAATTATGTAATATTATATTAATTTATATTAATTGTGTAAATAATTAGTCAAAATAATGAATGTAATTTTATAACTGTTAAACAGTGTGTGTGCACGTGTGCGTGCCGAGGTTAAATAGAGAGTGTTTAATAACGGTTAAATAGTGTGTGTCTTTTTTTTTTAAAAGGAAATTATTGTTTGTGGTTTTAAAACTACATACTAAATATGAAAAAAAATAAAAATAATCACCGCTTGGCTAATGACAAGTATAACCACAAGTTGTCTTTGAATATGGGTTTCTTATATAAATAAATTACAGAAGTTCTAAAATGATATGTTTTCTCTAATTAAATTTGAAGACACGATTTCTTTCTTTTATTGCTTATATAAATTGTCTTCAGGACATTTAATTTTAGGTTTAAACGTAGAACTTCACAACCTCAGACAATTTGTCATGGATAATTTATGTTTTTCTCCCAAATATATAAATATAACGTAAATCTATTGTACTAAGTTATAGAATTTTACTTTTAAACTTAAAATTAAATGTGATAAGACAATGGCCATATAAATAATAAAAGAAAAAATTTGTATCTATCTTTAGATTTGATTTAACAAAAAACTATAATTTTGAGTTTTCTTTAGTTTATTTATATAAAAGAACTTTTAATATGTTTATTGATAAAATTGTGAAAGAATAGAAAAAGAAAAGATGAAGAAATTTTATTGATTGTTGATTGATTGAATTGAATTGAAATGTGTTGAATTATGAAGGTAAAACTAAATATATATAGTGCATTGCCTACGAAAGTAAAAGTAAAGATAAGATAAGAAGATAATATAAAGATAAGATAAGATAAGATAAGATAATAAAGACTAAAATTAGAACTGAATTTATATATTCTGTTGGGCTGAATTTGTAGGCCATAAGACTTCTTTATTGTTGTCATGGGCTAATATAGAAGAGTAGTTTAATATGCCCCCGCAAGCTGGTGGATGGAAGATGTCAATAATCCACAGCTTGGATAAGTTCCGATGAAATTGTTGAGGAAGACGCGTCTGACGTGGTGACGCAAAGGGAGATGCGTGCGGCGGAGCTGTAGCTGCCGGCGGCAAAAATATAAAAGGAGATGCTGTACTTGAGCAGCGATCTTCAAAAAATGCGCGCAGCGGAGCTTGAGCTGCCGGCGGCAAAAATATAAAAGGAGATGCTGTGCTTGAGCAGCAATCTTCAAAAAAATGCGTACGTATGACGCAATAACTTCAAATGGCGCATAGAGCGCGATAAAAAAAGAGGAGGCGTGGAGCGCAATAAGAGTACAGATGAAACTGCTAAAACATATGCAGATTGAACTGCTTAAACAAAATGCAGACATGACTGCTAAAACAGAATGCAGACGAAACTGTCGGAAGAAAGGAGGCGTAGACGGAATTGCTAGTAAAGAACCGGGGTAACCAAAACTGGGGTAGGATTTTCACTTGGATGCATTTAACAAAGATTGGTTGGATCTTGAACTGAATTAGAAGATTGATTATTCATTGTGAGAGGAGATTGAAAAAGAAGTAGGGTGATTTCTCACCGAAAAAATGATAGCTTATGTATCCTCTTCAAGGAGGATACCAAGGTTCTGATATCATGATAAAATTGTGAAAGAATAGAAAAAGAAAAGATGAAGAAATTTTATTGATTGTTGATTGATTGAATTGAATTGAAATGTGTTGAATTATGAAGGTAAAACTAAATATATATAGTGCATTGCCTACGAAAGTAAAAGTAAAGATAAGATAAGAAGATAACATAAAGATAAAATAAGATAAGATAAGATAATAAAAATTAAAATTAGAACTGAATTTATATATTCTATTGGGCTGAATTTGTAGGCCATAAGACTTTTTTATTGTTGTCATGGGCTAATATAGAAGAGTAGTTTAATATTTATAAATTTTATTTTGGAGAAAAAGAAAAAGCTAACAAAGGAGTTGTAGTAAAAGCCTTAGCTAATGAAAAGGCCTTAGGTTCATTTTTAAACAATTTTTATTAACTAAGAAATGCTATATTTTTTACTAATTAAATAAATTTTGATTTTTTGTTTATTATATTTTATATTAATAATTTAGATTTAACGATGTTATTAAAAACAATAAATTAATTCAAAAATTTTAAATTTTTATTTTTTATTTTATTATTTTTCATTTTAAATATATTTTTATGATTAATTTTGGCTTAAACAAATTTTTTTATTTTTATAAAATACTTATCTTTTTTTCAATTTGATATTTGTAAAAAAAAAAGGTTTATTTGGTCCAATAAAATTTAAAATGTCTCATTTTAGTCTCTATCGTTAATGTGTTCCGTTAAATATTTAATATAATAACTATAAGTAAACACTTTGACCTATCATGCAAATATTTAACCTGTCCTATCCATATTTAATGAACAGATTAATGGAAATAATTAAAATAGAATTCTTTTAAATTTATTTAAATCAAAACCAAAAAAAAATTACAAAGACTAAAACTTAAGAAAAAAATATTTTATAAATACCAAAAATTTATTTAAGGTCTAATATGTTTTGGTGGTGACGATTATACAAATTCATTTACGTGTATGGTGTGTATGGAGTTACGTTTTAACTTTGAAGATCTGACAAACAAGTTACAACATAATAAGATAATAAGTTGGTCTACCAATTAATATATTAATCTGTTTAAATCATCGTTGGAAGTTTAAATTTCGATATGTGTATACAATATGATAAGGAGAGTTGGGTGCATGAGGAGAAACACGTGTTGATAGGAGATGACGTGGCAGACTGCATGTGTGAAAGGCCTGAGAGCTTGCCTGCTGTCACTTTCTCATGTCAAAACGACAAAACCCCATCCTTATGCTTTTCCTTAAAAAACAATAAAAAAGCAAAAACGCATATTTAAAAAATAAATAGAAAGTAAAATAAAAAACTGCATATGAATAATTAATGTGGCTAATTTTTTAATATATAAAAATTGGTGATTTTTTTTATTTGAAAATAAAATTATTTAGTATAATTAATTAATTACAGATGCATAAATTTTGTATATTGAAAATCAATATGTAAGGAGAATGTTACGATACACGTGTTAACATTTTAATAATAAATAAGATAAATGTTGGATATATGTCAACCTGCAATAGTGTTTTATGTATCAATATTTTTTGTACATTTATAATATTATAATATATTTTAAATATTAATATTTAAATAAAATATTTTTTTAAATTAAAAATAATTTTTAAATTAATATTAATAGTTCATAAAAATATTAAAAATATATTTATCATTTATTATTTTAAAAATTATTTTAAGATCATTCTAATATATTTATGCCATAATTAAAAAAAAGTAGATATTTAAAAAATCATTAAAATTAAAATGATATTTATATAATTATTTTAATTACCATAAATATAAATATACTAAAATTTACTATTATAAATATACTAAAATTCAAAATTTAATTTTATTAATTTATTACTTTAACTGGTTAGTCAATCCGATTATTGTTAATAATTATATTACATAAAATTTTAATATATTTTTTTAAAATAAATATTATTTTATTTTATTTTTATATGAAAGTAACTATTATTTTTAAATTTTAAAAATTAATTAATTATTCTATACATATTATATTAGTACATGCATAGCGCAATTATTAAAAAAATAATATTAATAAATATTATATAATTATAACAAAATTATATTATGATTAATAAAACTATTTTTTTATAGGTGTTTAACAAAATTTATATTTATAATAATAATTATTTATAATTAAAAAATAAAATTAATTTAAAAATATATAAATATAAAATTAAAATAATATAAAATAATTTAACTATATATTTTTACTATATATCGATTGAGTAGCATGCTTGTTACTAAGAAATATCACAAGTTTGTAGTAGGGATGGCAGCAGTACCTGTACTCGCGGGTACCCGTCCCACCCCTACTTAGTCGGGGCGGATTTGAACCCGATCCGCAGCGGGGCGGGGCTAAATCGTGGCGGGTTGATGAGCGGGGCGGGGCGAGGCCGAGTTCAGGGTAAATCCGCTCCTACCCGCCCCGGAGTATATATATATATATATATATATATATATATATATATATATATATATATATATATAACTTTTTTTAGCAATTAGAGTTAGTTCTCAGTTTCTCATAACATCAGTTCTCACCGTCACTCACTCAATTAGGGTTAGCAACCCGCTTTGTCACTTCAGAAAGCTCTTCTCTAAGACCATAGCCTCGGTTCAGTTCAACCCAGTGCCGCCGTCGAATCTGCTCCAGTTCCGCGACTCCTTCAACTCTTTAAGCCGCATGTGCCAGTCGCTCCTCCTCGGTTCCTCCGCGCAACTCGTCTCTGCCACCGCAACTCGTGGAATCGCAACTCGTCTCTGCCACTCCTCCGCAGCGCGCTTCTACGATCTCTTCCGCGTCTCCTTCAAGCCGCTTGTGCCTTCGCTCCTCCTCCGCGCCGCCTCTCAGTCTCAAATTCTCTGCGCTCCCTCCGGCCTCCAAGTCGCGAACTAGATGAGCCACCTCCTGCCTCCTCTGCATTGGAATCGAGCCTCGTCCACGCCTCTCCTGGTCCCAAAACGCACCACCTCCACCAGATTCTTGCCTCTATCCCAGCCTTTCTTTTCTTTTTGAATGATTTGATATGTTTAATCTCTAGCTAATTTTGGATGTATCATGAGAATAGACAAAGAAGAAGTTCTTTTGTTTTTGGGAGATAACATATTGTTTGGGAGATAACAGCTTTATTTTGATTTTGAAACAGCTTACTAAGAAAATATAATGTATTTTATATGATGTATTTGATGTTGTTGTTGCAATTTGATGAATGATATTGATGACGGCTATAACACAAAGATGATGATGATGGAAAATAAGATTAAAGATCAAAGAAAGAAACAAGAATGTGTGAACAAAATAATTATTGGGATGAAATTCATGGCATTATAGGTGTTGCTGCTGTTTTAGACCCTAGGTACAAGATGGTTGGGGTTGAATTTCAATTTGAAAAAATGTATCCATATCCAATAGAATGCTCCAAGCAAGTTGATAGAATTTATCAGTTGTGTAATGAATTAGTTAATGAATACACTCAAAAAATGAGTTCTGATGTGTCACATATCGGTGTTGGTGTTGGTGTTGGTACAAAAGAACTTAATGAAAGTGGAAATGCAAGTTTATTTGGGGGTGATGATTATATGGTGTATTTTAAAATAAGAAAAATGACAAGGAGTTCATATGTGAATGTTGAGTTTGATCATTATCTTGAGGATGAAATTCATCCTACAAATGATCCTAACTTTAATGTTTTGAAATGGTGGAAGAATAATAAGATGAAATTTAAAGTTCTTGCAAAAATAGCTAAGGATATATATGCTATTCCAGTGTCCACTATTGCCTCTGAATCTGCTTTTAGTACAAGTGGTCGTGTGATTTCTCCTCATCGTGCAAAGCTCAAACAATACATAATTGAAGCTTTGATGTGTGGCCAAAGTTGGTTGTGGGCACCTTTGGAAAGTAAAAGTGATATATTGATTAATCTTCATTTATGTTAATTTTTTTCATAGTACCGATTAATTTGTTAATTGTTATCTCTATTAATTTTCAGGTTTAAATCTTGATTTGCAAACTTTTAATGATGATGAAGATGTTGAAAGTGATCAAGAATAAGGGTTGAAGATCATTTTATATCAAATATTGTAATTTCTTTATTATGGTGTTAAATTTGTGGTGCTCTAACAATATTTTTTTTAATGTCAAGTTATTTTAGCTAATGACATTGTATGAATTTTATGTTTATATTTTAATTTATCTGTGAATTTTAAATTTTTGTCTTAATTTATATATGAATAAGTAAAAATTAAAATATTTAATTTTTATAGGGGCGGAGCGGGTGGGACGGGTACCCGCATGGACAGGTTCAGGTTCTGTAATTTACTATCCGCGGGTAGTGATGGGGCGGGTAGTATATACATAACAGGACGGCGGGGCAGGGTCGGGTAGGACAAAAACCCGCCCCTACCCACCCCACTGCCACCCCTAATTCGTGGCAAGTTGAACACTGTGCAATTGGAATTTTAAAATTCTTTATTGTTAACCGATTTACATAGGTTCTCTTCGAATTTTGACTGGTTTATATCGGTTCTCTCTGATTTTGATGGATGCATATAGATTTCAACTTTAAATTGTCTTAGAATTAAATCGAATTGGTTTGGAATTCAATTGGCTAATTTTTCAACTAAATTACGTGAATGGTTATTTAAGTGAACAGTTGTGATTGTATGACTGTGTAAAACGTTTTGCACAATCAATACATAAAAATTAAACTCTTTTATACAAATGTCCTATTTGAATTTTCAATACTTACGTATCCTTTTTCTATTTTATGTAAACCATAGTAGGTAAATAGATATACGATTTTACACATACATCATTATTGGCTACATTAATTTACTTACGAAAGAGTGAGAGAGCTATAATTTGAATTCGAGCATTTTGTATCCTAATAAATTATCGTGTTGGAACCCATGTCACTGATCATTATTACAGATGAGTCGAACACATTATTGTTGAGTTAGAAGGGTGGAGTCGCTGCGGACGACGTATCAAATGAGCTAGGAGTAAAGGTGGAGGTGGTCGCGGAAAGGGTAGTGGTGGGAAGATGGTGGTGGACATAGTGGTAGTGGGGTTAGTGGTGGTAGTAGTGGGGGAGATGTGGTGCCATAGGATTATATGAAGGTGTATATATTTTGTGAAATGATCTAGTAGTTATCTGGCAGGAATGGGCAGCACTCAGATGTATGTTGTCCGAGTAATATGTTTTTGGATTTCGCTAGTCCTGCAGTTTTGGAAGAGCAGGAAGAGCAGTTTGGTGATTCACAATTCCTTGATGAATTATCGATGATATTGTATGAGGATGACACGGAGCGTCCCAGATCACATGCTCCGAATGATCCAAGTGACGGGGATGCTTATGATCACTTAGAAATCTCTATAGCTAGACATATGTGAGGTCCATTATATCTTATGGCCTTCCAAATACTCTTTCGTTGTCGAAAAGTTATCTGAATCATCCAATTGCAACTTTTTCAAATTCCTTACACTTTTCATGGTACTTGATATGATTTTACTCTGATACTCTATACTGAACCCCTACAATAAATGCTATAACTCTTGACACTAAGGACAACTTTCTATTCACTCTGAAACTATTATCCAACTTGGAACTCATTTGGAGCCAAAATATTATGCGAATCATTGCCAACAAATTCATATTATATGTTTGGAAAACCTTGTTGCGCTATAACCTCCAAATTTAAAGTTAAAAAATGCAAGAGATATTGCTGCGCTCTGAAACCTAAAGGGCTATCCTAAGTGACTGGAATGCTCCTTAAAGCCTCATCGCTATGATCGCCTATCATGGCAGGATTCACATCCACACCATTCCAGAGCACATCTTCCATAGGATCTAGTTCTTGACCCCTTCCGGTACGAAAGTTGGTATCCTCTCAAGAGAAGCAGTATCATAATCGCAAGCTCACCAAAGGAACGATTATTACCAATGCCACAAGCATCATAATTATCACGATTTAAATAAACTGCAAAGGACAAAAATGCCACTAACACTGATTCTGGTGCAACTACAGGCACCATGTTAGAGGAAACTATAGGCATTGAGGTAGAAGTACCTTAGCAGTCCAAGAGAATGAGAATTCGAATTTGATCTTCTTGAACTAACAACTACATCCCCAAACTTGACCAACAATTCATAAATTTTCACCTTGAAAAACTGATAATGGCAGTGAAATTGAACTTACAAATCTTTATCATTCTCTATCACAAAAGAATCTTATTTAACAAAATCTCACACAACAAAGATGAAAATCCTGCAAAATAATTTATCCACATGATTGATGCTATGGGCTCCTAGTTTCTATAATATGCTACTTTGCTACTGAACAAAACTAGTTGATTATTGGATAAAGGCACTCATCAGATACTTAGCAACAAATTTTATTTCCTCATTTTTTTTTCGTAATCATCCCTCTATTGTGTGCAAGAACAAAAAAATTTCATCACTAGCCAACGTGTTTGCCACTCTAGACAACACAAACTTATGTATGTATTTATAGGACTTTCCACCTGTCTAAATCAATTTGCATTACTTCAAAATATTTTTTCGCGTAAATTGTAGTTGATAGCTACGAACTACAGTACACTTTACTTCACTTTAATTTCAACATCCTTATTATGATTTACTATAGAAACTCAACCCTATATTCCAAATATTGAAGTATAACGTAAATCATAGTACGATAAAACAAATCATAGGTTTCCATACATATATATATTTCGTATTAAGATATACCAATTTATCTGTAAATGTATAAATTGACTAATCTACTATAATTTACATAAAATAGAAAAAAGACACGCATGTATCGAAAATCACAAATAAAACATTTATGTGAAATGTGTTCCAAAATAATTTATTAATATAAATAATCTTATTTATATATTGAAACACACCTCATTAAATCCAATTAAATCACCCACTACAAAAAATTTGCTAAAAATTGTCAGATTCTATGCCAGCCATTATCGACGAATTTTTCATAAGCTTTTGTGACAGTTAGCGTAACAATTTTGTTGAGTTGTTAGCATTACCGTCGGATTAGAAAAATCGTCGAAAAATCCGACGGTAACAGTTGGCGCAAATTCAAATTAAAATAACGCACCTATTACCATCGGAATTTACGTCTGATAAATTTGACGATAATCAAAATTTTAAAACTCGTCGTTTTACTTAACGAAACCAATGTTACCATCAGATATTTTCGATGAAAAATTTGACGGTAAACCTAACCAAAATTCGAATACGCATCCCTTGCTTCATTTCTGCATCTTTCCTCTCCATCCTCTCTTATATCTTCTCTCTCTTCTCTCATGCTACCCCCATCGGCCTCCATTTTTTTCCACCAGTGATGTCTGTCATGGCCACCGTCGATGCCATTTCTTTGCCACTGCCAGTGACATCCGTTGTGGCCACCACCTCTCTTCTCTTTCATCTTTGTCTTCTCTCACTGCCACTAGTCTCCATTGTCCCCGCTGCTAGTGTCATTGACACCACCACTATCTCGATTTCTATTGTCATGGGTGGGTGTTATGCGAGGAAAGATCGTGTCCAACCTCCATTATCCGTTGCTACCACTGCAGGGAGGGGTTGTCGTCACTGTACTTCCATACTTTCCTCTCAAGTTAAACTTCTGATTTTTTATTCTTTTATTCAATTTAATTTATTTTTATTTTTTTAAAATCATAACTTTAGGTTAATATGCTAGTTTAGGTTTTATTAATTTTATCAGATTAGGTTAAGTTTAGGGTTTAAGATATTGATATATTAATTTTGTTAGATTAGGGTTGTTTAGGGTTAATTATAGTTTATTGTTGAAATAATTTAGAGTGATCAACAACTAATAGTTTTTCACTGCGCATTTTGCGTATCTCAAACACTTCATTTTTCTATTAAACTGGTGCACAACTATATTTCTTGCATGTCGCATATTTGTTTCTATCCATTGAGTGAAAAATTCTGAGTATTTAAATTCAGCACACTTGCAGTCGTGAGTCTCAGCACTCTACCATGTAAATAGCTCATTTAACCGATAATATGTTGCTCAAAAGAGCGTCAATGTACAAAGATTTTGAGCACCCTTCAACACTGAATTTATGCATTTAACTAGATTCATCGTCATGTGACCCCATCAATGTCTCTCGTCAAATGCCAATACCCACTGAAAATGTTCGATGTAGTACTCCTCCATTGTTCCTGAATAGCATGCAAATCACACCATACATCATCGTATTAGGCACTACCAACACATTATAAGTAGAAATAAATATAGTGTCAAATACCTATATTGACAACAAGCTTATGCAAGTACGGGACCTTGAATACCCTTAAGAAATTGCTACCAATGTGCCTAACACAAGACATCCACCATGCTCTTGGAGGTTGCCAATCACCTTTGCTATGATTTACTACTGCCCATATTAAGTAATGTCGGTTAGAGATTATTCCCACACCATCTCTCATGACAACATTTCTTCGTAAATTACTGAAAAAAAAAGTACTAGGCATTAGCGGCCTCTCTCCACGATGACAAAAGAAATCAGCACAATTTTTTATTCCTATCTTGTGCAACTGCAACAAAAAAATATCTTTTAAATTTTTCGTAAATGTGTGTGTCGTCAACCGGAACTAGAGACTTGTAATGCTAAAACGCTCTACTTCATGGATTAATACTCCATAATATCTGGTGAAGTATCCTTACACTATCCACTTCTAGACTCCTGTTATTACAGGGGTTGTGTTTCTATTTGAACAATTGAGCTAGGTATCTTTTGAACCATTATCGTGGATTACAATGACAAAGCTTGGTAAGATCTTTCCAATCAAAAAACTTTTTCAATCGATGTTTGCTTTTTCAACCAAGTCTTTTGATAACTGATGGTGTAGTTGAACCTGGACTGGACTGCCGTAATTATAAATTTCACCTTCAAGGCTAGATTGATTTCAACCAATGGCCTTATAGCCTCAGCAACTATATCTGAGTCAAACTTAAAATGATTTTGTGAAATCGTTTCCATTATGCACACCTCTAAGTCTAACCTTGAGTTTAATATATTGTTAAATATATTTTTTCTAAATTTTTTACTTACATTATTTTGTCCTTTTATTTTATCTTAATTTCTTTATAAGTATAAGTTTATTAAGAATCTTAAGGCAACATCTGGATATAAAGTTTAAAAACTTAAAGTTAGAATACTTCGATTATAAAATGTCAAACAAATTGAAACACATACACAAAGAGTTCCAATCAAAATTATACTACATAATAAAGAGATAATATAGAATTATATATCATTTTTAAATTAATTTGCTATTTTGCTTATTTTTATTTTTTTTATTTTGTTATTATTTTACAAAGGTTCCTGTATACAATGCACAAGTAAAAGTTTAGAAAAGTCTAGAAGTATCATTTTTTGGAAAATGATCATTGAAAAAAGAGTTCATGTTATAATTAACATTGTCGTAGGTCAAAATAATATTAGGTTTAAGCCAAATAGGTAAGAATAGAGTTTATTTCAGAAAGAATACCATTTTGCACTCGATTGAATACTTCTTGATTCGAGTAAATTTGTTTTGCTTTGAACTATATAAAAATAATTCTGACTTGATAAGTGTTAGTGATGACCCGTCTAAAACATCAAAAATATAATTGATATAATTAACAAAAATGTTTGTAAAAAAATTTATAACTTTAACTTAATTAACAAATTATACTTCATTTTTTAATATTAGTCCAACTTTAATTTGTCCTTTTTAATTAGAGAAATTAATAAATTAATATTTTTAAAAAAAGAGTTGCACCTTGAGTCGAACATAGCATTGAAAAAGAAATAGAATAGTCTATGACATGTAATGTCAAAAACAAAAGATTGGTTGAAGAAGATGGTGAAAAAGATAGAACTACTATTAAATAATTCTTTTACATGATGAAGTTTGTTATGATGAGAATTGTTCATCATAATTCATACATTCTCTAAAATATTTTATATAGGTACAATTAACTACTCTTATATATATATATATATATATATATATATATATTTTTTTTTAATTTAGATGGCTTCTTTTTTTTGTTTTGGGATATTAAATATAATTTGATATTAATTTTTTAATTTGTTGAACATTATAATATTTGATCGTTGTTCTTTTTATTTTTTGGTGACTTAAATAAACTAAACAAAGAAAACAAAATAAATAAAATAAAAGAACTGCTTAAATAGAGGAACAGTTCCATTGAAGATTATTCTTAAACTCCTTTCAAGGTGAATGAGGCTCCACATGATAAAGTTGTAACTTCATCGTCATCTTTACCATAGTGTCTGCCACCGTATTTGCATTTCTTATAATCAAACAAAAATCAACACGCCAATTACAATACATGATATCTCTTATTTTAAGTACCAACGGATCAATAAACCCAAAATCATATTGGTGATTAGTAACAAGATTAAACGCTTCCACACAATCCATCTCACAAATAACATCTCGTTGATCCATATCTCAAATTAAGAGATATTCTCTCCAAATAGCAAACAAGTCCTCCTAAAGAATATTATTATTCTCAATCAATCTCAAATACCTCTTTTATCAACTCACATTACAATCTCTAATAATATAAGCAAAATTAACATTATCTATCACTCGAATTAAGATAACTAATATCACAATTAATTTTAAATCGTTGTTCTTTTTATATTATTTGTTAGAGAATTATTAAAATATATTAATAATTAAGTTACATGCTAGCAATATATATATATATAGAACGTATTAATTAGAAAAAAAACATTTATATATTTATAGGATATTAAAAAATAAGTAGATGAAAAAATAGGTTAAAAATATGGGATGAGAGACCTATACTTAGCAGATATATGTTTGAGAGATATTATGAGACACGTATTAATTGCTAATCGCAAACCTCCATTTGAGGAGATGGCAGTTATAACTAATAAAGGCTTAGTTTGGTAAAATTTTTATTTTTCAAAAGTAGTTTATAAAAGTTAATTTTTAAAAGATAACTTTTTAAAAGTTGTAGTATTTATGTTTGATAAATTAAATCAAAAATAACTTTTAATAAACATAAGCAATATTAATTGTGTTTGGTAAAATAGCTTTTAAAATTTAAAAATACTATAATAGACATAAATGTAAGCATTAAATTTAAAAATTAGTTAATATATGAAGTTATATTAGATTTTAAAATTTTTAAAAGCACAAGCCAACTTTAAAAAGCTCTATCCTAGGTATTTTTAAAAGTACTCCGATCTTTTAAAAATTGCAAGCACAAGCATATGACCTTTTTTATTTACCAAACACAAAATAAGGAGCTAGAACTTTTAAAAAGCACAAGCACATTTTCAAAAAACTTTACCAAACAAAGCCGAAGGCTTTAGACAAATATTACTTATAACTACAAGAAGATCTCGATGGAATATAGTGCATGTAACCATAAATTATTTGTATATTTGAGAGTCTGCTGAAGTTTTACGACTGTCAAGAAACATGAGGCTAACTATAAGATGCGAAAATAGAAACCAACAGAAAATTAGGAAATTTAGTGATTAATTATTAAAAGTTGGTGATGACTTACTAGAAGATAGACTAGATAGAGAGTCAAAAATTAAGATTCCTATAGATATGATAGTATCATATTCTAAACAAGTATTTGATGAGCTAATCGACTTTGTCTTTTAGAACATAGTGCATAGTTATTTGTCAAACAATTACTTTAATGATCAAACAATACTACCATTGACATTAAACATTATTGACAATATAAATTGTTAATTACTGTCAATTATTTCTGGTGATAAAAATATGTATTTAGTTCAGACAATCTTTATGTTGAAATAGGTAAATGTGAAAAGCCATTTCGAATTTTTTGATTTAAAAGTATTGAATGCTCTTAATTATTCTAATCCTCTATCTCATCAGTTTATAGTCTTATACTTAAGATTGGTGTTTCAGTGATACTATTTAAGAACATAGACCAGTCAAATGGCCTATGCAATGGAATACGATTATAAGTTATGATACTTAAAAATCACTTAGTTGAATGCGAAATACTAACATGGACTAAAATAGGAGGAATTATATTAATTCTTAGAATGAATATGGTTTCAAATAATGATAACATTTTAATCAAGTTTTGGAAAAGATAATTTTTATTGATAGTATTTTTTGGTATGACAATCTATAAGGCTCAAAGACAGATGCTGAAAATCGTGAGTTTCAGTTATTGAAATTAGTTTTTTCGCATGAACAATTATATGTGAAACTTTTAATAGTTAAGGACAAATAAGAAATATAGGTTTTAATTTAGGATTATGAGAGAATTTTTCAGAATTGTACTATTAATATTGAATATAAAAAAATCCTTAATAAATTGAGGTGATTATGTACTGATTTAATTAATTAGTATATCTTTATTGTTAATTGTATTTTTTATATTTGTTTGTAGTTAGATAAAAAATTTTAATATAAATAATGTCTAATTTATTTGATATATGATCATAAATACTATCTATAGATGTATGATGCTGAATGTTAAAAATATAAATTAAAGTTTTAGATTTTTTTTAAAAAATATTTACGTATACTTTTTCATAAAAATTAAAATATTAATTTTTTATATATTACTTTTTTAATTAAACTAATTCTTTTGTAAATTTTTTTGTTATCTATTTTTATTTAATATTATTATAAATATAAAAAATATGAGTTTAATTTAAAGTTAAATATGTCAACAAATATTTTTTATTAAATATTTTCTATACATCATACAAATACATACACTAATATTTTCTATAGAAAAATGAGTAAATAAAGTAAACTATCCATTTAGATTAAAAAAGATTTGTGGTAATACTTTTAGTCTCCAAAAATTAAAGTAAAGACATCCATAGATATTACATACATATATATGTACTTTTATAATAATATTATTTAAAAAATACTTTTATACATTTTAAACATAATAATTTATCTAAATCAATTATAAAAATAAATTATTATTATTATTATTATTATTATTATTAGAATAAATTTAATTTTTAACATTCACAAAACACTTTTAATTGATAATTTATTTAAAATAAAAATTTATTTTAATTTGATGAGTGGGATAATCGAAAAAAGTAAAGGCTAAAAGAGGTGGCAAGTAGTGTGGGGACGCAATGATGCGATATAGTACCTTTTGTGGCCCACTTTCTGAGACCTATCTAACTGGGACCGGTAGGTGTGTTTTTTTTTTAATCTTTTTTCTTTATGTTTTTTTAAATAAATACTCAATTTAATTTTCAAAAAATTTTAAATTATATTTTAATCTTGAATGAATTTTTAATTATTATAAATTTTTAAAATTCTTTTATTGAATAAAATGATTTTTTTATTATTTAATATTTAATTATTTTATAATAAAATTTATTAAAAAGTATTTATCTAATACGTATATTAAAAATCTAATTAAAAACAATAAAGAGATTAATTTGTACAACAAAAATAATTCTTAAAATTTTTTAATAGATAAAAATTTATTGGAGATCAATTATTTTGAATCTGAAATTTTTTACTCTAAATTTGAAATTTTTAAAAAGTTAATTTACATTTTTTAAAAATATTTTTCAATTTTAAGGGATAGAGCCGTAGGGAGGGGTCATGTTGTCGATGCGGTGAGGAGGACAATGCAAAGAACATGTTCGTCGGTAACAAGGAGCTCTTGCCTCGGAAACTGCTATTCTTGATGGGGCCACAGTAATCCATTTGTTATTGATGAATTTCTAGTAAATCCTTAAAACTTAATCAACTAGAATGCATTATTTTGAGAAACAATTCGAGTCACACTATGATTACATTAATTATGATGTAATTTGGTTTACTTATTTTACAAATTATTATAATTATGTGGCTAATACTACCCAACTCTCAACAATTTTATTTCAAAATAGATATCAGTAACTCTGTTATAGTGTTATGTGTAAACTAACGAAAATGAAATAGACAATTAAAAAACCAAAGAAGTACATTGAAGACGGAACTAAAAAAAAAGTTTAATTATTTTATTAAATTTGTAATTAATTTTTATTTTTTAGTTTGTACTATTTTTTATTTTATAATTAAATTATTTTTTTACTGCAAAAAATATTTAGAGTTGGCTGAATATTTTTCTATAAATTAAAAGTATTTACAATTAAAAATTTAATCATATCTTTGATCATATATTTTTTAAAAAAAATAATTTGTTAATTTTAATATTTTTTATATAAAAAAATAATTATAAAATTAAAAATAATATAAAATTTTAATTAAAAATATATAAAAATTTAATTATAAATTTTATAAAATTATAAAAATAAGCAGAACAATTTAAAAAAATTATCACAAGTAACAAGACGCCCAAAAAAGAAATAGATTGGTTCTCTAGCAACCAACTTTTTTCATTAACAATCAGTCAATGTTTCTCTTATCTTTTAATATTTTTTGTCTCCTCTTAATAATTAAAAATAGTTGATTTTTTTAGCAATCGCACACACACAATTAAAAACCGATAAAATATAAAAGGAAATATAATAAGAATGTCCAAGAAAAAATGGCAACGCCACTCAATATACACCCCTAATTTAATAATAATAAAAAATAACGATATTACATTTACATTAAAATTAATCACTAAAATTAGTACTGATATAAAATATATATTAAAATATAAATATATATTAAAAATAAATTAAATAATATATATATTTATACATAAATATATTAATAATTAATTTTATTATATAAATAATTTTTATTAAAAAATTATCAAGATAATACATCAAAAGATTAATAATTAAAATAGTCTTTAAACAATTATACCTGCATTAAATAGGTCATTGAAAAATTATATATTTTAAGTTTGTTTTTAAAAAATATAATAATAAATTAAATATTTTTTGTCAATTAGATTAAAATATCACAAAATAATTTCTTATCGCGTGTCGTTAGTTTATTAATTGAAGATTGAATCTGACTCATAACTATATCTTTTTTAAAATTATTTAACTATTATTCCTACATTAAATTAGTAAGTTAGATGTGAAAGGGGAGTTATATATGACTTGTGGGACCAGTTTAGGATAGTTTAGTGGTTAAGTAAGTATTAGAAGTTTAAAAATTATTTTATGCATGCAATAATTTATGATTAATAATAAATTTTTAAATAAAATTTAAATTTGTAATAAATTAGTTATTGATCTATTAAATTAAAGATATCATGAAAAATTAAAAAAAATATGTATAATCTAATGGTTAAGCCGAAATTAATGTTATAACTTGCAGTTAGGCCAAAATCAATGTTATATTCGAAATTATATCAACTTAAACTGTGAGATCATCAAATAAAATAAATTAATAGAGGGTAAAGGTGGCAACATTTATTTTATTCGTGGGTATCTAACTCGATCTATTCTGCTCGAGTAGGATTGCACATTCAATCTGTAGCAGGTAGGGTAGAGTGCAATTAGAGTTTTCGTGCGGGTTGAATAGGGTACAGATTGAGTTTTAATCATACTCGATCAATCTACATTTTATATATAAAAATATATTTTAAGTAAATGTTAAATCAAATATCTCTCATTAAATATAAAAGATTTATTGATAATTTAATATAATTTTTTTACATAAAAATTAATTTTATTTTAAATTATCATCAAGTTATATAATGATGTTATATCTTTTTAAAAATTCACAAATAGAGTCAGATATTTATAGATTAAAATGAATAAAATTAGAATTGGATATTTACAACTTGCGAATAAAATAAAATAAAATAAAATATATATAAAAATTTTAATTTATAAATAGAATTAAAAGTTAGATCAAAATTCTATCCTATCCTATCTTATAGATAATAAATAAAGGTATATGACTAATAGTATTTGCGTTGATAAGAGAGTGTGAATCACTCTCCTAATTTAATTGACGCAATTAATTTTTTTTTATCATTAATTATCTTTCCTTATTTAATTATACAAAAAGTTAATTCCAAATTTAATGTGAATCAAATTGCAAAAATTTCTCCTTCATTATTATTACATGTATTTATAATTGTATAATTTTTTTCTTCCAAATAAAAATTTCAAATTATTATATTTTTAATTAAAAAAACTCAATCACCTAATACATTTTATAAAAAATAAAATATTTAAATTTGATCAATTTTTTATTTATTGAAAATTAAAAATATCTAAAATTGTTGGTTCATGACCTGCAAAATAAAATAATAAATAATAATTAGCACCAATTTATTGATTATGGATATTATATATATAAAATTATAAATATTATGCGTATAAAAATATGGATGTTAAATTAGAGAATTTAACAACTTCTGGTATACAACTCATATTTACATATAGGCTATTATAAAATAAAAAAATTAAAATTAAAAAATAAAATTTAAAATAATTATTAACTCTCGTATAAAATTAATAAATAAGTATACATATGAATAGTAAATAAAAATATTAAATTATGACCCTTGGTGTACATGTATATTTGAATATATAACAAGACACATAGTTTAAAATTGGTAATATTAATTGTAAAAATTTGTTAATTATAAATTATATGTATGAAATTATGAATGTGAGTATGAATTATGGATTTACTAATATAAATTTTGGATGTTATGTATCTTACTTAATTATAGATGTTATGTGTATGAATTTGTGGATGTTATGAATAAATTTGTCAATTATAAATTAATTTAGGTATTTGACATTTTTTTTCAAATCTAATTATAGTAAAATTTAAAATATATGTGAATTAAAATAAATTATTTTCACTTTGAAAAATATGAAATAAATTTTTAAATTATTAAAGACGGTGATTTAAAAAATTACGTGATTTAAATGTATAATGTCTTCAAAATAAAATATTAAAATATTTTGAATCATGATTTATTATATATGTAAATAATTTGAACTACATAATAAAATATAGTTTAAAATTGAATATATTAATTGTAAAAATATATTAATCATTGGGTGAGTCCGTCTGTTGTACAATTCTTCAACACTTTTGCCATAGGTACTGTATTAAGGTCGAAATCAATTGTCATACAATTACAATGATAAAATAATTTCTTGTAAATTTCTTGGTTATAATATTGTGCTTGCAATTGTTATTTTGTGATTTTTGAATTATATGATTAATTAACATAAAGTATATATTAGAATAGGTTTCATGATATATTAAATTGATGATATACCAAACGGATAAAGAATCAATTACAATTATTTAATGTAATTGATATTATAATTACTGTCTTAAATAAATTATTATCTTTATGTATTTTTTATATATAAAAATCAGATTATAAAAAGGAATATTAAGTATTGATTACAATAGTGCCTAATAAAAAGGGATATGATTTTCTAATTAATATCATTAATTAGCAGATTTGATAAGAACGGTGATAAGTAGAATGATAAAAGAGTGAAGTAAAAAATAAAAATGTTATTAAGTGATATAAATAAAGTAAAATATGAAAAATTTTGGCTGATTATGGCCGAAAAATTTTGGTTACCAAACTTTTTCCCTTATCTGTTACCACCTCTATTAGTGCCAGAATTTAAAGGGGAAGGCGATGAGCTTTGAATTTGAAACACATGGGAGCATTCTTTTATCTGCCGTTGGTCATAAATAAGCAAGAACTTGTCAAAACTAGACAATATCTAATGTAATCTTTCCAAAAATAATACTTAAGAAATGTTCCCCATATGAACAATATTAATAAAACATAGGACACAAAAGCAACCCAAGAATCTCATCCACCCTCCATCACTTACCTAGTGACCACTCCAACAATTCTCCAAACCAAGAACCTTAGACAAGGGCAAGTTTGAAAAGAAAATAAAAAAGGAATAGAATATAAATATTTTGTTTATCTATTTCCTATTAAGTAAATATTACAACTATAATTTTCTATTTTGTATATTAGAATATGTGATATAATTTATGTCAAATTTCTTGTGCATAATATTGATTATTGAAATATATATGCTCTATAAATATGCATCATTATTAAAGGTGAATGCAAATTAGATTGAATATAATTAAAATTTGAATTTAATCCAAATTAAAATTATCAAATAGGATTCAATATCTAATTTTTTAATCTTTGAATCGAATGTTAGATATATTCTATTATTAAAGAAATAAAAAATAAAAAATATATCTAAAAATTCAAAAAATAAAAGAGAAAGAGAATAAGAATTTTTGAATTTTAGAAGAGATACATATATTTTTATGTATTTTACAAATATACAGATTTAAACATTAGATATGAGAATATAAATATAAATTTTGTTATTCGATCTTATGTGACTGCAAATCTAATTTAATCTAATCTTCTAATTCAATAATTCTGCAAATCGTCGATCATATTTTATAATATTTCTGTTCAATAAAAAATATTGACATTTTTAACATTTTAATTTTTTTTCTCTAATTTCCATTTTTAATGATATAAAATATTCATTTTCATCCTAGCTTCTTACAGAAAATATGGCTATAGAGGGTTCTATTTGACGAATATTATTCATTTTAGTTAAAATTATGTTAATTTTATTATAATTAAAATAAATAAATTAATATTTTCAAATGTTATATAAAGTTTGTAATATAATTATAAAACTAAAAAGAGCATTGTAGAAACTGAATAATTCTTATTTAAAAATATTCAAATATTAATATCTTTATTATAAAAAATTATGACTACTATTTAAGTCTTGTTGTATGACGGTCACCAAAAAGTTTTGTTGTATGACAAACTCTCTTCTTTTTGCTACTTTGATTTAATATATATATATATATATATATATTATATATATATATATATATATATATATATATATATATATATATATATATATTCGACGCAGAGATTCCTATGAGATTGAGGATAGCATTCCTACTTTTAAATTCTCCATAAGAAAAACTTTATCCCTACTCCCACCTTCAACAGATGATTTTTGCTATGGATTTTTTTAAAAATGAAATAAAAAATTTATATTTTTTTAACATTGTTTTTAAATTTTAATTTTTTAAATACGATTTTTTGTTGTTTTACTCTTACAAATTCTCTTCAAATATTTTAAACCTCATATTTTTAATTTATTATCATTAATTTCAAATAGTATATAGATCTACAACAAGTATATAAGAATATACAAAAATACACAAACAATAAATATGACTTTTTCAAGAATTTTTTAATTATAAATTAAAAAATAAGCCATATTTAACAATAGCAACTATTATCATCGTCTCCAAAAATACACATGTACACCGGAATAAGTCATATTTAACAAGAATTTTTTTAATTATAAATCGTATTTTATTTTTAAAAAATTTATTTATATTTTTTAAAATTTATTTTAAAATAAAATATGACTTATAATTAAAAAATTCTTGTTAAATATAGCTTATTCTACTGTTTCTGTGTATTTCTAGAGACAATGATAATGGTTGTCATTGTTAAATATGACTTTTTTTTATTTATAATTAAAAAAAATCTTTCAAGAAACTATGCTTATGTATTTTGATGTATTCTATATACTGTTTGTAAATCTATATACTATTTGAAGGTAATGATAATTGATTAAAATGGATTAAAAACGTAGAGTTTAAAATATTTGAAGGAAATTTATTACGATAAGACAAACTCTATCATTTTTATAAAATTTGTTAGGGATGCAGCAAACTTACTCTAAACAAAAAAAATTATATTTAAGAAATTAAAATTTAAAAATAGTATTTGAAGAAATATAAATTTTTTTTATTTTATTTTTAAAAAAAATCCTTTTGGCTATTCAAGTTCCTATGTTTGGGTTTTTCTATGGATACAAATGCTTATGGATTCCGTTGTCATCCCTGCATATAATACATATATTTAAACTTTTATATATATACTGAATTATTTTATTTAAAAGAATAATATATAATAATTAATATAATTAATGGAGATGTTATCAATTTGCGTCGAATTTTAACTAAAAGATAAAGTATATTTTTTGTTTTTGAAATTTGGTAAAAATTTTTAAAATGTTTTTAAATTTTAGTTTATTTTAATTTTATCTCAAAAATTTTTTATTTACATCAAACATATTTTTAATGGCTAAAGTTTTAAAAAAATTTAAGATTAATCTAATAATAATATTTAAAAATTATGTTTAATTTACTTGTATGGAGGATTATTTTTATGAAATTATTGTTAAATTGATCTTAAATATTTTAAAAAATTAATCGTCAAAGATATATTTGATACAAATAAAATTTTTTTAAAACAAAGTTAAAATAAAATTAAAACAAAATAAAATTTAAAAATATTTTTGAAATTTTTATCAAACGTGAAGAAAAAAAAATATAATCTACTCTTAATTATATTATGTTATTACGTTAAATTTTGTTAAATGATGTTAGATTATATCATTTTTTAATAATAATGTTCATACATACCTGCATGTTTATACTTTTCATAGAAGATAATTAAATAAAGATAGAGCGATTTGAGATATTTTGTTAAACCAAAACGAGAGACGCGAAAGAAATACTCGCGCCACAGGTACATCCTAGATTGACAATATATCATATTAATTTTGTCGTCTTTTTTTTTATTAAGTGGTTGATCACGTCATTATAAACTGATATAATGTAAGATAAAATATTATTTTAGTCTTTAATATTTATGGTGAATTAAATTTTAGTTTTTAACATTTTAATTATTTTATTTTTATTTTAAAATCTTTAAAATAATATTAATATTATTTTATAATTAAATCTCTCACTAAATTTTTCACTAACAATTAACAGAATTAATATACTGTTAATAATATTTTTGTTAAAATTATGTCTTTTTCTTATTTTTATCTTCTCAATAAATTTAAATTCCATTTTTTTACTTATTTTTTTTTATACTATTAATTTTTTAAGATGAATTCGAAAAAGAAAAAGAAAAGACTAGAAAAATAAGATTTAGTCTTGTTGAGAGGGTGAAGGTGGAAGAAAGGACTTGAGCAAATGTAGTTTTAACAAAAACATTATTAATAATACGTCAATTTTGTTAAGTGTTAGAGAAAGATTTGACGGCAGAATAATATTAATGTCATTTTAAATGTTTTGGGATAAGAATATTATTTTAAATAAATATTTGGGATAAGTACTATTTTAGTCCCTATCGTTTAAAGTTAAAATCAAATTCGTCCCTACATTTATTTTGAATTTAAAATCTACTTAACATTTTATTTAGTATTAAAATCGTTCTTTTGACCATTTTACCCTTCTCACTAACCCTATTTGCTCCCCTTTCTGACCCAATACTTTGTTCTTCATCTCCACTGTCATACTCTTCTTCCATTCTCGCTCACACACTTTCCTTTTCTTTGATCAATGGAGTTTCTTCGACAGTGGCCATATCGCTTTACATCGTTGACCTCACCCCGACATCTCTGACGGATAGCACTCGGAGTTTAAGAGTCTCATCTCTGTTCGCGTTTACAAGAACTCCTCCATTGACAGTTTCTTCGATTATGGCTATGTTAAATTCGACGCAGTAAACAAAAAGAGGGAGTAGAAGCAACAATGGTGATGGTTCCATATCTCCTTTTCCTCCCTTTTCATGCGGCAATTTCCAAGAGCAGTTGCGGCGGCAGTTTCGGTGATGGTGGCTGCAGTTTTGAGCTCTCTCTCTCTCTCTCTCTCTCTCTCTCTCTCTCTCTCTCTCTCTCTCTCTCTCTCTCTCTCTCTCTCTCTCTCTCTCTCTCTCTCTCTCTCTCTCTCTCTCTCTCTCTCTCTCTCTCTCTCTCTCTCTCTCTCTCTCTCTCTCTCTCTCTCTCAAACTCTTTTTCTGGTGACTGAATCAGTGGTAGTGGCTGCAGATTCCTTCACCGTCACGCCCAATGCTCCCTTCTTTTCCTCCTCTCTCACTTAATTCACTATATCTCTCTTATCTCTCTGTTTTAAGGTTTTTTCTTTCTTTAAAAAAAAAATGAATCATTATGATGTTGAATTTGAAGAATTGGATTGCAATAAATGATGTTGTTCGTACTATTCTAGAATTTAAATGTATGTTATTAATGATGAATTTTTTGAATTCGAATGTTATGTTGTGTTGTGTTGTTGTTGATGGAGTTACTGCATCTCTGTTGTCTCTTTGTTTTAATTTTTTCTTTTTTACTTTAAAAAAATATGAATTAATATGATGTTGTTGATGAGTTCAAAAAATTGGATTGCAAAGAGTGATGTTGTTGATACTATTTTTAAATTTGAATGTTATGTTGCCGATGATGGATTTTTTTTTTTAATTTAAATGTTATGTTATGTTGTGTTGTTGATGGATTGAAATGGATAAATGTGGGAAGGAAAATAGCTGGTAGTTGATGGGAATAAGGATGGTGACAATAGTGTTGGTGAATTGGGGGGGGGGGGGGTTAGGGTAAGAAAAAATATAAGGGTATTTTTGTCCGAAAAGTGTGAAAAGGACGATTTTAGTACTAAATAAAATGTTGAGGATGATTTTAAATTAAAATAAGGTTAGGGACGAATTTGATTTTTGCCCTTAAACCTTAAGGATAAAAACATTACTTATCCTTAAATATTTTAAGTACGAATATACATTAATTTGAGGGTATTTACAGATTTTCATTAAGTGACTTATCTTGTTTACAATGTATTGTAAACAAGATAAGTATGGCCATATGGCAACATATCACGTTTACAAACGTGAAACGTGAGAAATAGCTATTTACTCATATTTGTTTATAGTGTAAACGAGATACTTAGGATTAAAAATTGTTTACACAGTAAACGAGATAGAATACGACAAAAATCAATCTCTTATAAAAAGATTAGGAAACCATTGGTAGTCTTCAAAAATCTCTCAATTCTTCTTTCTCTTTTGTTTTTCTTCAAAAAATTTAGCAAAAATTTCATTGTCCAAGTTAAAGAGTATGATATTGACGCACGTTGGCGGTGGAGAGAGAAAAAGGTTGGTAGAGTTGGATATAGATGCTAGCACCAATGAAAAATGGTGTATTTCGCTTTCGTCTATTCTAACTAGATGGCGATGAACATGTGCGCCTAATGTTTATGTGCACGGCAGAATTATGGTTGTACAAGTGATGGAGTTTTTTGCGGAGGTTCGTGATGTTGGTAGTGGTGGTGCAGGCGGCGCGAACTTTATTCCGGGTGACCCTCTGCTCGCACCACGACAGTTGCACTGTGCTAGTTCAATGCAAGACATGGATGTTGAGGATGAGAAATTCGACGAAGAGTATGTTGCTGATAGTCACAAAGTAGTTCCTCTTACGACGACGATGACGATGAGTTCATACCTGAGACTCCTTTTGGTGGATCAGTTCGATACCTTTTGTCTGCTCCGCATCAAATTTCAGAGTTATCATCTGTACCCAGCCACTACCATATATTAGATTTGGATGTGATGCGCAAAAAAAATTCTGTATTCGAATATGGGGGTCGACGATTACAACATCGATGATGGTGTGGAATTTCGGATTGGTCACAGATTCAAAAGTAGAGAGACAATACTGCAAGGTGTAAAAAGTTATAGCATTCAGAGAAGTGCCGATTATCGAGTAATCCAGTTAGATCGGTTAAGGTACTACTACGTTGCTGGCAATTTATAGATGGTTGTCCTTGGAGTCTCCGTGTCGCCCTCTGACAAAATCTAGAATATTGGTGAGTATTATTTTTGATTCGTTGTCTTCTTCGTTGTTATTATTTTAGTTAGATTTTAATTCAACTATATTTAAAATAGTTAGGGAGGTGCGTAAATTCGGTGGATCACATATGTGTCTGGCCCCACCATGTCACAGGATCACCGACAGTTGAATAGTAATCTCATATGCATAATCATCCTACCACTCATACAATCCAGTCCATCAGTGTCTATTCCCGTTCTATAGAGTACAGTGAGATAGAACTATCACTTCAAGCTGGAGATCTAGTCCGTATGAGGAGTTGGCACCCGAGGACATCTGAGGCACCCAAATCGAGGTAGTCACTGGTGGGGCAGAGAAAGGTTAGAGACCAAAATATAACTTTGGCAGGTAACTTTTCAAAAAATGTAAGACCAATTCGAAAATAATTTCATAAGAACAATCTTTAACACAAACAAACTAGACATAACTGTCATATATTATTATTATATTGGTCTTGAACTTTCTGAAAATTTAACTGTTAGGGGTGTATTTGACGCAAATCAAAATTTTTGGAGCAAAATTGAAACAAATTAAAATAAATCTTTAGGGTATTTTTTAAAGTTTTGACAATATTCAAAGACAAAATATATATTTTATCCAAGATTTTATCAATCAAATTGGTCATTCGAACACTTTTTAATTTGATTATGGAGGTAAAGCTGGTGCTGGACTTGGATATGGGAAAGATTGGTGCTTAACATTGTTGTGGTGTCAGGCACAACTCGAACCCAGCGACTTCTTGAACTTAATTCAAAAAGCAAATTAACAGAGAAAACGGACCATCCGATTTCATGTAAATCGTCAAAAAAAATTTTGATCATGGAGAAATCGCAGGGTCCGGTTTACTTTATGTGAATTTTAGATCCTCCCTCAATGCAAAACAGACCCTCCGATTTGCTTCCAAAAACTTAAAAACAAAGAACTCGGAGTGTCCGATTTCTTAACACCAAATTTGAGCAAAAAGCTGTCCCACAAATTGGTGTAGCACCTCCATCATCCATAACCTGGCACAACACCTTCACCTCTTCCATAACAAAAAAAATCAGCCTCATTCGAACATTATAAATTAATCAATTTTATTCTTCAGTCACTCACTTATTAATTTTCATCAATTATTGATGATATAGAATGTTAACTCACATCATACATGATATATAGCATATCCAATAAAATATTAAATAAATATATTTATGAAAATCTATCAATTTAGTGTCGTTCGGTTATATTAGGAATAAGATTTGTTTTAATTCAAAAAATAGACTAAATTGATAAATTTTTATAAAGATATTTGTTGAACATCTAATTTGATATGTTAGGTGTCATATATACTATCAATTAACATTTTATATCATTAATCGTTAACGAAAATTATTAATTAAGTGACGGAGGGACAAAAATGATTAATTTATAATCTTTAAGATCTAATTTGATTGATAAAAATTTTTGATAAAATTAAAAGATGATCCATCTTTTAAGAATTAATTTGACCATTAACCTTACATTTATATTATAAAATATTTTAGATAATAACATAATCACATTTATTTTTTTACAACAATTTATACAATCAATCTAAAAAATAATTATTTTTATTAATGTATTATTATTTAATTAAATATACGTATAAAAATAATTTACCGTAACAGTATTAAAATTTAATTCTCTATTAAAAACTAAAAATTAATTTATTATCTTTGTTTTTAACTTAAAAAGTATTTAATTTTAATATATTAATAGTTAAAATATTTTATACAGTCGTATAATCATATTTATTTTTTTTGATTATTTTGTATTTTTAATATTGATGAAAATAATAATTATTTTTATGTTGTAATATTATATTGATGAGAAAAAAGATAAATATGTCTCTAACTTTTTAATTCGAAAATATATAAATGTGTGACTAATTAAAAATACAAAATTATTTTTAATATTATAAAATATATAATATTTAAATATCCATAATATATAAAGACAAATTAATTTTTTTGAAGAATTTAGCTGTTTCTTATTTTAAAAAGTAAAAAACATTTGTATACTTTTAATTAATACATAATTTATTTGTTTTAAAAACAAAAAATAAAAAATTTATTTATTATTTATTTTTATTTAATTAAATATATATATAAAACTGTCTTAGCCAGTACATTAAAATTAAATTTATTAAAAAAAAAGGAAAGCACATGATTTTTCTATCCTAGGTACGTGCCGTGGGTCCTAATTCCACACCCACACCACGTCCACATCCACGGACTCCACGCACCCATTCAAATATAGTTAATTGCCAGAAAAGAGAAACCAAAAAAGAGCGAAAAGAAATCCTCTTTCCCTTCAATAATGGCCAACGGATCTTGCACGGAAAAAAGGGAAATTCAATAAATGACGGTACACACCACCGTGAAAAACAATTCTAAATTTCTCAATTACCACCGTTTACCAACAATAACCAATAAAAAATTGAAAAAAAGAATAAAATTAAATTTATTAGTATTATTCTGTTAGGTTGTATGCAGCTTTTTTAGATATTTGGAAGAAAAGAAAAGAATGAAAAAAAAGAAAAAATAAAAAAGTAAGAAAGGAGAACGAGGCGTCCGTGATTAATTTTTTTGGCGATATGCACGCGCCTGTCACTTTCTGGCATTATGAATCAAAGTAGACAAACCCTATCCCACTTTTCCAACCACTATATATATACCCTCCAACCCTTTCTCTTTCCTCTCACACAAACACTCTTTCTCTTTCTCTCTCCTGGATAAATTATTTCACACTCTTTTTCCCACTACAACCCAAACCCCTTCTTTCTCTCATTATCTATCTCGTTTTAAAAAACACTTTCCCTCTATCCGAACAACTGAAAAGAAAGGAAAATTAAAAAAAAAAGGGAAAGAAAGAGAACATTTTCTTTGCCATTCTGTAACTATTTTGTATGGAGGATTGCAAGGAAAAGAGAAAGCGAGTCAGTTGTGATGAAAACTCGGAGGCCGGCTCGCCCGAGTCGAAGGTCCTCCGGGTGGACCCGTCCGATTCTGAGTCTGTTCGTGTCGATTCCGGTGTTGACTCGTCCGAGTCTCAACTCACCCGGGTCAACTCGGGCGATTCGTTCCTGAACTCGGAGGACTCGGTGCGTGACTCGTCCTGTGGCATACAAGGGGACCTTCTTAACATTCTCGATGATACGTACATCGTTCCCGAGCGTGACTCGGCGATGCAAGGTCTTGACTCGGTGATAAAGAGCTTTGAGGAGGAGATTCTCGCCGCGGGTTCGGATCCGGGTCAAAATCCGGAACTCGAGTCTGGTGAGTTGCAACCTAACTTGGGTTACCTTCTAGAAGCATCCGACGACGAGCTTGGGTTACCGCCGTCTACAGTAGCAACCGACTCCAAAACCGATGAACCTGGTCGCGCCGCTTCGGATGTAGTGGACCTCACCGGTTTCATGGGTTTGGAAGATGATGTCTTCGGATTTGGAGCCGGGTTTACGACGGAGTGCAGTGGTAGCGATGGCGGCGCCGGAGGTTTTACGGCGTCGGACGGTTTGTTTGAATATTCGGATCCAGCGGATATTTTGTGGCGTTCGGAGTCCTTACAAGCTATGTAGGGCGTTTCGTAGGGGAAAGCGTTTCGGTGGGGAAGAAACGTGTATACCTTGGGAAATGTTGGGGTTAATGTGAGAATAGAATGGTAAAAATGGACTGAATACAAATGTTTTAGGTGGCAGATGACTAGATGTGAAAAAGATTAGGATGTAGGTTTAGATTTAATGTTGTTTATTACTAATTATTAGTAACTGCTTTTAAATGGTCTGATGGATTCAATTGAAAGAAAGTGGACCCAAATGTGCAGCAAGCAGGTTTATCATTTATGCTTTCCTTACGGTATCTTTATTTTTTTTTAAAAAATAAGTAAACAAAAATACACCTGAAATAAATTAGAATAAATAAAAAGTTCAGATTCATAGAAATTATTTTAATAGATAAAAGTATTGAGCAAAGATGATTTTTTATATTTACAAGAATATGATTTTAATAACAATATAAAATAATTTTATATATGAATTTAATTATGTAATACTTTATATCATGTCAATAAAAATTATATTTTTATAATTATACAATTTTATAAAATATTTTATATTTAGAAATTAAATTTATTTATTTATATATATAATTTATTTTTGTTTTATCAGAATTTGAAAATGTTATTTTTAAAATTTAATTTATTGTAGCTTTATATTTATTCTTAATTTTATCTCAATTATAACCCCATGTCCCCCTATTTCCACCTCCTCTTGTCTAACTTTATCACCGCCACCACTAACATCTCATTCCACCACAACTATCCTCACTCCACCGGTGAAATTCCCTCCATCTATCACCACCAAAAGTATCCTATATTGCAAGTTTGCAACTCTTTTCCCTACACCACCACCGTCACTACCAACTCCCGTCACGAAAATAATCCCGCCTTCCCCACACCACCGCCGCTGCCACCATTTAATCTCACCCTAAACCTCACAGAAGTCACTAAAACTGGCACCCCACCCCTCAACAATCACCATAACAAACAAACAATAAACACAGTGAAGAAGGTGCGCAGATTCAACAAATTTAGATGGAGGCGATAGTGGCAGGGAAAATTCGTTCTATGATTCCACTCCTTCGTCGAGGCGACGGTGATGGCGGTGTCGATAAAGAGCCAAACGTCAAAGGTCGGCGGTATAAAACATGGATCGGAAGTCCGAAGGGTAAAATGAGAAAAAAGATTTATCCATATTTTGACTAGAAAAAATTTGATGATAAAGATAAAAGTTGATGTAAATAATAAAATATTGAAAATAAAATTAAAACAAATTAAAATTTATAGATATTTTTAAAATGTTTAATAAAAATTAGGGATACAATATATTTTACTCTATTAATGTATATTAATGTGCATTATTCTTTTTATTTTAGAAGAGTACACAACACAAGTTGTGTGAAACAAAATGAAAATATGCCACATAAAATTGTTGATGTGAAATTACATTTTACAAAGTCATTTTAAAAAAACTAGACACAGTTGGACGTTTATTAATATTTTATCTATTTTAATCTAGTTTTTTATTTGTGATATGGAATAAAAATAACTAAAGATTAATTTTTTTATAATTAATGAGAAAAATAGATCAAATAGTGAGTCGGAGATTAAATAGATCAAAATACTAAAAAATGATAATTATTTTTAAAATATCTAATGTTATCGGTGACAGACTATTAGTTATTTGTAAATTTTTTTTTTAGGATTGTATCTTTGAAAGAATTTGACTCAAAATTTGATAAACTAATTTGAGGTTTTTTTTATTTACACAGAAAAAATCTTAATTAAAGAATTTACTTACGGTAAAAGGTAAATTGTAATATGCTTATGTTTAAACTAATTACGGTGATTATATATGTATTTTAAAAATTAAAATTATATATATTTTTTTAAATTTTGATAATATTTTTTAAAAAATCTTAGTAAATAATAAAAAAATATTATTTTAATATTAACAATATTTTTTAAAATGTTATAACTATTATAATTACTAATAGACATATTAAAATGATCCATTGTAAAATGGAGTTACAGAGACCTGTAAATATATATATCACCTGGGAAACCAGAAATAAAGGCTGTAGTTACACAGGGATAGGCATGTGGTAATTATTATTTGTCCTATATCTGAAAAAAAAAACAGCGTTTGTCTGCCAATTCAGTTAAGAGTTTTGAATTTTTTACCGTCAAAGGCAAATTTTTTTAATTTTTTATTTTAATAAATATATCAAAAATTTAAATTTATATTAACTTCTTAAATAATAATCTTAATATGCGTTCATAAAATATATATGTTAATTAATTTTTCTTAAGGGATTAATGATTATTTGACATAAAAAATGTTTTTGGCCAAAATATATGTTGAATTAAAGAAATGAACGCATATTTATCTTTTGTTAACAATGTATCTAGGTGACATCGAAAAAAAAAATGTATCTAAGATTCGATTTTGGTGCACGGATACTTTTAAAATTTAATTTTGATCCCTCCAGATATTGGTATTTCTGGTTGAACACTAGATTCAAAATTCAAAAATATTAAAATCCTCAAATAGTTCCTGTTTTCATGGGATTACCTGAAACCAAGTTAATTTAGATCTTGGCATGAAGTCTAAACTATTTTGGATGAAGGCTGCAGCTTTATTTTACTAGAGAAGTGAAGTTATTTGATGTCTTTGAATGGATTAAGATTTTTTTTTTGGTGACTTGAATGGATTAAGATTGAACATAAATAGGATAATATCTATAAATTTGTAGTATTGATATCTATCTGATTTGCAAATTATGCATATTATTCGATTCACACTTTATTAGATTAGATACGATCTGATCTGTACTATAAAAGAATCAAATTGCGGATATCTTATCTATATTTTAGGATTCGATCCACAGATCCGTACAGTTAATAAATAAATATATAATTAAATAATATATATAGCTAACCTTAGAAATAAAAAGCCCTAACACTAAACATTTTATTTTAGCAATCCACATTTTTCTTTTTTCTTTCTCCATCTTTTCACTTTTCAGATATCTCAATCTCTAATCTACGTATCACATACTATTATCGCTGTTGTTCACCTCTTCTCAGATCTCATCGATTTTCCATCTCACATTGCCAACGTTTCCTTGTCTCGTAGCCGTTTTCTCTTTTCCTCGCCGCATCGTTGTTTTCTCTTCTCTTCTTCAGCGTCGTTCGGCCGCGCTCTTCTTTTCTTGGGTTGACGGTCGCACTACTATCTTTGTCGATTGACAGTCACATTCAGACTTTCATCGTGATTCTTATCTACCTCGTCTCTCGAGATTTGTTCCTCGTCTTTGCCTCTGTTCTGTGTCAATCTTGTCCTCATAATTATTTTGCTTCTATTAGGCATTTTAGTCACGTTTTTACTTTTGTTTCTATTTTAATTTTTCTTCTACTTGACTGCTCCAATTCTATTTTTTTCCATCCACTTCCTTAGTTTTGATGGTTTGACAAGGAATTTTATTTTAAAAAAAGTTAAATAAGAATAAATTGTGTTGTGTAATTTCTTGAGTTGTGCCTCTCTTGTTGTATTAATTTTTTAAAATTTAAATGCTATTAGGGTTTAGTTTATTTAGTGTTTAGTTCTTGTGAAATTGTTAGTGATTTAATATGATCTGCTGTATTAATTTTTTTTAAAAAAATTCTAGATGTTTCTTTGTTATGTTTTTTTTATTTATTTTAGAGTCATATATTAATATTTTTTAATTTTCAAATTTTAAAGTATATTTTTATTTTTTTTTTGATCGGATATATGTGATATTTGATTCTCAAATGTGCAGATCAGATCCGAGCGTAAAAGGTGCAAATATTGGATCCAATCCAATCTAATGAGTTTAGTGTAGATTGGATAGAGATTTTGATTATATCCTATTTGATCAGAGTCGTGTGCAGCCTTAGAATAGAAGATGGTGAGGAGTGCCAACAAGAGACTCTGATACCTAAATTAGCAAGAGTTTTAGATAGGTTTATGAGAATAAGGATTGAGAAATACCTGAATTTAGTAAAGTATTTATAGGAGGAGGTGAAGACTTGATCATCATTCCTGAGTTTCTCCTCTTTTAGTAATGGGTCATTTCTTCCTTAATATTTGGAAAGTTATCCCACGATGTAATAATAGATGAGTCGAAAATGAGTATCTAGAGTGGTGGTTTGACAACACCTTTGCTTGTTATGCAAGTCAAGTCCGACATGGTTTGAGAAACTTGTGTCTCGAGTAGGTCGGGCCAATCTGTGTGGATTTGTTGTTGGTCTTTTCTGGATCCCTTGTAAATGTTTATTTGGACCATGCCTTGCACCGAGTTGTATCTGATGCATCCGCCAAGTACATGCGACTTTTAAAGTTACTTAAGTGGTGTCGCAGGTCTGTAGTACCATCATAGAGATCTATATACAGGCTCTTGAAGTTTCTAGGAACCTTAGCCCACAAAATTTATTCTAAAAAAGGGTCCTCAATTCTTGAAGGGAGTCGACTCATGATCTTCATAGCGTCTTTTGTTAAAGAGGTCGAATTCCAACTTCTTCAACTTTTCTTCAAGCTCTCGGCGAGTTCATGTCTCTTTCCGAGGTTGTCGTTTTAACTCACATGCTGCTCCAGTTCAACCTTCAATTGCTTGAGTCGGCCATGATGACCATGAACCAATTCCATGATCTCTGCAGCATTTTTAGTTCTCAATACTTCGAAAATGTGAATTTGAAAACTTATCCTTCGTTCTCCTTACTCCTCCTCTATCTCTTTTCTCGATGATACCTTTACTTCTTTTTGAGTGTTGAGGTATATAAAGTACTCGATTGTTATTATTATATCCTCCATTTTATGATTTTAAATCTAATATAGTGCGTCTGACTTCTGAGTGAACGTTCGTCATGGTTGAGGGTCGACTATCAGTTCTCCATTAAGGATGCCAAGGTTCTGATGGATTACCTGAAACCAAGCTAATTTGGACCTAGAGATTAGGTCCAAGCTACTTAAGATAAAGGTTGGGACTTTGTTTCATCAAAGGGGCGAAGTTATCCGACGTTTTTAAATGAATGATGGTGAGGGATACCTATAAGAAATTCTGATGTTTCAGTTAGCAATAAATTTAGACAACTTGATGAGAATTGAGATTGAAAAATACTTGAATTTGGTGGGATATTTATAAGAGAAAGTGAAGACTTGACCATCACTTTTTGAGTTTCTCCTCTTGCAGTAATAGGTGGTTTCTTCCTTAATATTTGAGAAGTTATCCCACGATGTAAGAATAGATAAACTTGTAACAATAGATGAATTGAAAATTTATATTTAGAGTGGTAGTTTGACATGATGTCTTTACTTGTCATGTAAATCGGGTTGAGTATAGTTTGAGAAACTTACATCCTAAGTAAGTCGGGTAAGCTGATCCGTGTAGTAAGCTAACCCAATCCGTGTGAATTTGTTGGACTTTTTTTATCCTTTATAATTGTTTATTTGGACCATAATTTTGAATCATGGTATAAATAGTTTCTAATAAATTAGAATAATTCTAATATTGATTCTTTATCCTTTGTTATTCCAATATTTAGTTTTAATTTAATTTAAATTTTATATTATTTTTAATTATTTTATCAATTTATTTACATAAATAAAAATTTTTTTAATTAAAATAATATTATTTCTCTAAAGTGAGACCGATTTTATTTTGTTTATCCATTCTAATGCGCTTTTTGTAAAAATCAAAATTAATACTCTATTGTCTATAAGTAGAGGTTACCCTTAAAAAAATTTGATAAAGTACTTGTCGAAAAAGCACTTGTTCCCTACTTGCCATTTCCTTGATGAGATGTACCTTGTCTCAAGCAGTTCTCTAATCATCTAATTTACCATGTAAAATTCTAACATTTTTTTTGCTCCCGAAATATTGAGATTTACCTCTCTTGATTGTAGGAGAGGCACTTGGACCTTAAAGAGAATGAGGACAATATGATTGAGCAGCAAAGAGAAAATGTATATCTAGATTAAACATATCATATAACACCCCGAATTTTTGAAAAAATTATATAATTAGTTATACATAATTTATTATTGTATTTAAAGAAAAATTATTTTTCTAAAAGTAATTAAATTAAATTTTATGATATCTTGAGTTTAAAATCTATTAAAATTTTAAAATTATTTTTATTATTGTAATAAGATATTTAAAAAAAAATAAAAGAATTGTTATTTATTTATTTATTTATTATAGTCAAAACTATTAAGGAGAACGTGCATATATGCATATATTAATAATGACATATGCTTTCATTTATTCATTATCCTTGATATTTAACAATTAAATTGCCAATGAACTTTATGATTAGCATTAGTAATTACTCAGTTTTCATAAGGGCACAAGGGAAAAGAATTGGCCGAAACCATTAAGGGAGAAAAAGAAATAAATGGAAACGTGGCCTTGAATGCATATATGTATATATAGAACAATGACACCTAACAAAGCTTAACTCCACACAAATCACCACATAATATCTTTGCTCATCTCATAACCAAACTGAAGTTGGAAGAGAAGAAAAGAAAGCACAGAGAAAGAGAGAGAAAGCCGTGAGCGAGGGAAGGAAGAAACCGTGGCATTGTTGAGTCTTCGGCTTCAATTTCTTAAGATTCGTAAATCCAATGAAAAATCTAATCCGATGAAAGTGTTTGTATCCTCCTCCTCTACGTATTGGCGTCACTTTTGATCGGTGGAAGTTGACGGTGACATAACTCCTCTTTCCCTTGAGTTCGGTCAATTAGAGTTTTAGGAGGCACAGACGATTCTTAACATTTTCTTCTTCAGCAGTTCGGTCAGAAAACTTTTCCGGAGGTCCCGTTAGTTTGATTTCGTATGGAGGTAGGGTTTGGTAACTTTATAATAATTAAATGTGAGTTTGATAAGTGAATGTTGATTTAGCTGATTATTGCGTGAATTTGAATGAGTTTATATTAAATTATTGTTGAATTATTGTTGTTTGCTTGAGATTTTGATTCAGTTATGTATGAACAACTAGCTGGGATGTTTTGATTATTTTGGGAATAAGAAATGGAGTTTTCAAAAGCTTTAAGAAATATATTAACTGATTTTGAATTATTAAAGAAATATTTTTGCTGCTGGAGTCGGTTGGATTATTAATTGTTTTAAAGATTTTGGAGAATGGCATAAAGATGTGGTTTTAGTTTTAAAAGAAAAAGAGAAGATAAATCGGCACGTGTACTTATGAGAATGATTGAAAGGTCACGAGAGGGTGACGGAAAGTAAATAGTTATGGTGCCGATGTGAAAGTGTTAAGCCGTGGGCTTTGTTTTTGAATGATTGTGCGGGGACGCCCGTGTGTATGGAACGGCTTCCAGGAGAAAGTGGCACATGTTTCAGCTGGAGAATCAGCGCATGCAAGTACTTGCAGAGGTCATGTTCGGCATACTTCAGCTGGAGAATCAGCGCCTGCAAGAAGTGAAAACTTGCAGAGGTTATGCCGTTGGAATGCCTTATCTGACTTGCGGGTCGGATTGCGTCGGGTGCGGGTCGAAACCGACAAATGAGCTCATTACCTGCGATAGAAATAGACATGCATCATGCTTGTTTGCGCATATCTCTGTGCTGTGTAACTCTGTGATTGTGTGTGTGTGCTGCATGACTGATTGACTTCTGAGTTCTTTTATTATTCATGCTTATAAGTGTTTTGTTGTTAGTTGCAGTTGGTTAATAATGGCAAAATGAACTTAACTTCTAACCCCGACCCTACTAAAAACTTTCTGGTTCTTACCCCCTATCTCCACCCCTTTTCAGCTACAGGTGCAAAGGCTCATTGTCAAGTTACGGGAGCACAGAGGAATATGTTTATAAGTTGAGTTGTTAGGATTTGTTTTCCCCTCACCTTGTTAGTTAGAGTTTTTAGAGGGGTAGGATTTGTTTTTGGGAATATTGAAATAAGTTTATGTATTTAATACTATGTGAATATATATACTTTTGTGATTTAGTGGCGTAAAATAAAGTCTCTTTTCGTTTTCTTAATTAAAGTTTTGGTTCGTATTCGCGAAGGCTCAATATTAAATAAAGGTAGTATATAATAAAAAGGTTTAGAGGTAAGTAGCACTCAGACTTTTAGTACGATCATGAGGTGCTAAAAGTTAGGGTGTTACATTATGGTATCAGAGCAGTTCGTTCCCATTAGAGCCTTGGAACTGGATTGACTATGCTTTACTGCATACTCTGAGTGTCTGTCATGCAGTAGGACTTGTCCCACTGACAAGAGTTTGAATTTCAAATGCATGATTGTCTATTGATTAATTCTGTTAGTCAACCGTTGCATCTCTCATGGTAATAGGTCTGGCCAACTTAATACTAATGATTCATGTATATGAAAACACTAATGGATTATCATAGACGAGATAGAAGTAATAGGTAACGTGAATCGTGGATTTTGGGAACGTTAGGAGTTAATTTCTTGATTCTAATCGGTTACGTATCTATTCTTTCATGGTTTGCCGAGAGTTTCTTATTCGAGATTTCTTTCTTGAAAAGTTAACTAATTATTTTTCAACCTTGTTCCTTATTCATATGCTTTCTCATTTGATCCTAATTGCATATGTCCTCTTCAATTTCTTAGATATCTACCTTGTGTTATTTAAACTCTTCTTCTCAACTCGTATATTCTTTGATGTAATTTTGAACTTGTTTGATGCATCAAAGTGAATCGCTGAAATCTTTGTGAACCTGGTAATTCAGCTTGAATTTGCTTCGACTTATTCTACTACCTTTTCTTTCATTGTTCTTGTCCAAGTTCTTTTCTCAGATTTCTTCTTAGGGTACAATTTAACTCTCTTCCGGACGGATTTTCTATTTTGTGCACTCATGTTTGATTTTGATTCTACTCATTCTTTCAAATTCTTGTAACCATCATCTGTGATATTCAACCATTTTCTTTCTGGATTTTGAATTTTTTTTTTGTTAAAATTGCAAGTCTTCGGATTCTAAGTTTAACTTGCATTAAACCTCTCATACAACTTCTGCACCACACTACACATTTTCAATCATTTTTATGTGAAATTATTTTCCTTATGTTTAAAAACTGAACATATTAAATCTTTCTGTTTTCTTTGACAAGTTTAAAAAGAAAGATAGTATGAATCTCTTCTATCTTATATCAATTTTCGAGGACGAAAATTTTTATAAGGTGGGTGGGATATAACACCCCGAATTTTTGAAAAAATTATATAATTAGTTATACATAATTTATTATTGTATTTAAAGAAAAATTATTTTTTTAAAAGTAATTAAATTAAATTTTATGATATCTTGAGTTTAAAATCTATTAAAATTTTTAAATTATTTTTATTATTGTAATAAGATATTTAAAAAAAAATAAAAGAATTGTTATTTATTTATTTATTTATTATAGTCAAAACCATTAAGGGGAACGTGCATATATGCATATATTAATAATGACACATGCTTTCATTTATTCATTATCCTTGATATTTAACAATTAAATTGCCAATAAACTTTATGATTAGCATTAGTAATTACTCAGTTTTCATAAGGGCACAAGGGAAAAGAATTGGCCGAAACCATTAAGGGAGAAAAAGAAATAAATGGAAACGTGGCCTTGAATGCATGTATGTATATATAGAACAATGACACCTAATAAAGCTTAACTCCACACAAATCACCACCTAATATCTTTGCTCATCTCATAACCAAACTAAAGTTGGAAGAGAAGAAAAGAAAGCACAGAGAAAGAGAGAGAAAGCCGTGAGCGAGGGAAGGAAAAAACCGTGGCATTGTTGAGCCTTCGGCTTCAATTTCTTGAAATTCGTAAATCCAATGAAAAATCTAATCCGATGAAAGTGTTCGTATCCTCCTCCTCTACGTATTGGCGTCACTTTTGATCGGTGAAAGTTGACGGTGACATAACTCCTCTTTCCCTTGAGTTCGGTCAATTGGAGTTTTAGGAGGCACAGACGATTTTTAACATTTTCTTCTTCAGCAGTTCGGTCAGAAAACTTTTCCGGAGGTCCCGTTAGTTTGATTTCGTATAGAGGTAGGGTTTGGTAACTTTATAATAATTAAATGTGAGTTTGATAAGTGAATGTTGATTTAGCTGATTATTGCGTGAATTTGAATGAGTTTATGTTAAATTATTGTTGAATTATTGTTGTTTGCTTGAGATTTTGATTCAGTTATGTATGAACAACTAGTTGGGATGTTTTGATTATTTTGGGAATAAAAAATAGAATTTTCAAAAGCTTTAAGAAATATATTAACTGATTTTGAATTATTAAAGAAATATTTTTGCTGTTGGAGTCGGTTGGATTATTAATTGTTTTAAAGATTTTGGAGAATGGCATAAAAATGTGGTTTTAGTTTTAAAAGAAAAAGAGAAGATAAATCGGCACGTGTACTTATGAGAATGATTGAAAGGTCACGAGAGGGTGACGGAAAGTAAATAGTTATGGTGCCGATGTGAAAGTGTTAAGCCGTGGGCTTTGTTTTTGAATGATTGTGCGGGGACGCCCGTGTGTATGGAACGGCTTCCAGGAGAAAGTGGCACATGCTTCAGCTGGAGAATCAGTGCCTGCAAGTACTTGCAGAGGTCATGTTCGGCATACTTCAGCTGGAGAATCAGCGCCTGCAAGAAGTGGAAACTTGCAGAGGTTATGCCGCTGGAATGCCTTATCTGACTTGCGGGTCGGATTGCGTCGAGTGCGGGTCGAAACCGACAAATGAGCTCATTACTTGCGATAGGAATAGACATGCATCATGCTTGTTTGCGCATATCTCTGTGCTGTGTAACTCTGTGATTGTGTGTGTGTGCTGCGTGACTGATTGACTTCTGAATTCTTTTATTATTCATGCTTATAGGTGTTTTGTTGTTAGTTGCGGTTGGTTAATAATGGCAAAATGAACTTAACTTCTAACCCCGACCCTACTAAGAACTTTCCGGTTCTTACCCCCTATCTCCACCCCTTTTCAGCTACAGGTGCAAAGGCTCATTGTCAAGTTACGGGAGCACAGAGGAATATGATTATAAGTTGAGTTGTTAGGATTTGTTTTCCCCTCGCCTTGTTAGTTAGAGTTTTTAGAGGGGTAGGATTTGTTTTTGGGAATCTTAAAATAAGTTTATATATTTAATACTATGTGAATATATATACTTTTGTGATTTAGTGGCGTAAAATAAAGTCTCTTTTTGTTTTCTTAATTAAAGTTTCGGTTCGTATTCGCGAAGGCTCAATATTAAATAAATGTAGTATATAATAAAAAGATTTAGAAGTAAGTAGCACTCAGACTTTTAGTACGATCATGAGGTGCTAAAAGTTAGGGTGTTACATATCACAGGTAGGGGTGGTAAGATGCACTCTATCTGCGGGTACCCAATTCAATTTCATTCGGTCGGATAGGGTTATCAATTCGATCCGCAACGAGTAGAGTAGAGTGCGAGTAAGATAGGGTGTAGGTTGAATTTCAACTCTACCCGATCTGCAGGGGGTAGGGTAGAGTGCAGGTAGGGTAGAGTGTGGATTGAGTTTCAACTCTACCCGATCAATCCGCACCTTATATATGTATATTTTAATATTTTATATACTTATATAAAAATATGTTTCAAGCGGATGTTGAATCAAAGACCTCTTACTAAATGCAAAAGATTTTTAGCCACTAAAAGAAGATCATTAATTAATAATTTAATTCTTTTTTTTTACGTAAAAGTCATTTTTATTTTAAATTATCATAAACTTATATAATAATGTTGCATTTTTTTTGTAACCCACGAATAGGATCAGATACCTACAGGTTAAGAGCGGGTAAGATTGGGGTTGAGATATTCTCAACCTGAAAGTAGGATAAAATTGAATTTATATAAAAATTTCAACCCGCGGATAGAATTAGGGTTGACTCCAAACTCTAACCTACTCTATCCATTGCCACTCTTAATCACAAGTTGTTCTTGACCTGATTCCCAATCCAAGGAAGTATTTCAACTTCACAATGCAGCTTGGAGTGACTCTAGTGAAGGATCTAAAATGGTTTAAAACTTTTAGATTCACAATGAGTAAAAGAGATAAAGTGAAAAAGAAATCAAGATAACAACATTACGAAAAGAAAAAGTATAAGTGTAACTTGAACTGTGTTTCTTTCATTTTCACATACAAAGGTCAAGTGTGAATAGCCTTATTTATATGAAGGCATGTACAAGAATATGTTAAGTCAAATACATGTCACTAACAAGTAACAATCTACTAACTAATATTTCTCCGCTTACATGATTGTAATCCATATAACAAATATTTAGAATATAAACTATCTTCTTTTGTTCATCCTAAGTGTAGAATTTATAGGATGAATATGTGTAGAAGAGGTTCTAAGAGCAGATGTTTCTATATTTTGATCTTCTCAAATTTTTATCACTTAAAAACGTTTCATAACTTTATTTAAATAATTTTAAAGTCACATATACTCATCACTAAGGCTGCTATCTTTTGGAGGTTTTTTTTTCTATTTTATTTTGACAGAAATAAATTTTCTTCATAAGAAAAAACTCTAAATTCTATGTATTATTCTTTTAAATTAAAAAAAAAACAAACTCCAAATTCTAAAATTTTAACTCCTAAGCAATAAAACTTCATATCCAAATCTTACCAAAACTTTTATTTCACATAAACAGATGTGTTCCTCCCATTTATTTACTTAGTTTTACAAAAAAAAATCTTTCAATAATTTTTAGATGTGTTTTGAAATCATTATATTTGTTATTTATTATTTTAAATGTGTCTTAAATATATTTAAAATATTACATCAAATCTTTATAATACATCTAAAATAGTTTAATTATACAAAAATGAATTATTATCACATCCGAAACTGAAACCACATATATATAAGCACTTAGATGGCCTGTATTCTTTCTTTACCAGTCTCATTCATAAACAAAATTTGATAATGCTCCAGATTTTTTTTGGCCGCTAGTTGAAATACAGAGTTTAACTCAAAAAAATTTGTTGCAGTGGTGAATATTTTGAATCGCTTGGAAATGGAAAATGGAAAATGGAAAATGCTATTCTGTAAAACCATGAAATGTTTTCCATTTAAAAACTAGGAAAAAAAAGTGCATGCTTACTATTTGAATTGTTTTAAAACTGAAATGCAATTTTCGCGTATTTTCGAGGTGGTTATAGAAGTGACGGGTATACTATTAAATTAAATGTATTATTTTTGGTATTAAAATTAAATATATTGTATTAATAGTATTATAATGATGGATACAATTTATGATAATAATAATAATAATAATAAAGAAATGTTAACGAGTTATAGTTCAAATGACATAATTTTTTTATACTTTTTTAAAAAGTTGGAGTTCGAGTCTCACTTTTAAATTTGAAAAAAAAAAATAAAGAAATAAATATTAAAACAAAAAGGCTTGTGATTAAAAAAATGCTTTGTTTGTGGGCCAAAATATTCGGCTCAAATACAAATGAAAATCTAACCCCGAGTATACATTTTCTTTGCACCGCGGCACTTCATATCCTGTTTAGCCCCCCAGGCATTATTTAAAACTCTAGGTCCAAATATATTTTTATTATTTTCCTTTACCAAACTCGTTTGTCGTCACAAAAACAAATTGATTTGCAATTACACAAAATAATGGGCTTAGCAGAAATAATTTTTTCTATACCGATCCATTTTCATCCACGTATTTGGAATTTCTTATCAGGTCCTTCAAGGACCAGCACGAACTTTGCCCACCAAAGACAAATCCATGATGGAAATTTAGAAACATTATTGCTTTGGCAAACGTTCTAATTTCTCTTATCCACACACCACACAACTCGGACCAGCTCCTCCTTTCTTCCCACATCATCTCATCCCTTCCCAATGGCCTTCACCGTAGCCACTTCCATCAGTGGCAGCGGCGGCGCCAGAATCCTATGCAATACCTCCCTCCCTCACCCTCCTCACCTCACCTTCCGCATAACACCATCAGCTACAGCAACTAAAAGATGTAGAGGAAGCCTTCACGTGGTTTCTGCAACCAAGAAATTTTCCCCTCGTTCTGGCAAAGGCCGACGTGGCAGCACGACGACCAAGGATCAGGATCAGGACCCGCAACCGACGGGCGAGATTGAAGACTCAGCCGTTGACGATGTCGATGACGGTTACTTCTTGCCGGATCTACCGGGAGAGGAGAAGGACTTCTGGGAAGGGCCTCAGTGGGACTGGCTTGGCTTCTTTGTTGAGTATATGTGGGCTTTCGGCGTTGTTTTTGCGTTAATTGCTTGTGGGATTGCTGTGGCAACCTACAATGAAGGAGCAACAGATTTCAAAGAGACTCCTGCATACAAGGAATCTGTTCAGTCTAGAGAACTTTTAGAAGGACCTGAGGCATCTGACTCCGACATATTTGAATCCAATCCAACAGAAGTGGCTCCAAGTTTGAACTAGTACATTCATATATACTGGCTGCAAACATACTTTTCTCAGCTGAGTTTGGTTTGTAAGATAATGCTTTTATTCACATGGGTTTAAGAATTCAAACTGCCTATAAACTTTTTGTAAGAATATCAATTCTAAGACAAATCAAATTCAGCGGTTGTATGTGAAAATTTATAAACTTCTCTTTTTTAGGAAAGCATGAAGGCTATATAACACCAAGAACAAGTGAACAAACTACATATTTTAATACATAGACAAAAAGATAACATAGATTAATGACATATTTAACATGAAATAATAAAACCTAGTGTCAGGTCTCTTCAAGTGAATCCTACATGAATTAAATACATTATTTCAATCTTAATTTTAATTAATAGTAACAACATTGCTAAAGTCATCAGCTCTAACACTCCTTGAAATGCTGTGAGCAATAGAATTGACAAAGTCACCAGCCCTGCCGCTGTTATTTGCCTTTAAGCTGGTGCTCTGGCTACTTCCAAATTGGAATCCCATCATACTTGATCTTGGTGCAACTAAAACTGCAGGAGAAGCTACAAGTACAAAGGAAGGAGCAATTTAGAGCATGATTCAACATCTTGAATATTGCCAAAGGAAATTGTTATCAAAGTGAAGTGAATGTTGGGAATAAAAGTGATTGTATACCAGCAACATTAGAGCTGTTCTTTGCCCTGAAGGACATTGAAGAAGCCGGCGAAGTTGCAGGAACAGGCACTTGGAGTTGTTCCCCTACAACAAAAAAAGTGCAAAAATTGATCAATGAATATCATCACTGTCAATTACCATATATATAATATAGGATTCACTTAAATATGAAGGTAACCTGGGCAGGTGGAGATGTCAACTTGAAGGGCACAAAGTGCCGGCAGCTCTAGAGCAAGCGTCCTGTTAATGGGGAAAGAGCTCATGGTAGTGTCATTTAGCAGAAGGCAGAGACAGTGAGGCTCTTGGCTGTAGAGTTGCCTGAGGTTGCCGCAGCATGCTTGCACAGGAGACTTAGAAGTACCCTGCACGAACGGTGCGCAAGGGATGAGAGGAAGGAGGGTTGATGTGCATTGCGCTATGGTCGGGTTAGAAGAGCTTGGATCTTGGGAAAGTGTGGTGGGTGGATGGGAAATCAGGAGCAAGAAAATAATGTGACAGAAAATAGAGACAAGAGGACAATATTTCTGTGTAGCCATTGTGTTATGTTTTCAGGTTGTGAGGTGCAGTGAGTAATATTTTCCATGGCTTCTAAATAGAAAAAAAATGTCAATCTTTCTGTGTGAGTTATTACATGCTTGCTGTGTGAGTTTCATTGAACATGTACTTCTTGTTTATCCACCATCCCAAATCATGCTATTGCATCCCATTTCCCCACTTTCCCACATAACAAACATGATGTACTTGATGGTGATAGACATAATAAAATTAACAATGCTAAGTGTCAATAACTTGTTACAAAAATTTTATAATAGTTGAACGATTTGTAGTCCGACTCAGTCATTCATATTCAATAATCAACTAACGTCATTAGCAAAAATAAAATCTTCATTTTGCACATGAACATGTTTCAGGAACTAAAATTTTCCAAGTTCTTATAAATCATTCTTTTTTTTACTTATCCAAGAACATTTGGATAATTGGTGACCCGTAAAATACAGCTTGTTGAAGGGGTGCATTATGCTGATCCCTCCTGATATATGAAACAATCATACTAAGCAAACACAAAAAATTAGTCAATAAATCAATCATTCGTGTTTATAATAAATACTAATGACTAATTTAGTGGCTGAATTTTTAGATACATATAACATTTTTGAATATCAGGTGATATTATATGTAAAACTATTCTTATACGATATATATACAAAAACTTTTAGAGGACCAATAATATTTTTATATCACACTGAACTTTTGACATTTCATCTGTTTTTATACACACGCATGCGTACATAAATCAGTATAACTATACCTACACACATAAAACTTGGATATATGGACCATTTTATTTTACACCTATCTATGAGTGTTAACTATATGTTGTCCAAAAAACTATGATCTATCTAGCTAGGATCATATACATTTACCTTGGATCAGAAGCAATATAATACTAGAATTTAATATACTCATGTGACAACAGGGTTACAAGGACAAAGTCCCCCTCCCTTGAACAACTTTAGATACATGTTTGTTTCTTTTATTTTCTGTGAAATATATTCCAAAGGCATATCTGAAACAACGAATTTCATATGGCAAGAGTGCAACTTTTTTTGCTTCATTTAAGTATCAAGATTAAAGAGATGCTATTTTTTATTTTCTTTTAATAAAAAGTTCACTGTTCAATTGCCATGCACTAAAAACTAAAATAGGCACAAAGAAACCAAGAATAATATGTTCTACTAGAAAACAGAATCAGGTTCTGTCACTAAATGGAGAATCAGAGTCTTCAAATTGAAATGCAAACCAGCTCATCATAAACCCTTTTTGGCCCTTCAAAGTTCTCTTTATTTCCTTTTAAGATAGTCTTTTTCTTGTACCATTTTTCATCATCTGTGACTTTATCCTTTGTTTCTCTCTTTTTCTCTTTCTCTTTCTTTGTTCTTCTCCTAGTGATTTCATGACAGTGAAGGCAAGACTTAAGTCACCATCGTTTCTGAAACTGTTTATATTAATTAATTAATTTATTACCATCTCTAAATCCTTTGTGTTGTTCATGCAGTACTTTTGCATGGTGATGAGGATCAACATCGATTGTAGCGGTTGTTATAGAAAAGTTAAGAGAGTCCTTCTTGATGTGCCAGGTTAGACACAATTCATTATCTTCTTTCTATTTTCTCATCGTGATGAGGATCCTTCTTAATCATATGAAAATTACTCAACATCTAGAATTTTTTACTAAAATTTTAATAGTAGAATAAGGTGGCACTATTTTTAGTTCCAATATTACAAACGAAAAGGCATTTCTCTAAGAATATCCTCAGCATTAAAAAATGGTTTTGTTTGACAAATTTAAGACAAAAAAGTTAGTAATATAACTATATATTTTTCTCATGATATAAACTTAACCATATGTTAATGACTATATGCACTACTTCTTGGCACCAAATAGTTGTGAAGTTGAGAATTATGTTGTTTATTTGTTTGAATATTATTGTGGCAGAGTTGGAAATCCATCTCCTAGAGAAGAAGCAGACAAGGGTAATTGTGGGAGGAAGGTTCATACCACAAGATGTGGCTATCATGATAAGAAAGAAGACTAATCGTAGGGTTGAGATTTTGGACATACAAGAATTTAGTGAGGACAAGGATGCTGAACTAACGGAAGACCATAAATCAATGACCAATAATAATAACTGGACTCTCTTAGCCACCCACCAGCATCAAATTGAAACGTGTTTGGTTTGAGAATGATTAATTTCTGCGTCATATTTAACCCACAACTACTCTCTGAAGTGTACATTTATTGATCTTCTCATCTTTAACTAGATTTTTTTCATGAGTCACTTTCATGTGTTTGTATGTACTATGGTCCTAAGATTTACAGAGTTTGTTTTTCTTTTAGCATCTTGAATTAATTAGGCCTTGTTCTAATTAACAGAAACAGGGGATACGATATTATGTCGCTTCAAATCAAAATTTAATGTGTCTTATTAGTTATTACAACTTTCTAAAAAAATCTCTTGTCCTATTACAAGCCTAGAGAGCTAACAGAACAAAACCAAATGACTTACTACCTTTTTTTTAAAAGATAAAATTACTCTTTTATTTCTTACTCTTTTTTTTTTCCTTCTCCTAATACCACAGTTTCACCCCATTACCGTTAGTCAATATCAGACCCGGAAAAATTTAATAATAAGGGTAAAAATATACAAAGATTTAATTTAAGTATAAATATATTTATAATTTAAAATTAAAACTATTTATATATATATTAAAAAAATTAGAAATAAAAGCGGATACTCTATATATATATATATATTTGTTGAATTTGAAAAACTTAAAATTAATATGATGATCAAACATTATTAAAAATAATTAATTACAAAATTGTTAAATTAATTTTATGGTTATTATAAATTAGCAGCTTAATAATTTTGTTGGAATTTGCAGATTCTGTTGTTGGATCGAAAATTACGACAAGCCTAATGTGATATTCAGTCTTGTACAAATTTCAATTGACAAATGGCTAAAATAATTATTTGGTTAGCAAGATAATTGGATCAAGAAATTAATCAGCAAAGCTCAAAACAAGGCTTCCAATTGCCCCAACATTTGGTTGGTCCGAATTGAAAGAAGAAAGAATGAAATTGAGCATGATTGAGTTCGGTTACCTACTCCCACTAAGAAATGAAATTTAAATTCAATTAACTTGATTTAATTGCATTGGTAATAGGAGAGAGAAAATTCAAAATTGATTTAATAGCTTTTATTATTCCACACGTTACTATGTATAGGGATAAGGAATGGGTTTTAATTTGTTTAACTCTATTCATTGCATTAAAAGCTTTCTCTCTCTTCTCTTTCCTCTCTTTTTTTTTAATTTTGGTCACTTCACTGACAGAAAAAGAAGAAGATGCAAGCTATCAGAGAAAGAAGAACAGAAGCTATAAAGAAGCAAGCGGCCAAGGTGATCATAACCCTTACAAAAAGAAGATCTACAGTATGGCGTGGCTAAGATCTTTTCCACTAAAAGTAAGAAGTGGAGAAGAAGCCTCAAAATCACCATGCCAAAAATGGTAGCAATCCAATTCGATCAGAGAAGAAGATCACTGTGGTATGGCTCATTTCTACTTTTCGTTCATCCATCACAGAAGGTAACCACTGTAGTTACGTGGAGGAGGAAGCAAAAGTGAAGCAGATGGAACTGTCAAAGATCAAGGGTCAAAAATCCTTCTTGGGGACCAAGTCAAGATGGAAGGCTCAGATTGATGAAGTTTGATGAGAAGGGATGAGAGAGAGAGGTAATTGCATGTTGGTTTTGATTTCGATTTCCCTCTCTCCTCTCTCTGTCTAAACCAGTTTCGATATTGAAGAAGAAGAAGTTGGCTCGATTGAACCGTTTCAACCTTGGAAGCTTCCCCTTCTATATTAAGGGTGAACGGCCAAGGCTTGAGATAAGGAGAGTAAGCACAGAGTTCTCATAGCTACCTAAGCTAACAAAAGTTCTTCTCCTTCAATGGGTTTAATTTTGTATTTTCTTTAGTTTTGTCTGTCTATGTCTCATGGTGAAAAAGGCAAATAATTTGAGGTTTGTAAGAAAAAATCAGTGAGAGAAAAAAGACAAAGTGTACAAAATTAAAGAAAAAGTCATAGGTGTCTTAGAGGTCCTTTGTACATCTGTGTTGTGTATCATGATTTTATGGGACTCCCCTTGCAACAAGTTGGGTTAGCACTTTGCAGTTGAAAGCTTGGTAGGTGACCAAGTCAAGTTCAGGATTGGGGATAGATTCTGAACTTGTCCCGAATAGAAAGGGTAGTTCTTAGAGATAATTGGTGTATGTAATCAAGATGATTATTGTTCCGAGGGTTACCTGAAACTGTAGGTCAATCTCGGACGAGATCTTCTGTACTGGTCAGAGCTGTTGTGTCCGACTTGTTGGACTGGCTGAACTGCTGATCCTTCGTCACCGGAGGGTGGGGGGTACCTGCAAGAGACTCCGATGCTTAAGTTAGCATGGGTATTAAACAGGTTTTATGTAGAATCAGAGTATGAGTTATACCTGGGTGCTCCAGTGTATTTATAATGGTGAGATGTGGCCTCCTGTGGATAAGATAAGTTAGTTATCTTATCTTATCTTATCATTATCTTATCTTTAAGTGAGGTCATCTTATCTTCAAGGGAACCGCCTTTATCTTTCTGGGCTTTGGCTGCCTTTAGATTGGGCTGTGTTCCTTCGTTTTGGGCCTGTTTTGGGCTCCTTTGGTGATTTGGCCGAGCTCTTTGAGAAGAGGTCGGATAATCTGACCTGAAGAGGTCGGTCGGCTTGTTGCTAAACATCCTGGGTCGGACAGCTTGACCCAGGGTATGAACAGTGCCCATGCTTGAGTTCGATCTTTCCGTGAGATCGTGCTTTTCAGAGCTTCGATCTCTTTGGAAGTCATGCTCAAGCATCTGTCTGGCTTGTTTCTTCACTGCTTTGCAATCTTTGTAGATTTTCTAGAGATTTGGTACTTCACAGTCCAACCTCTTTTGAGTGGTAGCGTGGGTTTTCTACCCTTGCCTTCTGGATCACGCCTTGCTTTAAGTTTGTGTTGACAACCCTCTGCTTTGGCGAAGTTGTCCTTGCGGCTTGATATCCGGACTTTTAGTGATTTGTCCAATGACTTTTTTAGTGTTCTTTATGTAGAACCTTTTTTAGTCTCGGATGACGTTCGTAGCCATGTTTGAGATTGTGCCTTCTTTGAGTGGAGTTATATCCCTTTTGGCTAAGCACATTTGAGCCTTAAGTTGTTTCCCAACCTTTTGGCTTATTCTTTTTTTGAAGTCGTACTTGCGCCTCTTCTTTAGCTGACGTCGACCTGTATGACTTTGCCCTTGCTTGAGTTCGATCTTTCCGTGAGATCGTGCTTTTTAGAGATTTGATCTCTTTGGGGAAGTCGTGCTCAAGTATCTTGACTTCGGTCGATCTTGAGTATTTTCTCGTTTGTGCGAGTCTGGTATTGCCCCTTTTTAGTTTGTTGAGGGGGTTTTTTAGTCTTCTTCTGATTTGTTTGCCTTCATTGCTCGGGCTTTTCAGTCATAATCCAACAACTGTTCCAATGGGAAACCTTTTTATAGTCTGTTTAGATGACTTTATAGCGCCGTTTTGATTTGTGCTTTTGCCTTTTAAGTAGTGTCTTTTTTCAAGGCTTTGTACTTTTTAGCAAAGCATTTCTGGCCTTCCTCTGGCCGTTGTGAGATGTCTTTGTCCCGTTTGTGGATCTTTTGCAGAGTGTCGGTACTTCGTTGTCCGACTTCTTTTGATCTCTTCTGGTTTTGTCCACTTTCTGTTTGGTCGAGGTGGTTCTTGGGACTAATTTGTCCGACGACTTTTTAGTGTTTTTGTAGAACACTTTTTAGTCATTCTGAACAGTTTTTGATAGCCTTGTCGTAGAGCCGTGGCTTTTTGGGCAAAGCTATGTCCGTTTTAGCGCACGTTTTTCGTTGGTCTGATTTCTTCTTATCGGTCCAAGCTGTAGCTTTCGTTGGTCCGATTTCTTCTTGTCAGTCCAAGCTGTTGCTTTTGTTGGTCCGACTTCTTCTTGTCGGTCCAAGCTGTTGCTTTTGTTGGTCTGATTTCTTCTTGTGGGTCTCTTCTGAGTTACGTCTGTAATCCTCTTTCTTGGACTTTGTTCAAGTCTCTTTTAGTGATTACTTTTATAACTTTTGTCGCTTGAGCCGACTTTGTCATGTCGGGTCCTTCTAAGTTATTTCTGTAATCCTCTTTCTTGGACCTTTGTTAGGTCTCTTTCAGGGATTACTTTTATAACTTGTCCGTTGTAGGAGACCGACTTCTTTATGTCGATCTCTTCTAAGTTATTTCGTAATCCTCTTTCATGGACCTTTGTCAGGTCTCTTTCAGGGATTACTTTTATAACTCTTTGGTAGTAGGAGTCCGACTTGGTTATGTCGGTCTCCTTTAAGTTATTTTTTGTAGTCCTCTTTCTTGGATCTTTGTCAGATCTCTTTCAGGTACTACTTGTATAACTTTTTAGTGGTAGGAGTCCGACTTGGTTACGTCGGTCTCCTTTAAGTTATTTTTTGTAGTCCTCTTTCTTGGATCTTTGTTAGATCTCTTTCAGAGACTACTTGTATAACTTTTTGTTTTGGGCTGACTTTGTTATGTCAGGCCCTTCTAAGTTAAAGTAATCCTCTTTAATAGGATTGGCCAGACCTCTTTCCAGGGTTTACTTATAACTTGGGTTAACTTGGTTCGACTTCTTAACGTTCGACCAGTCCTTAAGTTATTATTTTAGCAATCCGTAAGACCTCGTCAGGTTCTTTTTTAGATCACTTTCGATAACTTCTTACATTATTCTGTATTCATCTTTGCCGATTTGTAGAAAGTGGTTGTCATCTCTAGATCGTCCTTTGGGTGAATCGCGTTTTCACCTTTATCGGACGGTTGTCTTTATCGTGATCGTGCAGTGAAATTGTTTTTCACTTTCTGCCGATCTGTTGCTTTATAATCGGGCGATGAACTCTGCTTTCACTTTTTTGCCGACCCTGTCGAAATCGGGCGATGAATTCTGGTTTCATCTTTCCCGACTTTTATCATGATCGGGCGGTGAATTTGGTTTTCACCCCGCCGACCTTGTCGTGATCCGGCAGTGAAATTTGCATTTCAGATTAATGCGTCTTGGTATAGCAGTGAATTTTGTTTTCACTTTGTCGAAATCAAATGATGAATTCAGTTTTCATCGTGGTCGGGCGGTGAAGTTGGTTTTCACTTTGCCGACTTGTCGCTTTGTAATCGGACGATGAATTTGGTGTTCATCTTGCCGACTTTGTCGTGATCGGGCGGTGAATCTGGTGTTCACCTTGCCGACCTGCCGTAGTCGGGCGTCTTGGTAGAAAACTTTTTAGGGAATCTGCAATTTTTTAATAAAATGAAGATAAGAGTGTGTACATGTTAGTACTTACCTTTCTAGGTCGGGCAATCTTTTTGGATTTTGGCCTGGTGCCCTTTGCAGGCATGCCATGACCTTGGTAGCTCTTGCCCCTCGAGGTTGGACACTTTGTAGTAACCTTTCTCCAGTTCTTCTGAACAACTTGGTATGATCCTTTCCAATTGGCTGCTAGCTTCTCTTCTCCCGGTCGACTTGTTCTAATATCATTTTGGATTGGGATGAGGTCATTATTGGCGATGCTTCTCTGCACTACCTTTCGTTTGTACCTTAAAGCCATGCGATGTTTTAACGATTCTTCCCTGATCTGAGCTATTTTTCGGACTTCTGGGAGTAGGTCGAGCTATTTCCCTTTGGATTTGGGAGTTGATCTCTTTATTGTAGATGATCATTCTGGGGGATCCTTCTTCGATCTCTATTGGGATCATTGCCTCCATTCCGCGAGTCAACCAGAAGGGTGATTCCCCTGTGTTGAAGTGTGGAGTTGTCCGATATGCCCATAGGACTTGTGGGAGCTCTTCAGCCCAAGCTCTCTTTTTTTATCTGAAGAACTTTGGTTCTTTCTGCAAAAAGTTTGCGTATTCGCCTTTGAGGAGAAAGTGTGCTTTGCTTAAGATTTGGCTGCTGTTCCTGTTTCTTTTCATCGTTGCCTGACTCCTTTTGTACAAAAGTTCTTGCTTTTGTTCTGACCTTTTGTTTGAGAGATTGTCGGCTTCTCTTCTCTGTGTTCTTGCCCTGTTGTTGCCTCCAAAGGGTGCCCCTGGACTTTCGTGTGAGTCCTGGGATTTTCTTTTTACTGCTGTATCTGACACTTGATGTTTTGCTGTTATTGTCCGAGTTGTTTCCTTTATTTGTCCGAGTTGTTTGGTAATAACCCCATGGCTGACCTATGTCCTGAGTACTGTGTGCAACTTAGGAGGTTCCTCTGAATTTGTAGGGATAGGGATGAGGAGAAGAATTATGAGCTGGTGTCGCCGGACTCTGAGGAGATGGTTTGTTTTCCTTCCTTTGTTGTGGTCTTGTAATGTGGCCTGTATGAGGCTTCTGTTATTGCCCCCTGGTTTGGTGTTGGCTAATTTTTGAAAATGCATCAGCTCAGGCATTCTGCTCTCGAGGTATGTGTCGGACTTCATATTCCCCGAATTGTCCGAGCTGTTTTCTATTTTTGTCCAGGGTCCCCTGAATTGTCCGAGCTGTTCTCTGATTTTGTCCAGGATCCCCCGAATTACCCGAGGTATTTTTTGTGGTGGGATCCTCAGCTTGGTTGCTCCCTTCTATTTGTGAGGTAACTACTTGTGAGTCACTGGATATGGTAATCTCCTACCTTCTTAGCTAGCCTTAAACCAGCCAGTAGTGCCTCGTTTTCAGCTTGGTCATTTGGCTTTGATTTGGCTTCCCTGATTGCTTTTCTATAATTACACATGCACCACTCCCGGTTTTGTTTGAAGAGTCATCCATGTAGAGTTTCCATTTTGTAGGAGTTCCCGGGGTGTCAGTGTACTCTGTAATGAAGTCGGCCAGATACTATGATTTGATGGCTATCCGAGCTTCATGTCGAAGATCGAATTCGGATAACTTGATTGCCCGCTGTAAGATTCTTCCAGTTAAGTCTGTTTTCTGTAGGATTCCTTTTATGGGCTGGTTGGTCCGAACTCTAATAGTGTGAGCTTGAAAATATGGGCGGAGTTGTCGAGAAGAGAATATGAGGGCGTAGGCGAACTTTTCTATCTTTTGATAGTTTAGTTCGGCCCCTTGTAGAGCATTGATGATGAAGTAGACGGATTGTTTGCCCACTTTTGTCTTCTTTAACAAGTGATGAGGCTATTGCCAGACTTCCCACTACGAGGTATAATATGAGCTTTTCACTTTCCCTTGGTTGGGTAAGAACGGGTGGTTGCCCCAAGAATTTTTAAAATCCCGGAAGGCTTATTTGCACCCCGTAGTCCTATTCAAACCTCTCTCCCTTCCTTAATATACCTCTTTGAGGTGTCTTTTGCGGGATGATTTAGAGATCCTTCCTCCTGCGAATCCTCCATGAACATGTCTCTCAGGGGTGTGAGGTGGACATTCAACTCGTTCGACCTCTTTGGTGTGAGACGTTCGACTTGTCCGACCTCTTTAGTGTGAGGCTGACCTTCGACTTGTCCGACCTCTTTGGTGTGAGGTAGACCTTCGACTTGTCCGACCTCTTTGGTGTGAGGTGGACCTTCAACGCGTCCGACCACTTTGGTGTGAGGTGGACCTTCAACTTTGTCCGACCTCTTTGGTGTGAGGTGGACCTTCAACGCGTCCGACCTCTTTGGTTTTTGATTGGGCGAGTTGATGGGATCTTCTCAGTGTTGCCTATTTCTCGGTAGATATCCACAACAGACACCCGAAGGGGGTGTAATTGTGGTATTTTCTAGGCTTCTCTCCATGTTGATCTTCTTTTTTCTTGGACTCTTTATCCGTATCCCGAGAGGAGTAGGAATGTTCGGTTTTTGAGATCTCTCCTAGTCGAGAGTTTTCCTCCATGTTGATGTACTTCTCTGCCCGTTCCTGTACCTCGTTCCGAGATGTTTGGGTGCTTCTTGGATATTGAGTGGCTAAAAGGTCCTTCTCATAGACCATTGATGAGACCCCTGATAGCTGCTTCTGTTGGCAGACTTTGTATGTCCAGACATGTTTTGTTGAATCTTTCCATGTAGTTGCGAAGGCTCTCTCGATCTCCTTGCTTGATCCTTAATAGGCTTGATGCGTGTTTGGCTTTGTCCTTCTGGATGGAGAATAACAGATTGCATCTGAGGCCTCCGTGGGATACATCCTGCTTTTGAAATTGCTAAGATGATAGCTTGGATCTGATGTGCCGTCGTACGGAGTCATGTTGGGAGCTTTGAAGTCCCTTGGGACCTTTAGCTTTCATGATCTCTTTGGTGAATGGGTCTTGATCTTTGTGGGGACTATCTTCGTTGGCTATCTTTGTGGGGGCTATCTTTGTGGCGTCGCCTAGTTTCCCTTCGAAGGTCTTTCTTGGCTTCCCGTTGATGCTCGACTTCTTTTTTGAGTTGTTGGAGGCAGTTTTGTTGAGCTTGTAGTGCTTCCATGATTTCTGTGTTTGGAGGTTGCTTATCTCCCCTGTTTTGGGGTGTGCTTTTGGGGGTGGCGTCCGCGTTTTTATGCGACGTCCTGTTTTCTGGATCAGAATCGTGGTCGTTGTCATGGTTGTCCGCCATGGTGATGGGATGACTTCCAGGTTCCCCGGCAACGGCGCCAATGTTCCGAGGGTTACCTGAAACTGTAGATCGATCTCGGACGAGATCTTCTGTACTGGTCGGAACTGTTGTGTCCGACTTGTTGGACTGGCTGAACTGTTGATCCTTCGTCACCGGAGGGTGGGGGGTACCTGCAAGAGACTCCGATGCTTAAGTTAGCATGGGTATTAAACAGGTTTTATGTAGAATCAGAGTATGAATTATTGGTGTGCGAAATTGTGATCACTACTTTTCACAACTCAAATAATCCCTAGTAATGGCCCCAAGAACTTGGTGCTCAATACCATGGCATAAACACAACTTTGCACAACTAACCAGCAAGTGCACTGGGTCGTCCAAGTAATAAACCTTACGCGAGTAAGGGTCGATCCCACGGAGATTGTTGGTATGAAGCAAGCTATGGTCACCTTGTAAATCTTAGTCAGGCAGACTCAAATGGGTATAGTGATATACGAATAAAGCATAAAGATAAAGATAGAGGTACTTATGTAATTCATTGGTAGGAACTTCAGATAAGCGTATGAAGATGCCTTCCCTTCCGTCTCTCTGCTTTCCTACTGTCTTCATCCAATCCTTCTTACTCCTTTCCATGGCAAGCTTATGCAAGGGTTTCACCGTTGTCAGTGGCTACCTCCCATCCTCTCAGTGAAAACGTTCCTATGCTCTGTCACAGCATATGGCTAATCATCTGTCGGTTCTCGGTCAGGCCGGAATAGAATCCAGTGATTCTTTTGCGTCTGTCACTAACGCCCCGCCTGCTAGGAGTTTGAAGCACGTCACAGTCATTCAATCATTGAATCCTACTCAGAACACCACAGACAAGGTTAGACCTTCCGGATTCTCTTGAATGCCGCCATCAGTTCTAGCCTATACCACGAGGACTCTGATCTCACGGAATGGCTGGCTCGTTTGTCAGGCGAGCACTCGGTTGTCAGGCGATCAACCATGCATCGTGTATCAGGAATCAAAGAGATATTCACTAGAGCCTTGTTGCTTGTAGAACAGAAGTGGTTGTCAGTCACTTTGTTCATAAGTGAGAATGATGATGAGTGTCACGGATCATCACATTCATCAAGTTGAAGAACAAGTGATATCTTGGACAAAGAACAAGCGGAATTGAATAGAAGAACAATAGTAATTGCATTAATACTCGAGGTACAGCAGAGCTCCACACCTTAATCTATGGTGTGTAGAAACTCCACCGTTGAAAATACATAAGAACAAGGTCTAGGCATGGCCGAATGGCCAGCCTCCCCCAAAGAGGGTTCAATCATCAAAGCATGATCAAAAAGCTCCTAAGATTGAAAGATGATAATACAATAGTAAAAGGTCCTATTTATAGAGAACTAGTAGCTTAGGAATGAGTAAATGACATAAAAATCCACTTCCGGGCCCACTTGGTGTGTGCTTGGGCTGAGCATTGAAGCATTTTCGTGTAGAGACCCTTCTTGGAGTTAAATGCCAGCTTTGGTGCCAGTTTGGGCGTTTAACTCCCATTCTTGTGCCAGTTCCGGCGTTTAACGCTGGGAATTCTGAGGGTGACTTTGAACGCCGGTTTGGGCCATCAAATCTTGGGCAAAGTATGGACTATCATATATTGCTGGAAAGCCCAGGATGTCTACTTTCCAACGCCGTTGAGAGCGCGCCAATTGGGCTTCTGTAGCTCCATAAAATCCACTTCGAGTGCAGGGAGGTCAGAATCCAACAGCATCTGCAGTCCTTTTCAGTCTCTGGATCAGATTTTTGCTCAGGTCCCTCAATTTCAGCCAGAAAATACCTGAAATCACAGAAAAACACAAACTCATAGTAAAGTCCAGAAAAGTGAATTTTAACTAAAAACTAATAAAAATATACTAAAAACTAACTAGATCATACTAAAAACATACTAAAAACAATGCCAAAAAGCGTACAAATTATCCGCTCATCACAACACCAAACTTAAATTGTTGCTTGTCCCCAAGCAACTAAAAATCAAATAAGATAAAAAGAAGAGAATATGCAATGAATTCCAAAAACATCTATGAAGATCAGTATTAATTAGATGAGCGGGGCTTTTAGCTTTTTGCCTCTGAACAGTTTTGGCATCTCACTCTATCCTTTGCAACTCAGAATGATTGGCTTCTTTAGGAACTCAGAATCCAGATAGTGTTATTGATTCTCCTAGTTAAGTATGATGATTCTTGAACACAGCTACTTTATGAGTCTTGGCCGTGGCCCAAAGCACTCTGTCTTCCAGTATTACCACCGGATACATACATGCCACAGACACATAATTGGGTGAACCTTTTCAGATTGTGACTCAGCTTTGCTAGAGTCCCCAACTAGAGGTGTCAAGGGTTCTTAAGCACACTCTTTTTGCCTTGGATCACAACTTTATTCTTTCTTTTTCTTTCTTTTTCTCTTTCCTTTTCTCTTTTTTTTTTGGTTTTTTTTTGTATTCACTGCTTTTTCTTGCTTCAAGAATCATTTTTAATGATTTTTCAGATCCTCAGTAACATGTCTCCTTTTTCATCATTCTTTCAAGAGCCAACATTCATGAACCACAAATTCAAAAGACATATGCACTGTTTAAGCATACATTCAGAAGACAAAAGTAATGCTACCACATCAAAATAATTAAACTGCTATAAAATTCAAAATTCATGCAATTCTTTTTCTTTTTCAATTTAAGAACATTTGTTTATTTAAGAAAGGTGATGGATTCATAGGAAATTCATAACTTTAAGGCATAGACACTAAGACACTAATGATCACAAGACACAAACATGGACAAACATAAGCATTAATTTTCGAAAAAAACAGGAAATAAAGGACAAGGAGATTAAAGAACGGGTCCACCTTAGTGATGGCGGCTCTTTCTTCCTCTTGAAGATCCTATGGAGTGCTTGAGCTTCTCAATGTCTCTTCCTTGTCTTTGTTGCTCCTCTCTCATGATTCTTTGATCTTCTCTAATTTCATGGAGGATGATGGAGTGTTCTTGATGCTCCACCCTTAGTTGTCTCATGTTGGAACTCAGTTCTCCTAGGGAGGTGTTTAGTTGCTCCCAATAGTTTTGTGGATGAAAGTGCATCCCTTGAGGCATTTCAGGGATCTCATGATGAGAGGGGTCTCTTGTGTGCTCCATCCTTTTCTTAGTGATGGGCTTATCCTCATCAATGGGGATGTCTCCCTCTATGTCAACTCCAACTGAATAACAGAGGTGACAAATGAGATGAGGAAAGGCTAACCTTGCTAAGGTAGAGGACTTGTCCGCCACCTTATAGAGTTCTTGGGCTATAACCTCATGAACTTCCACTTCTTCTCCAATCATGATGCTATGAATCATGATGGCCCGGTCTAGAGTAACTTCGGACCGGTTGCTAGTGGGAATGATTGAGCGTTGGATAAACTCCAACCATCCTCTAGCCATGGGTTTGAGGTCATGCCTTCTCAATTGAACCGGCTTCCCTCTTGAATCTCTCTTCCATTGGGCGCCCTCTTCACAAATGTCAGTGAGGACTTGGTCCAACCTTTGATCAAAGTTGACCCTTCTAGTGTAAGGATGTTCATCTCCTTGCATCATGGGCAAGTTGAATGCCAACCTTACATTTTCCGGACTAAAATCCAAGTATTTCCCCCGAACCATAGTAAGATAATTCTTTGGAACCGGGTTCACACTTTGATCATGGTTCTTGGTGATCCATGCATTGGCATAGAACTCTTGAACCATTAAGATTCCGACTTGTTGAATGGGGTTGGTAAGAACTTCCCAACCTCTTCTTTGGATCTCATGTCGGATCTCCGGATATTCACCCTTTTTGAGTGAAAAAGGGACCTCGGGGATCACCTTCTTCAAGGCCACAACTTCATAGAAGTGGTCTTGATGCACCCTTGAGATGAATCTCTCCATCTCCCATGACTCGGAGGTAGAAGCTTTTGCCTTCCCTTTCCTCTTTCTAGAGGTTTCTCCGGCCTTGGATGCCATAAATGGTTATGGAAAAACGAAAAAGCAACGCTTTTACCACACCAAACTTAAAAGGTTTGCTCGTCCTCGAGCAAAAGAAGAAAGAAGAGAGTAGAAGAAGAAGAAATGAGGAAGAAGGGAATGGCTTTTGTGTTCGGCCAAAGAGGGGGAGAAGTGGTGTTTAGGTTGTATGAAAATGAAGGGGTGAAGAAGGGTATATATAGGGGAGGGGGAAGGGTAAGGTTCGGTCAAGTGAGGGTGGGTTTGGGTGGGAAAGTGGTTTGAATTTGAATGGTGAGGTAGGTGGGGTTTTATGAAGGATGGATGTGAGTGGTGAAGAGGAAGATGGGATTTGATAGGTGAAGGGTTTTTGGTGAAGAGGTGTTGAGGTGATTGGTGAATGAGTGAAGAAGAGAGAGAGTGGTGGGGTTGGTGGGGATCCTGTGGGGTCCACAGATCCTGTGGTGTCAAGGAAAAGTCATCCCTGCACCAAATGGCATGCAAAATCACGTTTTGAGCCAATTCTGGCGTTAAACGCCGGGCTGGTGCCCATTTCTGGCGTTTAACGCCAGGTTCTTGCCCTTTTCTGGCGTTTAACGCCAGTCTGGTGCCCCTTTCTGGCGTTAAACGCCCAGAATGGTGCCAGACTGGGCGTTAAACGCCCACCTGCTAGCCTTACTGGCGTTTAAACGCCAGTAAGTTCTTCCTCCAGGGTGTGCTGTTTTTCTTCCTGTTTTTCATTCTGTTTTTGCTTTTTCAATTGATTTTGTGACTTCTCATGATCATCAACCTACAAAATAAAATAAAATAACAAAGGAAAATATGTAAAATATAACATTGGGTTGCCTCCCAACAAGCGCTTTTTTAATGTCAGTAGCTTGACAGATGGCTCTCATGGAGCCTCACATTTTCTCAGAGCAATGTTGGAACCTCCCAACACCAAACTTAGAGTTTGAATGTGGGGGTTCAACACCAAACTTAGAGTTTGGTTGTGGCCTCCCAACACCAAACTTAGAGTTTGACTGTGGGGGCTCTGTTTGACTCTGATTTGAGAGAAGCTCTTCATGCTTCCTCTCCATGGTGACAGAGAGATATCCTTGAGCCTTAAACACAAAGGATTCTTCATTCACTTGAATGATCAGTTCGCCTCTATCAACATCAATCACAGCCTTTGCTGTGGCTAGGAAGGGTCTGCCAAGGATGATGGTTTCATCCATGCACTTCCCAGTCTCTAGGACTATGAAATCAGCAGGGATGTAATGGTCTTCAATCTTCACCAAAACATCCTCTACAAGTCCATGAGCTTGTTTTCTTGAGTTGTCTGCCATCTCTAATGAGATTCTTGCAGCTTGCACCTCAAAGATCCCTAGCTTCTCCATTACAGAGAGAGGCATGAGGTTTACACTTGACCCTAAGTCACACAGAGCCTTCTTGAAGGTCATGGTGTCTATGGTACAAGGTATTGAAAACTTCCCAGGATCTTGTCTCTTTTGAGGTAATTTTTGCCTAGACAAGTCATCCAGTTCTTTGGTGAGCAAAGGAGGTTCATTCTCCCAAGTCTCATTTCCAAATAACTTGTCATTTAGCTTCATAATTGCTCCAAGGTATTTAGCAACTTACTCTTCAGTGACATACTCATCCTCTTCAGAGGAAGAATACTCATCAGAGCTCATGAAAGGCAGAAGTAAGTCCAATGGAATCTCTATGGTCTCATTTTGAGCTTCAGATTCCCATGGTTCCTCATTGGGGAACTCAATGGAGGTCAGTGCACGCCCAATGAGGTCTTCCTCAGTGGCGTTCACTTCCTCTCCTTCCTCTCCAAATTCGGCCATGTTGATGGCCTTGTACTCTCCTTTTGGATTTTCTTCTGTATTGCTTGGGAGAGTACTAGGAGGGAGTTCAGTAACTTTCTTGCTCAGCTGTCCCACTTGTGCCTCCAAATTCCTAATGGAGGACCTTGTTTCAGTCATGAAACTTTGAGTGGTTTTGATTAGATCAGAGACCATAGTTGCTAAGTCAGAGGGGTTCTGCTTAGAATTCTCTGTCTGTTGCTGAGAAGATGATGGAAAAGGCTTGCCATTGCTAAACCTGTTTCTTCCACCATTATTGTTGTTGAAACCTTGTTGAGGTCTTTGTTGATCCTTCCATGAGAAATTTGGATGATTTCTCCATGAAGAATTATAGGTGTTTCCATAGGGTTCTCCTAGGTAATTCACCTCTTCCATTGAAGGGTTCTCAGGATCATACGCTTCTTCTTCAGATGAAGCATCCTTAGTACTGCTTGGTGCATTTTGCATTCCAGACAGACTTTGAGAAATCAAATTGACTTGTTGAGTCAATATTTTATTCTGAGCCAATATGGCATTCAGAGTATCAATCTCAAGAACTCCTTTCTTCTGATTAGTCCCATTGTTCACAGGATTCCTTTCAGAAGTGTACATGAATTGGTTATTTGCAACCATTTCAATAAGCTCTTGAGCTTCTGTAGGCGTCTTCTTCAAATGAAGAGATCCTCCAGCAGAGCTATCCAAAGACATCTTGGACAGTTCAGAGAGACCATCAAAGAAAATACCTATGATGCTCCATTCAGAAAGCATGTCAGAAGGACATTTTCTGATCAATTGTTTGTATCTTTCCCAAGCTTCATAGAGGGATTTTCCATCCTTTTGTCTAAAGGTTTGGACTTCCACTCTAAGCTTACTCAATTTTTGAGGTGGAAAGAACTTTGCCAAGAAGGCATTGACTAGCTTTTCCCATGAGTCCAGGCTTTCTTTGGGTTGTGAATCCAACCATGTCCTAGCTCTATCTCTTACAGCAAAAGGGAATAGCATAAGTCTATAGACCTCAAGGTCAACCCCATTAGTCTTGACAGTGTCACAGATTTGCAAGAATTCAGCTAAAAACTGATGAGGATCTTCCAATGGAAGTCCATGGAACTTGCAATTCTGTTGCATTAGAGAAACTAATTGAGGCTTAAGCTCAAAGTTGTTTGCTCCAATGGCAGGGATAGAGATGCTTCTCCCATAAAAATCGGGAGTAGGTGCAGTAAAGTCACCCAGCACCTTCCTTGCATTGTTTGCATTGTTGTTGTTTTCGGCTGCCATGTCTTCTTCTTCTTTGAAGATTTCTGTTAGGTCCTCTATAGAGAATTGTGCCTTAGCTTCTCTTAGCTTTCGCTTCAGGGTCCTTTCAGGTTCAGGATCAGCTTCAACAAGAATGCCTTTGTCTCTGCTCCTGCTCATATGAAAGAGAAGAGAACAAGAAAATATGGAATCCTCTATGTCACAGTATAGAGATTCCTTGAGGTGTCAGAAGAAAAGAAAAGTAGAAGACAGAAGTAGAAAATTCGAACTTATCAAAGAAGAAGGAGTTCGAATTTTTCATTAAGGAATAGTGTTAGTCCATAAATAGAAGGATGTTAGAAGAAAGGAAGTAATTTTCGAAAATTAAGTAAATGACTTTGAAAACATTTTGAAAAACACTAATTGATTTTCGAAAATAAAAGTGGGAAAGAAATCAAGTGATTTTTGCAAAAGATTTGAGATTAGAAATCAAAAAGATTTGATTGAAAACTATTTTGAAAAAGATGAGGTTAAGAAGATATGATTGGTTTTTAGAAAAAAATGTGATTGAGAAGATATGAATTGAAAAACATTTTAAAAAGATTTGATTTTAAAAAAAAAAATAGTGACTTGGCTATCAAGAAAAGATATGATCCAAACATTAAACCTTTCTCAACAGAAAAGGCAACATACTTGAAATGTTGAGTCAAATCATTAATCGGTAGCAAGTATCTTTGAAAATAGAAAGAAATCAATTTTGAAAACATATGATTGAAAAGATATGATTTGAAAAAGATTTGATTTTGAAAAACTTTGAAAACTTGAAAAAAAAAATTGATTTGAAAACAAAATCCTCCCCCTTGTGCCATCCTGGCGTTAAACGCCCAGAATGGTGCACATTCTGGCGTTTAACGCCCAAAACTATACCATTTTGGGCGTTAAACGCCCAACCAGGTACCCTGGCTGGCGTTTAAACGCCAGTCTGTCCTTCTTCACTGGGCGTTTTGAACGCCCAGCTTTTTCTGTGCAATTCCTCTGCTGTATGTTCTGAATCTTCAATTCCCTGTATTATTGACTTGAGAAGACACAAATTAAAAATATTTTTGAATTTTTAATAATCAAAATGCAACTAAAATCAAATAACAATGCATGCAAGACACCAAACTTAGCAGTTTGTATACTACTGACACTAATGAGAATGTATATGAGACACACAAAACACTCAAGTCAAGAGAATTTAAAGATCAGAGTAAGAAATAATCAAGAATTACTTGAAGATCCTTAAGACACATGAATGAATGCATGCAATTGACACCAAACTTAAGATGAGACACTAGACTCAGACAAGAAACATAAAATATTTTTGGTTTTTATAATTTTGTAATTTTTTTGTGCTTTTTCGAAAATTATATGGAAAAGAAAATAAAGGTATCAAAATTCTTAATGAGAATTCCAGGAATCATGCAATGTTAGTCTAAAGCTTCAGTCTAAAGGAATTAGACATGGCCAGCCAAGCTTCAGCAGGACATTGCATTCAAGAGCTAAATTGATGAAAATCAATCAGCTTTGGTGATGATAAGAACATCACCTTGAAACACTAGAATTCATTCTTAAGAACTCTGAAGAAAAATACCTAATCTAAGCAACAAGATGAACCGTCAGTTGTCCATACTCGAACAATCCCCGGCAACGGCGCCAAAAACTTGGTGTGCGAAATTGTGATTACTACTTTTCACAACTCAAATAATCCCTAGTAATGGCCCCAAGAACTTGGTGCTCAATACCATGGCATAAACACAACTTTGCACAACTAACCAGCAAGTGCACTGGGTCGTCCAAGTAATAAACCTTACGCGAGTAAGGGTCGATCCCACGGAGATTGTTGGTATGAAGCAAGCTATGGTCACCTTGTAAATCTTAGTCAGCAGACTCAAATGGGTATAGTGATATACGAATAAAGCATAAAGATAAAGATAGAGGTACTTATGTAATTCATTGGTAGGAACTTCAGATAAGCGTATGAAGATGCCTTCCCTTCCGTCTCTCTGCTTTCCTACTGTCTTCATCCAATCCTTCTTACTCCTTTCCATGGCAAGCTTATGCAAGGGTTTCACCGTTGTCAGTGGCTACCTCACATCCTCTCAGTGAAAACGTTCCTATGCTCTGTCACAGCATATGGCTAATCATCTGTCGGTTCTCGGTCAGGCCGGAATAGAATCCAGTGATTCTTTTGCGTCTGTCACTAACGCCCCGCCTGCTAGGAGTTTGAAGCACGTCACAGTCATTCAATCATTGAATCCTACTCAGAACACCACAGACAAGGTTAGACCTTCCGGATTCTCTTGAATGCCGCCATCAGTTCTAGCCTATACCACGAGGACTCTGATCTCACGGAATGGCTGGCTCGTTTGTCAGGCGAGCACTCGGTTGTCAGGCGATCAACCATGCATCGTGTATCAGGAATCAAAGAGATATTCACTAGAGCCTTGTTGCTTGTAGAACAGAAGTGGTTGTCAGTCACTTTGTTCATAAGTGAGAATGATGATGAGTGTCACGGATCATCACATTCATCAAGTTGAAGAACAAGTGATATCTTGGACAAAGAACAAGCGGAATTGAATAGAAGAATAATAGTAATTGCATTAATACTCGAGGTACAGCAGAGCTCCACACCTTAATCTATGGTGTGTAGAAACTCCACCGTTGAAAATACATAAGAACAAGGTCTAGGCATGGCCGAATGGCCAGCCTCCCCCAAAGAGGGTTCAATCATCAAAGCATGATCAAAAAGCTCCTAAGATTGAAAGATGATAATACAATAGTAAAAGGTCCTATTTATAGAGAACTAGTAGCTTAGGAATGAGTAAATGACATAAAAATCCACTTCCGGGCCCACTTGGTGTGTGCTTGGGCTGAGCATTGAAGCATTTTCGTGTAGAGACCCTTCTTGGAGTTAAACGCCAGCTTTGGTGCCAGTTTGGGCGTTTAACTCCCATTCTTGTGCCAGTTCCGGCGTTTAACGCTGGGAATTCTGAGGGTGACTTTGAACGCCGGTTTGGGCCATCAAATCTTGGGCAAAGTATGGACTATCATATATTGCTGGAAAGCCCAGGATGTCTACTTTCCAACGCCGTTGAGAGCGCGCCAATTGGGCTTCTGTAGCTCCATAAAATCCACTTCGAGTGCAGGGAGGTCAGAATCCAACAGCATCTGCAGTCCTTTTCAGTCTCTGGATCAGATTTTTGCTCAGGTCCCTCAATTTCAGCCAGAAAATACCTGAAATCACAGAAAAACACACAAACTCATAGTAAAGTCCAGAAAAGTGAATTTTAACTAAAAACTAATAAAAATATACTAAAAACTAACTAGATCATACTAAAAACATACTAAAAACAATGCCAAAAAGCGTACAAATTATCCGCTCATCAGTTATACCTGGGTGCTCCAGTGTATTTATAATGGTGAGATATGGCCTCCTGTGGATAAGATAAGTTAGTTATCTTATCTTATCTTATCTTTATCTTATCTTTAAGTGAGGTCATCTTATCTTCAAGGGAAACCGCCTTTATCTTTCTGGGCTTTGGCTGCCTTTAGATTGGGCTGTGTTCCTTCGTTTTGGGCCTGCTTTGGGCTCCTTTGGCGATTTGGCCGAGCTCTTTGAGAAGAGGTCGGATAGTCTGACCTGAAGAGGTCGGTCGGCTTGTCGCTAAACATCCTGGGTCGGACAGCTTGACCCAGGGTATGAACAATTATAGTGAAATTTCATCATTGTTGTGATGGAGACTGAATGTAGGCTGCATTACACTTAGAGAGAATTGGTGTATGTAATCAAGATGATTATAGTGAAATTTCATCATTGCCGTGATGGAGACTGAATGTAGGCTGTATTGCACTTAGCAGCTGAACTAGCATACTTCTTGGTGTGATTCTTTCTCTCTCTTCTACTCCATTTCTGATTCTGTTGCATAAGAGACAAAATTGAAAAATATCTCCTGACTGGTTACGAGACAAAAAGAAAATGTCTCTTGACTAGTTACGAGACAAAAAGAAGAAAAATCTCTTGAAGCTATTTCAAAGGGCAGAAAGTAACTCTCAACAAAAAAGAGTTAAGATTCAACCCCTCTTCTCTTAGCCACTGATAACCATCAATATTAAATTTCTAATAAATTGATTAGCTTATAAAAATTATATTAATCTAAAATAGTAAAAAGATAATTTGTAATTGTTTTCTTTATTTTTAACACGAATAAATGTTATTTTTTTATATATTTTCTATAACAATTATTTAATTATTCGTTATCTCCTGCTCAATTATAAAGTCCATTTGTTATAGAATTTACGGTATAAATAATTTTTAACCAAAATAATTAGTACAAAAGGACTATTTTAATAAAAAATATTAATATATTAATACATATGTAATATGTTTTTAGTTTTAACTAATTTTTAAAAATATCATTAATAATTAAAATCATATTTAATTAAAAAATTAAACTTCGATTTGATTATTAATTAATTAGCTAGTACCGTAAAGTTAATTATCACTATTTATTATTTTTTATTGAGTAGATTAATTATTTTATTTTTATACTAGATCAAATTTAACAAAACAATTATTATTATATGTTAAGTTTAACAAAATAATTTTTTAATAACATAAAGCTCAAGAAAAAAATTTATATTTTATTTTTGGAACAAACACAATTTAACAAAGAGACAAACATATATATTTACATATATATTTTTTAAATATTTGTGAGGGCAAGTACTTCATTTGTAACATCCCATTACCTTAAACCTTATCTCTAACCGTAAAGTGAAGGATAACAAAGTGTCATGACAATTCTAAAACTTATAATATATAATATATATCCAAGAATTTATATAACTAGAAGTTCGAAGAAGGAATAAAACTCAAAATCACATAAAGCGAAATTACAAAGCACTAAGCGTTCATACAATTGACTAATAGCGTAGGTACGAATAGAACAAGACATAATACATATAAAATCTTGTAGATAGCTGCAGGATACACAAGGTAATAATTAAATTAATAAGATATATATATATATATATATATATATATATATATATATATATATATATATATATATATACCAAAAAGAGGACTAGTCACAGCCTGCAGAGTTTAGGCTGGCTAATCAAATTGAAATACAAAAGAGTTTTGAAAGTTTAAAACAGCAACAACCTATCTCTCAAAATTTTTTAGAAATAAAGCTTCTAAGGCAACAACGTTAAATATACAAAAAGTGAAAAAATACTACAACAAAAATAAAGTAAAATAAAACATAAGAAAGATCATCCTCCACTCTGTCACCATATCCACAAACTCACTGAGGTGTGTTGCGACCTACATCTTAAAAACAACGACACATGGTATGAGAAACGGAGGTTCTCAATATGGTAATAGTGCCCAATATGTAAGATATAAGGTTCCAGAATGCCAAAGACAATTCTAAAATTTCACATCGATACGCATATTCAAGTTTAATAAAATAAATAACTGAAATCATAAACCATAAACAGGGTTATCTAAACTTAGAGGATTTCTAACTAATACTAATCACACCACTATATTCCACAGCCTTCACCAATCTAACCTCCGTGCGATTCCATCGCCGCCTCCTATCTGACCTCCTCAGCACCAGATAATCACAAGTTTATTCAAACAAGTAATACACAGGTAATATTCATGTATAGCAAGTACTTTAAGAAGCAAGTAGGCATATTATACATTTAGGCAAATTGCAAGTAATTAAAGCAAACAAGTACATAAGAGATGCATATGATGAATGCTTGTCATATTGGCTGTGATATCACATGTCGATTATAGTGCCAAACCCAACACAAAATCCGGTCGGCAACTCCCAGATTAGTCTCTCTGTTGCGCATACTCAGGAGGAATAATTTCGAGGGATGAGTGCCCTACCACATTTTCCATTCAGATGGAAACGTTTTGAGGGAGAGTGCCCTACCACCTTGCAACCAGAGAGAGATGTGAGTAGGAAGCCCAGATTCAATCCTCATATCTCAACGTAGGCCGGAAACTACTATAGACCCTATGCCGGCACCGCTACCTCGATAAGTGGGAGACTGCCACAGCCCTCACATCCGAACATAGGTAGGAGACTGCCACAGCCTCTACAACGGAGAACAATGCATATAACAATCACATAGTTAATCCCATCATCCAGCCTCAATATCACAAGTTCATCATCAATCCGGTTCTTCATCATTTCGCACGTCAACTCCATCCAACTGATATACTAGACCTAAGTCACCGTCTTCTAAATTCATACATAATTTACTAATTTAATTCACTAACCTATCTCTATTTGTCTTAAGGCCTAATTACTAGTTAGCAATCTTAAACAGTAGATAAAGAAGTTTAGAAAATTAGAGAACACTTGAAAAGTGAAAAAAAAAAACTATTTTTCAGCAAAATAAGGACTGTGCGTATGCACGCCCATATGTGCGTACATACACCAGGTAAAACAACGTTTGTGTGTACATACGTCCCTCTGTGCGTATGCATACACCAAGTTTTGGCCCATCCCGAGTACGCATGAATAGGCCGTGTATACAAGAATGCCTGGCAGAGGCGCACACCCGCGTATGGGGGTGCCCGCGTACGCATGTACCTCAGATTGTAGAAAAATGTCAAGTTGCAGAATTTTCAGTTTTAAACACCAAACTTTAAACGTTCATAACTTCTTCTAGAAAACTCATTTTTCTTTAAACTTTATATCATTTTAAAGCTCTTGAAATAATCTTTAATTAAAATAATTTCCAACCAATTTAAAAAATAGAGGCTCAAGTTATGATCCATCAATTTCACAAAAAAAATAAGTTTTACACAAAACATCAAAGTTCTCAATTTCCAAATTCCGTAACCAAACCAAACCAAAGCATACCCAATTCAATACAAAACACTACCACATACTACACTTTACCGTTTCATTGCACTTCAATCAACTTAACACCCATTTAACTCAATCTTTCCACCATAATTCAACAAAAATTCCCAATTCATAAATCAATATCTCAACCTTATCAATTTTCATGCAATTTAACTCTTGATTAACCTCATTCACCACCATTTAATATTAACACCAACCACAATATTTAAAACCCAATATCATCCTCAATATTAATCACCACCCATCAAAATCATATTCAACATCAATATTTATCATATATTCATCATATTTCATATATCACACATTCTAACATTCCATGCATCCTCTTCATCATCAAACATAATTTCTCATATAATTAATTATACACAACCATCATTCAATCCTATCTTAAGGTCAACTAGTTTAAGTGTCTAGAAACATTACATATTATATAAAAGAAACCAAAATCATACCTTGGCTGATACTCACGCAACTCAAAACACCAAACTCAATCCAAAAGCCTCAAACCAACTCCAACAAATACCAAAACTAAATCTAACATCATACAACATACCAACATCAAACCTAGGGTTTACAAAAATAACTAAACACAAAGGTTCAGTGAGACTTTACCTTACCCAACGAGATTATGGGAAAAATCCAACAATATTCCAATGCTAGATCAACCCTAAACAAACAAAACCACAAAATCTACTCAAAAACCAAACGTAAAATTGCGGATTTCATTAAGGCAGAAACTAGAGTGTGAGTTTTAAGTTGTTATCAACTTTGCTTAGATAGAAAAAAAGAGATTGACGAGAGTTTTGCGTGACCGCAAACGGCTCGTCAATCGAAACTCCGTAACTCAAGTTATGGTCACCAAAAGGTAGTTGTGAATAGTGACCAATCCTTTTGCTTCCTTCTCTCTCAAAGCTATGCACCCTTCTTAGTTTAGGGCCAAAAAATGAGCTTAAATCTCATTAAACATACATATATATGTTAGGCTTTGGATTCGGTTTGGATCCGATCAAACCCGTTAGCGTTTTAGGTCTGTTTGATTCACTTTGGGACAAAACTTTTAAGATTAGTACCCGGTTTTCAATTCTAAATTATTTTTGACCTTTCAAAATAATAAATTCAATTTTTAAAATCTTATTTTTCTCAATGCGCGCTACCCGTCAGACTAGAACCGGTACTGCCAGCTTAAGTGACGATACGCATTTTTACAAAAAATTCTCCATAAAAGATACATCTTTCCACTTAAAAAAATTCATTGAATTCAAATTTCACCTTTATATTTTATAATTATTATTTCTAAGTTTTCAAACTTATTCCAAACTATTCAATTATTATTTTATTAAAGCGATTATTCCGATTTTTACATCCTTCTCTACCACCTTATCCTGAGTTAAATTTTAAATTTTAAACCTTAAATCTATAAATTGAATTTAATTTTATTTCACGTTAAATTTTTTTATTCAAATTTTGAGTGTTCTATTATTTTTAATTTTAGATGTCTTTGTAATATTCACTTTCAAATATTTTAAAGTGTATTTTATATTTTAATATGTATTTTATATTAATGACTAATTTTAGTAGTTAATTTTAACGATTATGCTATGTGTATACCAAAATCAATCACTAAAGTCAGTTATCAGTATAAAATACATATTTAAATATAAATATACAATAAAAATAAATTAAATTAAATATGTATTTATACATAAATATATTGATCACAAATTTTACTGATTAATTTTAGTGTAAGAATAATATTTTTATAATTTTAAAGTATATCTAATAACAAAGTTGTTTTTAAATTTAACCCCATTCCTCACTTGTTCAACTTTTGTTGAATAGTTTTTTATTATCATCAGAAAAAATCTCCCATACGATGATTTTAATGTGAGCAATATTATATGACACACAATTAATTTTGATTAATATTAAGCCAACACTATATTTTAAACTCTATAATTTAAATTTTAAATATTAAATTTTAACTTTTAATAATATAAAAATAATAAAAATATGAATTTCATTGGGGAGACAATGGCTTATTTATACAATAGGCTATGAATTACAAAATGAACATCTCCCATATTATCTAGAATAATCATCCGAATACTAGGGATAATAAATATCTTGATGAAAAAAGATAACATTTATTACCTAGTATTCGAATGGTTATTATTATTACCTAGTATTCGGATGGTTATTATTCCTAATAAATCCCTAAGGGTGTGTGTGGTTCAAAGATTAAATTTTATTACTAGGAATGTTATTCCTAGGAATATAATACCTAGGAATAAGATTACTTGGAATAGAAGATACCTATGTTTGTTTATAAAATTTAATGTCTTGGAATGTTATGTAATAATCCTAGGAATGAATAAATTTTTGTTTGGTTGAGTTTAAATTTCTTGGTCATATTATGTAATATGTCAAAATTATCCTTACTCATTCAAATTAAATTATTAATGACTAAAAATTAAATATAAAGCTATTAAATATTATTTTTTACACTGTTTTTTTAATTTACAAAATATCTCTAATAATAAATTTACTAAAATACTCCTAATAATAAATATGTTTAGCTAAAATTATTATTGATTCTAATTTTTTTT